>NC_084942.1:14249924-14552954 GCF_958298935.1 Phragmites australis | reverse complement strand
AATGATTTCATTGCACAAAAGAATGATGAGCTCAAGTAAAAAGTGGAGAAGCTCAAGAAGGACTTAGCAAGATTGAAGGATAATAATCATGTTCAACCTCCTCAAATAACCGTGATAACATAGTGAACAAGCTTGCAGAGAGGTCCATCGTGACATACTTGAAGTGTCATCAAGAAGGCCGCAAATCCTTCCAATGCAAGTAAGTCAAGAAGGAGATCAAGGAGAAGAAGAAGACAATGAACCACTCAAACAAGACCTCCAACATCTACACCAAGCCCAATTACAAGATCAAGACCAAAAGTAGAAACTACATGATCAAGAAGAAGGACAATGGTAAAGTGGTTGTACATATAGTTGGACGAAAGGATCAGGGGTGGAATCAACCCATTTGGGTGCCCAAGGAAGTCATAATTAATATAAGGGCCCCCAATCGGCTTGGGTTCCAAAGAAGACTTGAAGTCTACGGGTTAGCTCGGGGGATTTGGAGACTTGACACATAAGATGAAGTGAAGGTTCAAGCAAAGAAGCCAAGTGTGCAAGATTTGGCGCATTGATGAAAACATTGATCATCATATGCCCAAATTCCCTATCCAAAGGTAAATGAGATAATAGTAGCTAGATTTTTGTTCATGTATTTTGGTTTGCATCTAGTACCTATACATTTTCTAGGATTGCATGTGCATGGTTCATTTCCTTGTAATGTTTAGTGTAGGTTTTTCATATGCTAGGTTATTTGTGTTTCTCTCTAACTCATGAGCAACCTACATGGTTTATTAGTTGTAGGTTTTTTTATGGCACTTGTTTTCAAGTAGAAAAACTATAAGTCTAATCTATAAGATAAATTTCTCATTGTTATCAATGACAAGTGCATGTCTCTCACAAATATTCGGCAATTGTATGCACACATTTAGGGGGAGCATAACTTATGAATTGTAATTTCGAGACTAACATATGTTGCAAGTGGTATCTTTTTAGTATCATAAAGTAATCTACAAGTCCATAGAGGTATGCAATACTTATTTGTCAATTGGTATTATATCAATTCATTTTGTATATTTAAGCTACCTCCATGCATAATATGGTTTGAACTTCCTATCACTTCATATTCATATATCGTTACATACCTACAAGTGCTTTATCATAAGTGGGTCTTGTCATATGTATGCACATATTAGGGGGAGTTTAGACCATATTATGTGATTTTCATGGATTGTGATCCATGTTATTTTTTATTTCAAATGGTATCCACATAACCCCTTCAATTGGATTCCTAGAGGTGGTATCATCTTATTATATCATAATTCATGAAGATCTCTCTCGTGTGTTATAATGTTTTTCCTTAAGTTTAACATGTGTTTGTAGACTTTTTGAGATTATTAACAACGAAGGAGAATTTTGACGACCAAAGCAAGATACAAGATTGGTAAGCACGATGCAAGATTGTTAACAAAGGAAGAAGCATGATGTAAGAAGCGTGCATAGAAGTATTACAAGTGATATCAAGGCAAGAAGCGTGCAAAGCAAGGAGCTCTTGCATGGGTCGATCAAGGTAGATAGTTGCGATAGAGAAGGGGGGAGAATTGTCTCTATGGCAGTCACAATAAAAGGAGGACAAAGTGAAGGTAAGAACAAGGTCCCTTATCGAGGCCCTGGTCATACGGTCTCTCGATTATCAACAGGGGGCTAACCGCTTTAAATTCGCGACCGTTAAGAAGATCCTCCTTCTAAAATAGGCCCTCATATGTCCTTCGATCATAGATCTGGCTACCCCAACCGATAAGAATTAGGTGAACTCGGTGGTTGACTTAACAAACGAGATTATGCTCCAGACCAAAAACTCTCATCTGGCCCTAGCTAGAAATAGTACTAATTGGGGTAGGCCAGACAATCCCCTGTCGTGAGACATGTCAGACCCGGAAAGCCGTAACCTTAGGAACAAGACCTCCTGGGATGGGAAAATAAACGTCGTTAGACCTCACTAGTCAAGGGTCATCCAATCAATGACTTACGTCAGGTCATCGACAACCAGCGCAGATGCCTAGGGGCTTTTGAGGAGGCTTCTTTTACCCCTCATCGATCTAATTGAGAAATGACCTGACATCAATCAAATTGGGACCAATCTCCGATCGTCGTGGGAAAGACTCTCAGAGGCACTAGAACCAAGCAAGGTGCCATCAACGGTAGTCTAGCCTTCTCTCCTAATCTATGGAACATAAGCTGGTCGGCAATGTTTCACCCCGGGACAATCGAGAAAAACAATGGAAGTACAAACCCCCCATCAATTTTCTCTAGATCTACTCCATGGTCATCCAAACGGCTAGGGAGGGGGATGAAAAGGTAATGGCAAATTATCTCCCCACGACCCTTGAAGGGACACCCTGGATATGGTTGACCAATCTATCGTCAGGGACAATCTACTCATGGGAGCAGCTCTGCGACGTGTTCCAAGCTAACTTATAGGGTACATACATTCGCCCCAGCACGAAAAATGATCTCCACCATTGCGAGCAAATGGAGAACGAAACCTTGCGTGAGTTCGTGCGTTGCTTCAACAATATCCGGAACACCATCCACAAGATTAGCGACTATGACATCATCCAGGAATTCACTCAGTGGGTTAAGAGCTACGTTGTGTTGAAGACATAGCTAGAAAGAAACCCAAAATAGATAAGAAGCTCATGCAGATCGTTGATAAGTCTAATAGGGCTGATGATGCACTCATCTATGTTAAGGGAAAAACTCAGGGCATCAAGCATCCCCAATCCGAGCTCGACAACAACAAGGTCCACACCAAGCGCAAGAAGAACACAAAGGGAGTCAATGGCAAGAAAGCTAAATCTGACAAAGTTTTTGTAGATCTGCCCAACGTTCATCCCAACCAATGCTTCGGTCCTTCCCAAGGCAGAAGCTTTACACCAGGCTCCGGTGCGACTTCTATCAAACTGACAACCATAGCATCTCCAAGTGCAGCATTTGGAAAAAGTTGGTCAAGGCAGAAGTCAAAAGGTGGCCAAGGGAAAGAAGGTCTAGGTCGTGACCCAAAGTAGGGACTTTGACTTGGATGGCAAAGAGGATGGCATGGACATGATTTCTTTCCAGCCGTGCGAGAGGAAAATCGATCACATGTTCAGTGGTTCTGTGTCCTACAAATCCAAGTGGCAGTACAAGAGAGTGGCCCGAGAAGTCCTAGCCACTATTCCTAAGGGTCGTCAGGCCAAAAGGCTGCCCTAATAACTTTGTACATCCGAGTTGTGTCCCAATAACGGTCGATCCTACGATAAACAATTGCAGGATTGTCCAAGTCCTTAAAGATGGAGGGAGTTCCTTGAACATCCTCCTCCCTAACGCACTCGGAGGAATGCAGATCTCCCAGTCTGCGATCAAGCCAGTCACTCAAACCTTCCACGATATAGTACCTAGATCTTCGGCCACTCCCATCGACTAGATATCTGTTGGGGATCATCTCCCGCCATCCCCGCACCCGAAGACAACTGCGAGGTTAGTTGGAGGTGCTGCGTGACAGCTGTCGTGCTGGTTGCATCTTCTTCTCAACGGATTGGCGCATGCGAAGGCTGTCCGATCTCGATTGTCGGGCGAAGCCCCGATTCGCGTCCCGCGTACTTCGGACCATGCGAAGACAAGACCAGGTCTTCGCCAGGAGGCGGCGAAGGCAGCTCGTCAGGAGGTCGGACGAAGAGGGCTTCGATATCCTTCGGTTGGACGACCAGCTTGACAGTGGGCCCAGTTGTCTTGGGCACGGTTGTAGTTATGGGATCATGCTCATTTGTACCATATTACCCCCGGATATTCTGGGAATGTAGCAGGTTAAGGGGTAATACATGTAAACCGGGCCCGTGATCGCCGGGTACGGGCTATAAATAGAGCCACAGTGTAACCGTGAAAGGTAATAAAAAATTGTTCTACTTCCAGTACACGTCACTATAAGGGACCTTCGCCACTTCCACCCCCAAAGGTCCACCTTGTCTGGGACTTCGATCCCAACAGTTGGATGACGAAGCAGCAGAACCTATCTGGACCGCGTATTGCGACGGAGCCTGGGGAGCTGCAGGAACAGGAGTCTCGGCAGTAATATTTTCACCTTCGGGGACGAAGCTGTGATACGCCGCCAGGTTAGAGTTCCGATCCACAAACAATACGGCGGAATACGAAGCTGTACTCCTGGCACTTCGCAAGGCGAAGGCTTTGGGAGCTCGAAGAATACTTGTCAAAACAGACTCGAAGGTTGTAGCAAGCCAGATTGAAAAAACATTCCAGGCAAAGGAACCAGAGCTGATCAAGTACAGAGCAGCAGTGTGAAGAATGGAAAAATACTTTGTCGGATTCATGGTCAAAAGTGTATCAAGGAATGATAACAACGAAGCTGATGAGCTAGCAAAAGCGGCTTCGCAGAACATGCCCATGCCTCCATATGTCTTCTATCAGAAACTAACTGAACCGGCCCTCGATGACAGTTCCAACCAAACACGCCTGGTCACAACAATTGAGGGCGAAGACTGGCGTTTTCCGATAATGGCATATCTGCGGGGCCAAAGGGATATCGAAGATCAGGTCGAAGAAAAGCGCATGGCTCATAGGGTAAGAAATTATAAAGTTATAGACGAAAATCTGTACAAAGCAGGAGTCTGCGCACCATTTTTGCGATGCATATCTCAGAAAGAAGGCCAACAACTGTTAAGTGAAATTCACAGCGGGTTGTGCGGCTCACATATCGGAACAAGGGCTTTGGTAGGAAAAGCATACAGACAGGGCTTTTATTGGCCAACAGCTGTAAGTGATGCGGACCAGCTGGTAAGAAGTTGCCAACAGTGCCAATTCTGGGCAAAGGGATCAAACAGACCGACAACAAAGACACAACTTATTCCGCCGATCTGGCCATTACGGTGATGGGGAATCGATATTGTCGGGCAGCTGCCGCCAGCCCCAGGAAATTTGCGCTATGCGGTGGTAGCGGTAGAGTACTTTTCAAAATGGGTAGAAGCAATGCCACTTATAAGCATAACGTCAAAAAACAAACAAAAATTCCTATGGCAGAATATTGTGTGCCGCTTCGGGGTTCCAAGCGAAGTAACCATGGACAATGGTACTCAATTCGATAGCACGGGATTTAGAGATTTCTGTAATGGTCTGGGCATAAAATTAATGTTTGCATCAGTTTACCACCCACAATCTAATGGCGCAGTTGAGAGAACAAATGGCATCATCTTCACAGGGGTTGCTAAGCGTCTTCAAGGATTGCCAAAAGGAAAGTGGGTCGAAGAATTGCCCAAGGTACTATGGTCATTAAGAACAACGGTTGCAAGACCAACAGGATACACGCCATTTCGCCTACTATTTGGCGAAGAGGCCATGACTCTAGAGGGATGCAAAACGAAATCATTCAGGGTCGGGAATGAACTAGAACAATGCGAGGAATTTTCATCGAAAGATGCCCTCGAAGAAGTAAGATTGCAAGCCGCAAAAAACCTGGCCACCTACCAAAAAGAGACAAGAAAATGGAGATATAGTAATGTATCTGAAAAGACCTTTGCACCCGGAGACTTGGTGTTGCGAAGATTTGGTACAGCAGCATCGTTTGGCAAACTTCAGAGTAAATGGGATGGCCCCTTCATAGTTAAAAGATCTCTGAGACCTGGTTCTTATCATGTAGCCAATATGGAAGGTGAAGAGCTTCCACACACCTGGAATGCAGACAACCTTCGCAAGTTCTACGCCTGAAGATCGGCAACTAGAGTCCGAGACTCCAATGTAATTTTTAATTTTTGTAGTAGTTCTTGTAATCGCATTGTAAGGGTACTACACTCTTTTCCTCACAGGGAGACCCCTTAGCCAGGGGGTGAGGTTTTTAACGAGGCAGGAACCCATGTAAACAATGATAGTGCCACCCCCCCCCCCCAAAAAATGTTGCTTGTCTTGAGTAGTAGTACTTTTCATCGAAGTGCGCCAGCCTAAAGAGATTGGCGCACCAATCGACGACTAGAACGCGGAGCAAAGTGTAGGCAAGCAAGCGTACACTTGCGACCTTCACGGAATTATAAAAACCATCAGGGGGCTAAGAGTGCTTGCCCCCGCACCGAAGGGAAAAACAAACCTTCACGATAGAAAAAATGAAGTATCGCCGAGACAAAGAAAAGGCAACGAACTTTGCCAAAAGTCAGGGGCTAAGAGTGCCTACCCCCGCACCGAAGGGAAAAACAAACCTTCATGATAGAAAAAACGAAGTATCGCCGAGCCAAAGAAAAGGCAACGAACTTCGCCGAAAGTCAGGAGCTAAGAGTGTCTGCCCCCGCACCGAAGGGAAAAACAAACCTTCGCGATAGAAAAAATGAAATATCACCGAGCCAAAGAAAAGGCAACAAACTTCACCGAAAGTCGGGGGCTAAGAGTGCCTGCCCCCGCACCGAAGGGTAAAACAAACCTTCGGGACAAAAAAAAAACAAAGTGTCCCTAAGCCAACTAAAAGGCAGCGCACTTCGTCAAGGGTAGGGGGCTAGGAGTGCCTGCCCAAAAATCAACCGTCCAACGAGTTGAAGCCAAAAACCTTCAAAGCTAGACGTCAGAGGCAAGGATCGCTTGCCCCCCACCAGGCCGAAGTTACCTGCGAGTAAAAGTCGGGGGGGGGGGGCGTTTCGCAAAAATAACAATGATAATAAGAAAAATAGCAGCCCAGTACAATCGCAGGAAACTGCGGTGAAAATCAGGGGATGGCCTTCGTCAAGAAAGTCTAACCCGAAGAATCCAACAAAGGTTCAGAGCGCATCTCACTAAAAAAAAACGCTTCGCACGTCATGCCGGTAAAGGTGTAACAAAAGAACAAATCACAACACAAACCCAATTTATTCCGCATCAAAATCAACATCTGGATCAACAAAATCCTTATACAAATGACTGAAAGAAAATTGATAATCGATGCCTTCGCCGGCATGGAAACGCGACGATGGCGCCGAATGGACCCCAACTTGATTACAATAAGACGGCGACATAGGAGTTTCGCCATCACTACCACTTCGCCTAGCTACTTGCAAAGAGGGACCACGCCGATAGCACAATTGGCGTCTGTGTGAAAACGGCTCCTCATCTTGAGGTTCAATCTTGGGCTCAACGAGCACCAATGTGCCGTCAACGTCCCCTCTCGCCGCACGGCGCAAATTTCGTTCAACTCGTCGACTAACTAGCGTCGAAGGACTAACAAATTTCCAAAACGCTTTTATCCTAGCATTCATATCGTCATACGATCTACACTTCGCATGCCAGTACTGCTCCAAATCGATATTAGCATGACGTCGGTTAAATGATTCCCAGCAGGACCAGGATACATAAAAATTATCCCTCATCATAGTCAAAGGCACAGCTTCTTCAGCTACCTGCGCAGTGTCCAAAGCAAGGACCTGCGTAGGGAGCGCAAAAAGGTCAATAACACTTCAATATGAATATATAATGTATTACACAACCAGTGTGTCACATCGCTAATTACAAAAACAAAAGCATAAACAACACGACCCTTCGCGCCAATTCATCCCACCTTCCCAGTATCTTCGGCTGCCATAGTCGTTGGTTTCGACGAGGTGTCATCCCTCTCCTTGGCCTAACAAAAATCCAATAACAATAAATACATTATTGCCACATATAACCACTTTCATAACCTTCGACAAGAGAAAACAAAAGTTAAGTAGCCGTACCCTCTGTCGGTTCAATTCGGCCTGCCGAAGAGCGAGCTCGCGGCCATGCTTGCACCAGTAATTGGTGGTGAATGATCGAGCAGTGCTCTTCGATGCTTTTGTAACGGCCGAAGTTGATATATCCGAAGGATACTGGAAGGAAGGTCGTTGAAGGGCAGTGTGATGGTCCCAACCCGTCATCTCCACAGATTGCACGAGACTTCGGGTAGCAACCATGGCGCAGAAGTCACCGTAAAGTTGTGCAGCTGGAAGGAGGCTACTGTTGGTCTCATTGATCCAACCGATAAGCCCACCCAGTCCAACGAGTTCAAGTGATGGGGGAGTCACCGAGGCGCCTATACCTTCAAAGGTACGGCTGATTGCTTCGCAAGCGGCAACCGCCTTCGGCTCAAGCTCCCCAATGACATTAAGGGCATCATCGTTGTAAGCCTTCACTTCGCTTAACTCAATCTGCAGCCGCTCAGCTTTCTCTTTCTCCGACGCGCAAAGTGCTAGCAATTCGCAAACTTGCGCTTCGAAGGACTGCAGATTCTGCCGAAGGCAATTCACTTCGCTTTCCGCGATCCCCTTCGCCGAGCGAAGGGTGTCGACCTCCATTTCAAGTCGCTCCAATCGTAACTCTGCATCCTTCGCACGCCGCGACATCTCGCGCTTCTGGCCCCCAGCTTTTTCCACCCGTTTTTGTAGCAAGTCAATCTGCACAGGCTTCGGACTTTTTTGCTTGCTTACGTTGAGCTCGGGAGAGAAGCAAAACCTGAAATGTCAAATACAAGTTAGTAAAATACCAAGTTTTCTTTCTATCAATGTAAGAAAATATTCGATATACCTTCGTTATAGCCACGTCGGATGCATCGATCAATTCGCTTGAAGACTTCTGAGCAAGCGGGATTTCGAGCTCAGGAAGAATGAAGGTTCCAAAAATCTCTCGCATCGCTGACCTCTCCGACACAAGGGCCTTCGCGTCGAGCAGCCCGTCGAGCCCCATCAAGCCCTTTCCTCTGCGGCAAGGCGCACTTGGCATGGAATCTTCGGTCTCGGAAGATGAGCTCGAAGGTGAGGAGGGCGATGAGTACGCTGCCACCTCTACGTCATCGCCACCTTCGGCTACAGGCTCCTCTGGAACGCCAGGCTCGGATACTGCGCCCGTCTCCGTCAATTCTTCGTCGTCGCTCAGAATCAACGTTTGAAGACCGACACGCGAGCAAAATAGGGATTTCGGCGCCTGGGTCTCCTGCGCTCCTTCGGAACTCTCCCGACGGGTCATGTCGCGCGAAGCAGCGGAACCCTCCGGAGACGTTTCTGCGTGAGACTCGGGCGCGGCTTCGCGTGGTTTTTTACGGAGGGCAACAACTTTTTTGGTACGGCCCATTTTTGGCGATCGCTCTGAGAGCTTCCTCTTCGTCGGAGGGCCAGCAGCGAGTTCTTCGCCCGCTTCCGCTGCTGGGGAGCCTCCCGCATTACTTTGTAGCACAACGGCAATCTTCGGCCGTTCATCATACGATAGACCACGATAGTCAAAGGTTCTGTTCAACCTACGGTTAAGTCCCTGGTCGGCGCACAGTTGCGCTTCGCTGGGAGTAATCTTGCCAACTAGCATCACAGCCTTCGCCTCCACTTCGGCGACTGACAAATCTAAAAAAAATAAATTAATTAATTAACAACTGTTAGACGAGAAGATTTAAATTAAGTAAGAATGCATGGCCAAGAGGGTACCTACGAAGCCTTCCACAGTAGGATGAGGACGGCAAAGCCCTTCGAGCCCTTTCTCCCCGAAGGCCGGAATAGCCCAGCCATGGCTAAGAGGCCAGACCCCGGCCGCCAAAAACTCCTCCAACAAATCACGAGTTGAGAGATGCTTCGCACACCGAGCGAAGGCTTCAAGCGTGGTTTGCTGCGATGGTTTCAACTGCACATCTGGTGCACGGTTTCCCTTGACCTCTTCGCATTTCGATACAAGGTATTCTTCGGCTTCCACCTTGTGGTAAAACCACCATTGAGTCCAATCGCTGGGCCACTTATTCTTGTATACTACCATGGGAGTAGACAGGCCGGCGCGATAGGCGAAGTTTAGACAACCGTAGTGTGCTTCGCTCTGGACCCCGCAGACAAAGACCGGCTTTGGTTGATGATGCAGACGGTGCGTGGCGGAGAAGGCCCTTGCGGAAGCCTTAACCCCCTCCGATCGAGCGGCCCAGGCGAAAAGACTCATTCTGACTATGGCGTTAGGCGTCAACTGATGCAAATATACCTCGAAGAGTTTTAATACCTTGATTACCATCTAGTCACAGGGAAGCCGAAGGCTAGCCCTAAAATAATGCACAAACACGATAGCTTCATCATCAGCGGGTTCAGATGTCTCTTGTTTCCCGGGAAGCCGGACCTTCGAGACATCATTAATCAGCCCTTCCCTGACAAGGCCAGCTAGAACTTCGCCATCTACCTTGGACTGTCCAATCCAGTAGTTATGATTCATTCGGAGCCCATAGCGCCTCGAGACGTAAACCCAAAAGACTTGGAGGCTCGGCTTCATGATTCATTCGGAGCCCACAAAATAGCATCTACACTACCCCTGAAAGAATAAGGGTCACTACTTATCGACTTAATCTAGTCTATATCGTTTAGGTTTAAGATAATAGATCTACATAGTTTGTTGGTCATCAATAAACTCTGTAAGTCTTAAGAATACTTCCTTATAATAATAAAGATCATATTGCCTAGAAAGTCAATCAATTTTATTTTTCTGCCTTGTCTTTCCGAGCATTCTCATGCCTGACAAATGGGGTAAACTACTTCTCGAATTCTTCATCCCAAGCGCGCACATGAGGTGGTGAAAATTTTGCCTCGACCCAAGGGAAATATGAGTTCTCTTTACTTTATTATATTTTTTCTATTTGGACTACCAACCCAGAACCCTTATTTCCAAGTAGATAGTCAAGGGCTTAATAAGTACTGGGTGCTGGAAACCAAAAATAACATATTTTGTACCTTCTGTTATGATTCTAGGAATATAGCTTACACAAGGTAACTTGCATGAAAGTAAATATCACAATATAGAAGTAAATAGCACGAGAGATGACACCTAAAATTTATCCCGTGGTATTGATGATTTACCGATCACTTCTAATCCACGTTGAGGTGGGTTCAAGCCTTTAACCACTCCTCTATCAAGTATGCAATTCTTACCATAGAAGAGGCTCTCCACGAGCAACTTGATCTTGAGCCAATTAATCCAATAAACTACTTACTACCTCGATTCCACTAGAGTTGCACTTTATCTCTCCGGCAAGGCATACACAAAGCCTCTCACAATCACCACTATGGATCCTTAACAAGCTTCTTTGAAGGGCTCAACGGCGCAACCACCTCCAAACCGTCTAGGAGGCGGCAACGTCCAAGAGTGATAAGCCAAAATGAACTCGACTCTCACCAAGTGACTAAGCTCAATCACTAATGTAAATGCACTTGATTCTTACCTCACAACCCTCTCTATATGCAACACATGCACAAATATGTGGGGATGACTTTTCTTAGCTCAAGTATGCTCAATGGAGGTAGCACCTCTTGCCCAAGCTGCTGGACATGGGGTATTTATAGGCCACAATTCAAAATATAGTCGTTGTCCAAAGTCTGACTTCTCTGCGCATATGGTAGCTAGACCGCAGTTCACCTAGCGGTCGAACCGTCACTGAACCAACGACTTTAAAACTAGCTGTTACAGCCTTTTCACCTTTCGAGCAGTCAGATCGACCCTCTTGGTGGTCGGACCACCACCTTGGTTGTCGGACCACCATCCTCTCTAGGAAAATGGAGGATCTCTGTAAGCTTTGGTGGTCAAACCAGCCTCCTTGGCGGTTGAACCACCACCTGATCCAGAGATATGAGAGTTCTCTGTTAATTTCAGGAGTCAGACTGCCCATCTTGGCGGTCAGACTGCCAACCTGATGGTCGAACAAAAATTCTTGATGGTCGGACCACCACTCCCATAACAGTAGGGATGAAAACGGAACGAGAAAATCCCGTTCCGTTCCGGTGCCGTATCCCGTTTTTTTCAGTTTGTTTTCATTTTTTTCCGTTCCCGTCTATCCCGTTTTCGTTTTCGTCCGACTGAGAAAATGTGAAAATGAAAACGGTAGGAGGTTTTTCTGACCTTTTCCGTCCGTTTTCACCCCTACGCTCACTTATGTCTTTGGTTAAGACTTATCACTTATGTTTATTATATGCTCGAGTATCGAGTTAAGGTTTATGTGGTTCTTTTTAGAGGGGTACAAAACATGACGTACATAACCCACTTACATCACACTCACGCCTAATGCGCGCACACACGTGCATGTCCTAAGCATGCACGTTATAGATATATTCTCGCTAAACGGGCACGTGTGTGCATACCCCTAACTACTAAGGAAAAACCCCCGATGAGGCTCGTGGGTCGATCCTAGGGATCAAACCCATGACTGCCCGTCCCTGTCAGTCTGCCACTGAGAGCGAACCAACCGAGCTACTACTCGGTCCTAAAACTTATATTGTTGTATCTTCGTATCTTGTATTATTTGAGTGAAATATTGATAAAAAATGATATGTCATGTGAATTGAAAAAGCAATGATTCCTTCGCATTCATGATGGAAATTTTTTTTCACCACCACACAAACTTTCTGCTATTGTGGTTCAACTTCCGAGCCTAACCAGCAACGCATCTTATCTCCCTTGTACTTGGAAAGGACGGGATAATTTATTGGGCTAATTAGAAAACCTACCTGGATGTGACAAAAAATCCAATACTCTCTTGAGACCTCGAAGGCTTTCAAAATCTTGAGTAGATGATCTTGGAATCCAGGAAACTCGGTTAAGATATTTCATCCTAATCAAAATTCTGAGTCTAATCGATGATATGGTTGGAAAAAAACTTATCTTTGCTAACTATATACTTGAACAGTCGAAGTCTCACATCATGGGAATATTTAACTTTTTTCCACTCTACCAGAGTGGCAATTCCTCGCTAAGGATGACAAATAGACCCTCTTGAGTTTATGACAGTAAGCTAGTGGCAAAATTGTCTCTCTACCAGATGATAGGATGATAAATAATAGATAGTTACCGTATGTGCACCCTAGGTTATCCCGTACTTCTTGAAGTATATCTTTATCTTTGAGAAAAAAAACCCTGAAAGAAAGAAAACTACCTGCATATACCCAAGACGTCTCGTAACCAGGAAGGTCTATCTCCAAGAATTGAAAGAAAGAATTCAGAAAGTATGTTTGAGGAAAATAAATTAATAATCAAAACAAATCAATCACTAAATTAATAATCAAAACAAATCAATCACTACCATCAAGCTTTATCATTAATAAAGCACACACCCAGATGTCTAAAACATGTAGTTGTGAAGTTGTGAACTCCAGCTTCAGAGGTGGATTGCTTTCTTCCATCTCTTATTACTAATATAGAGTCTTCCATTTAATTTTCTTCCTCTATTGAAGAAAAATCTCATCAAGCGTACATGAAGTTATGGAATCCCGGTCAAGCAATTCAGTCAAACTGCAGAACACATTCCATCCAGGAGGCATTTAATTATGATCCAAGGAGGATTTCTAATAATTAGAATAAATGCAAACATGAAGTCACATTACTGAAATAATTATGATCACTCAATGGAAAAAGCAGTAAAGAACTGAAAGCAAGGCAGATCAATCATAATTATTCAATTACATATTTTCACAGAGCTTCTCCAAGTTCTTGCATGAAGCGGTAGATCGACTTGGCCTAATCTGACACTTGATATTTTTGGGTACACATGAGAGCATTTAAAATGTACCTGAAGCAAGAGACACTATCCAATCTCCTAAGTTACTGCACACTATTGTTAACAAGTAAATTCAGGCAGAGAATCCATTTAAGCCATATACTGCAACCGGAGAAATCAATATAAAGGAAAAAAAGTAAAAGAAAAATTATTTAAGAACTTGACAACATAGCAATAGATCATCTCTGCACCTTGTAGTCTTTTCCCCCAATCTAATAGCTGAGAGGAATATGAGTTCCGGACTAACCTTAATGCAAAATTTGTGGCATGACCAAAAAACAGCCCATGAAACACTGCTACAAAAGGTACTCAGCTGCAAAACCACATGAAAAGAACAAATTGTTAGAAAATGTAGAACCTAGAGCTTGCAACATCAGCCCAAAGTTTGCAGGTGCAGACCGCTAAATTTAGCAACTGGGAATCGTTAGCTCACCATATTTCCTTAAATTCAGAACTAATTAGGTCCTTATACTAAAGCACGGCAGGCCAATGCACTATGCGAATGAGGTGCATAATGAGCTGCGTACCATGCGAGAGTTGAAGGAAGCTCCCACAAATATGAAAAAAATCTATAAAATAAAATATATTGTTTTTTATTTATCAATTACAAGATGAATAGCAGCTTCGCATGTACATTAACCTAATTTTGCCGCAATTACTCCTTATGAAACGAAAAGACAAAAAATAGTAGCTCTCTTTATGAACAGCATAAGATAAGAAAAGGAGCCACCGAAATCTCATTATTTCTTCATAGCAACACGATCACAGCACTGGCCAGCACAATTTAATTCCTTGCTGAAAGATTACTCTGCATAAAAGGAAATAATCTCACAATTAATTGTGAAATCAAGGTACATTGAGCAATTGGAATCCAGATCTTGTGGTCACGCCGCCGGTGTGGGGCGGTTGCACGAAGTGGGGTGCACCGGCGATGAAGAATCTCATCCGGAGAGGAAGAAGCTCGCAAGTTTTGAGGTGGAGAAAGAACAAACCTTACCTATTTATTTCTCTTTTCTTCCCAACCCCACATCCCAGCTTGACGCGGACCATGCTGTAGAGCAGGAAGGTAGAGGAGCACAAAAAGATGGCCGATCCGGCGGTGGTGGGCTATCTCGTCGAGGAGGCCGGGACAGGGAAGGTGTTGGAAGGTAACCCAACGGCGCCCAAATCTCCTTGCCCTAGTGCCTCGGGCTGCAACTGAGAAAAGAGACGTGAGACATGGAAAGGGAAATGAATGAAGAATTAGAAAACAAAGTTGGAAATGAGTGGATAGCTAGAATTGAATTTTAAGTGCTCATTTCTTTTTTCCACCTCTTATATTCTGAAATCCAAACTAGGCCTAGATACGCAAATGCGCTGGTTAGGATGGAGCTTCGATGTAATGGTATAAGCGGATAAATATGAGCCAAGTTTAAGGGAAGAGAAAACAACATCTGATGTGCATGGGAGCACAGGAGGGGCATGATGAACTAACTCATGTTTTATATAGTAGAATTTGTGAAATTATATGTTTATTTTGAATATTTGTAAAAATAGATTTCTTTTGTCCGTCCACTGGATGAGAAGTTTAAAAATCATAAAAAAATCATGTTGTAATACTCTCGACCTTTAAAACACTATTGAAATAATTTGAAATTTTTTTAAAAAATTAGTGGTGTAGAGGATGCTATAATCTAGTCCTATATATTTGTATTTTTTATTTCTCATTGTATAAGTAATTATTTGAGTGTAGAGGATGCTATATTCTAATCCTATAAAATTTGTCTTTATATTTCTCATTGTATAAGTAATTGTTTGAGTTAAAATTTTGTGGAGGGTTAGATTGTAGCATTCTCTACAACAACATATTTTTTATAACTATCTCGATAACGTTTTGAAGGTTAAGAGCATTGAAACACGGAGTTTTTATGATTTTAAACTTCTCGTCTGGGGGATAGGCAATTTTTATGGCGAGATGCACTAAATTTTTTTTGAAATTTAGAAAAAATACCTGCAAATTTAAAATATAATATATATATATATAATATCTGCCAGCACAGCACGACATGCTCATGCCTGGGAAGCACGGCCCAACGCGGCCTGAGGCACGACGAGGCCGGATGTCGAGTCCTACTGAGTTTTTTTTTCATTTTTATATTTTTTATTAAAAATTTAAATAAATAGATTTCTCGTGAAAAACAATTGCAAAACTAGACACCTGCAGCTCCCTGAGAGGACGGTTAGGCCTGCTAACCGCCCCCTGGGAGGGCAAGTGGCCTAACCGCCCCCTCAGAGGATGGCAAGGGTGCTAACCACCCTCTTAGGGGGCGGGTAGGGTCTGGGAGGGCGGTTAGCAGCCTAGCCACCCTCTGAGGGGCAGTAATGGCATTTTTTTGCCGAAAATTGCAAAATTTTATGTTTTTCATCAAAAATTAAAATAGGGAATTTACAAAATTTGGAATTAACAAGATTGAAGAGGAGTGAAAACGGTATAATGAGGAAGCGAGAATTTGGAGTAGGTTACGTAATTGTCGGAGAATAAAAAATTGTATATGTAAAACACTCGCAGCATATTACACGGGTATGAGGTTGCGAACAGCGACAAACATAATATGAAACATACGGTGGAAACATTACATGAGACTGTAACCACGACGACATGATGAGGAAAAGAAGGTGGCATGTACGGTTCGCACTAAGACCTACTTATTAGTGCGCTGCTCCTAATCATAACATGCCTTAGAGAGTGAAAGTATGTCGAGTTACATTATATACTCTCTACTGAGTGCATCTAGGATATTTTCCCTTTTGGAGGGCATCGGGACCTGCTGCCTTAGCATGGCGGGCTCTCTCCCGCTTCCTTGCCCTCTCAGCCTCCCGAGCCTAAGCCACGGTATGGTCGTGCGCCTCCTTCCTTATGCGCTCTTCTTCCTCCCACTTTAGACGAAGTTCCTCTTATTGTTGCTCGTACTCCTGACGTGCGTAAGCTTCCCTTCTCCGCCTCATGTTTATGTCGACTCACTGCTTATATTCCTCATTTTGCTCATTATCGAGCCATCAAATAAAATCACAGAGCGATGGAGGGGACTGAAGAAATAGAACAAGATAAGCGGTTAGTAAAACAAGGTGCGAAATCAGCAAAGATGTGGCTGATATTTGTTGCTATACCAGTGGATACTCATATGTTCCATGTTTAGGCTTGTCATATTTGTAGTTGGCACACATGAAGAAACGCAGCCCATAGGTGTATGAGATATCCTACGACTCGCGGAGCTTGCAACGGTCACCACAGAAGCACATCGGTGGTTCAATATCTTGAGGGATAAAAATCCCCCCATGTTTCTTTGGTGGGCTTGGTGGAGCTGAGGAAGACATTGCACTTGAGAGATCTGAGAAATGAGTAGTGCATCAACGTATGGAGGTTCGGCTATTTATGGTGGGGGAAGGCATGAGCATTGGATTCGCTCTTGAAGAAAGGGGTGAGTGGAAGGGCCCAGAGGGTGGCAAGAGCATTGGATTCCATCTTGAAGAACGGGAAAGTTGTGTCATTGATGATAGACAGAGATTCTGTGTTTATTGGTACTTGTGTTGTCATTTACTGTGTGGTAAAAGCTGTCCGGTGTTGTCACTTCTTGTCTAAAGCCTGCGCAAGGAGACATGTGTTGTCATGTCATGGTTAAAGTTCAGTAGTGTGGTCACTTCGTGATTAAAGTTACACTCCTGACAGAGTAAGCGAGCAGTCACTTGGTGTATAAGTAGCTTTGTAAGATATAATTTTCTAGATCTGTCGTGAACGATTCATACATTGGTGAGGATAATAGAATGTAGCGTGTGGTCATGTCGGATTAAGAAATGCAACAAGCATGCCATCACATTGGAATAAGAAATGCAGTTACGACATGCTAAGTGGACCATAAAGATTACAAGCGTCAGAATACGTAAGAGTACGTCGCGAATCGAATATGCATATGTAAATTACAAAAACAAATGTAAAATCCTATTGTTGTCTCCCCCGCTGCCGTCGGCCGTACCCCCATCGTGGTCCCGAGGCCGCTGGTTGACCCTCACGTGGCCCCTGGAGTAGGTGAGGGGGTCGGGTGGACCGACCTGTCTGGTAGGCCTAGTAGGGAGCATCGGTGTCGAGGCCTCGTCCTGCGTGGGCTATGTTCGAAGTGGAGCACTGGGTACCTGGGACCGCTGGAGGACATCGTAGTCAGGTGTGCCCCTGAAGAAGTCCTGAACGAGGTCGTACCCGGGGTCCGGGCCAGCCTCATCCTCCTGACTAGGGTACGAGGACTGTGAATGATTTACTAGCATCCATGTGTACTGACTGGAGGGGCCTACGAACAAATAATTATATTAGATATGGACAATGTGAAAATGAAAGTAGTAGTAAAAAATACACAATTGTACCTGCGTGGTATGTCAGTGCAGCAGAAGATGGCCAGGCGGGCGTGGTGTAGTATGGCTCGAACGGTGCTGGTGGGATAGGGCGTGGGGTAGCTGAAGACGGGGCCGGCCTCATCACTGAAATAACCTGTGTACAATATTAGCTAAATTGCTGAATATATTGAATACGGGGATGAAGGGGTGTCCAGTACCTAAGGGTGGATGCACAGGGCTCGGTCTACGAGGTTTCATCGAGGCTTGTGTAGGTGCACCTAATATTTGTTTAATAATCATTGCACCAGTAAGAAACGAATATATTTCATGTTGCCTTGAGGGGCTCTGCCCGCTCTTGGCTTATGAACATACCCACAGGGTCTATCAGCTCCTGGGATGATCTTTGCCACCAGCTCGTGGCTAATTTTCAGGGCACATTCACGCGTTCCGGCCTGGAGTGCGACCTCCACGCCGTCAAGCAGCAGGAGGGGGAGACGCTGCGGTGCTTTATTTAGCGCTTCAGCCAGGTTCGCAACACAATCCCGCGGATAACCCCCAACGTTGTCATTGTCGCATTCCGGCAAGGCGTCCGCGATGAGCGAATGCTCGAGAAGCTAGGCACGCACGACTTTGAAACCACCGCGGAACTTTTCGCGCTGGCCGACAAGTGCGCCAAGGCGGCGGAAGCTCGGGCATGGCACGTTCCACGCCCTGAGCACCCCGCCGCCGATTAACCAGGTCCTTCCCGCTCCGACAGGCGGGAAAAGAAAACGAGAAGAAGGCGCGAGGCTATCCCCGTCGAGCCAGCCCAGGGCCCCGCCCGTGGGCCGGCCCAGGAGCCCGACCGCCAGCAAGCACGCCGGGCGGCCGCCGACAAACGGCCTACGCCCGTGAGGGCTCCGGCTCCCGCAAGGGCTCCCGCTCCGGCAAGGGCCCCCGCTCCTGCGGGGCCCGAGCCAGGGAAGTGGTGCCCGATTCACCAGACCAGGTGGCATGACCTCACGGAGTGCCGCACGGTCAAGGGCCTCATCGAGCAGCGCAAAAGGGACCGCGAGGATCCCCGCTAGGGTGGTGACGATGAAGCCGCCCCAACAGCCCAGAGCTCGGCTTTCAGGAGCCTGAGCACACCGTCGCCTTCATCGACGGAGGCGCGTACATGCCCTCCTCCCGCCACAGTGTCAAGACCATGCGGCCCGAGGTGTGCTCAGCGACCCCGAGTGAAGAGGCCGTGAGGCCCCTGAAGTGGTCGGACGCCCCGATCACATTCAGCTTGGCCAACCACCCCGCCAGTACTGCAGACGTGGGGCGACTACCCCTGGTAGTGTCCCCCACTATCTGCAATGTGAAGGTCAGCAGAGTGCTGATCGATGGGGGCGCAGGCCTTAACCTCCTCTCCAAGGAGGCTTTCGAGAAACTGCAGGTGCCCTCCAGGCACCTAAAGCCGTCGCTCCCGTTTTACGGGGTGACACCGGGCACTCCCTGCCCCTCAGGCAGGTCGAGTTGCCCGTGACATTCGGGAGCCGGGACAACTTCCGGACAGAGAACGTCATCTTCGACGTCGTGGAGCTCCCCCTCCCCTACAACGCCATCCTCGGGCGCCCGGTGCTCGCTCAGTTCATGGTGGTCACACACTATGCGTACCTCACGGTTAAGATGTCGGGCCCAGCGGGCCCCATCTCCGTGTCCGCCGAGACCAGCAGCGCCGTCTCCTGCGCCGAGCAGTTATACTCGGCCTTGGTCTCAGCTCGGGCCGAGGTCGAAGGTCGTCCAGGGGGCCGACGCCTCCTTTCCTACGAAGGAGGTCGTGGTAGGCAAAGACGCCTCCCAGGTCGTCCGAATCGGCGGTGACCTGGGTGGCAAATAGGAAAGCGTGCTTGTCACCTTCCTCCGGGCAAACGTCGACGTGTTTGCATGGTAGCTGTCCGATATGCCCGGGATCCCTAGGGAGGTGATCGAGCACCACCTGGCTGTGCACCCGGACGCACGCCCGGTGAAGCAGAAAGTCCGGCGGCAGGTGCCCAAGCACCAGGAGTTTATCCGGGAGCAAGTCAGCAAGCTCCTTGACGCCGGATTCATCCGAGAAGTTCTCCACCCGAGTGGCTGGCGAACCCAGTTATCGTCCCAAAGGCCAACAGCAAGCTCCGCATGTGCGTGGACTACACCGATCTAAACAAGGCTTGCCCCAAAGATCCTTTTCCTTTGCCCCGCATAGATCAGATTGTAGATGCAACCGCGGGATGTGATCTTTTGTGTTTTTTAGATGCAAACTCTGGTTATCATCAGATTCGCATGGCCATAGAGGATGAAGAAAAAACTACTTTTACCACTCCGGTGGGGACTTATTGCTATGTATCGATGCCTTTTGGTTTGCGCAACGCTGGGTCTTCTTTCCAGCGCACTATGCGCATCACCCTTGATTCGCAGGTTGGCCGCAACGTCGAGGCCTACATCGACGATCTCGTGGTCAAATCCCGAGACCGCGCCACCCTGCTCGAAGATTTTGCCGAGACTTTCAACAGTCTCCGCACTACCCGCCTGAAGCTCAACCCCGAGAAGTGCGTCTTCGGGGTACCTGCGGGCAAGCTCCTCGGTTTCTTGGTTTCCAGCCGAGGGATTGAGGCCAATCCAGAGAAGATCCGGGCCATCGAGCAGATGCGACCCCCGGCTCGACTCAAAGAGGTTCAGCATCTCGCCGGCTGCATGGCGGCCCTCGGGCGCTTCATCTCCAAACTTGGGGAGCGAGGACTCCCCCTCTTCAAGCTTCTGAAGAAGACCGGTCGTTTCGACTGGACGCCGGAGGCCGAGCAGGCCTTCCGCGATCTGAAGAAGTACCTCACCTCGCCACCCGTACTGGTGGCCCCCTCCGAGGGCGATCCACTACTGCTCTACGTCTCGGCCACTCCTCAGGTCGTGAGCATGGTACTGGTGGTGGAGCGCGATGAGTGCACGGGGTTAGGTGCTGGGTCCCAGCTCCCGGCCGCCCCCGAGCACTCCCCTGTCCTCGCGGCTCCCCCCGAGCAGGGGGTCAAGCCCGAGCACTTGGCTCCCCCCGAGCAGGGGGTCGAGCCCGAGCACTTGGCTCCCCCCGACCAGGGAGTCGAGCCCGAGCACCCGGCCAGCCCCGACCACGTCGCCGAGCTCGGGGGCTGTAGCAGGCCCTCGGGTGAAGCTGCAGCCCGGGCCCGCCGGGTGCAGCGACCGGTGTACTTCGTCAGTGAAGTCCTCCGGGAGGCCAAGACAAGATACCCTTAGGCCCAGAAGCTGCTCTACGCCGTGCTCATTGCTTCCCGGAAGCTGCGCCACTACTTCCAGGCGCACAAGGTCTCGGTGATTACCACGTACCCATTGGGGCCCATCCTCCAGAACCAAGAAGGCACCGGGCACGTCGTCAAGTGGGCGGTGGAGCTGGCGTAGTTCGACTTGCACTTTGTCAGTCGCCAGGCGATCAAAAGCCAGGCGCTCTCTGACTTCGTGGTGGAGTGGACACCCGTCCCTGAGGTCGTCCGAGAAGAAATCTCCACAAATCCTGGGCATGATGCGCCCGGGTACTGGATTATGCATTTCGACGGTTCCCTCACGCTGAAAGGCGCAGGGGCCGGAGTGGTTCTCACCTCTCCAACGGGTGAAGAACTCCGGTATGTCGTGCAATTGCAGTTTCGCGCATCCAACAACATGGCGGAATATGAGGGCCTCATCGCCGGCCTCCAAGCCACAGTGGGCCTCGGGATTCATCGTCTCCTGATCAAGGGAGACTCCCAGCTGGTGGTCAACCAAGTATCGAAAGAATACCAGTGCACGGATCCTCAAATGGCGGCGTACGTGGCGGCAGTCAGGAAGCTAGAGAAGCGCTTCGATGGCCTGGAGCTGCGGTACATCTCTCACCACGACAACGCTCTGACCGATGACCTTTCTCGCCTGGCCTCCTCTCGTGCGCAGTCCCTGCCGGAGACTTTGAAGATAGACTCACACGGCCTTCCGTCCTGCCTGCCGAAAAGGACCAATGGGAAACCTCGAGCTCAATTCAGGGGACCCCGGCGGCGCCCTCAGTGGGAAGCCCCGACAGGGTGCCGCCGTCCGGCGAGTGCGCTGTGCTTGCTGACAGTTCTCAAGATGCCTCGTGGATGGACGAGATCCGAGGGTACTTGAAGGAAAAGTTCCTCCCCGGGGATGATGCCTCTACTAAAAGAGTTGCTCGGCAGTCTAAACGCTATGCCATAGTAGATGGGGATCTCTACTGGCGTGGCGCAGGCGGCATCCTCCTGAAATGCATCACCCGGGCAGAAGGCGACGAGCTTCTCGCTGAGGTCCACGAGGCGAGTGCAGTGGCCATGCATCATTCTGCACGTTGGTCGGGAAGGCCTTTTGGCAAGGTTTCTACTGGCCTATAGCCCTCCAGGATGCTTCCGAGCTGGTTCGGGGATGTAGGGCGTGCCAGTTCCACACAAAGTAGATTCACCAGCCAACTCTGGCTCTTCAAACCATCCCCCTGTCATGGCATTTCGCGGTCTAGGGGCTGAACATTCTAGGTCCATTCCCCCGAGCAATCGGGGGCTATGAGTACCTCTACGTCGCCATCGACAAGTTCACCAAGTGGCCGGAGGCGGTTCCAGTCGTCCAGGTGACCAAGAACACGGCGCTCCAGTTTATCCGCGGTATTACCAGTCGCTTCGGTGTCCCGAACCGAATCATCACCGACAATGGCACTCAGTTCACAAGTGCCCTGTTCAGGGACTACTGCGAGGACCTTGGCATCAAGCTCTGCTTCGCCTCCGTCGCTCACCCTCAGAGTAATGGGCAGGTCGAGCGTGCCAACGCGGAAATACTGAAGGGGCTGAAAACCCAGACCTACAACGTGCTCGCAAAGAACGGGAAAGGGTGGATCGATGAGCTGCCTGCCGTGCTATGGGCCAATCGGACCACGCCAAGTTGCGCTACCGGGGAGACTCCTTTCTTCCTTGTGTACGGCGTTGAGGTGGTCCTCCCCTCCGAGCTCACTCTAGGCTCCCCTCGGGTGCATGCCTGCTCTAAAGGCGAACAGGAACAGCAAAGGCGCGACGACGTTGACTATTTGGAAGAGCACCGGCGGTGTGCCGCCGTCCGAGCAGCCCGTTACCAGCAAAGCCTGCGGCGCTACCATCAGTGTCACATCCGAGCCCGGTCTCTCGAGGTGGGGGATCTAGTTCTCCGACGCATCCAATCGCGCGAAGGAAGGAATACACTGTCCCCTATGTGGGAAGGCCCCTTTACCGTGATCGGTGTCCCGTGAGAAGGCTCCTTCCGGTTGACTGCAGAAGATGGGCAGCCGCTCCCCAACGCGTAGAACATCGAGCACCTGCGCAAGTTCTTCCCGTAGATGGCCATGTATGCAGGCTCATGTCAACTAGGCTGGGAGCTTCCCCCCCCCCGCCCAAGTTGACCGGGGGCTACCACTAACTGGGTAAGTCACCCAACCTTGTAAAAATTGTCAATACAATACATATATCAATGTGCCGTTCTTATGTCAAATTTCATTTTTTTTTCTGGATTCCATATGTTTAATCTGTCTGGTGAGATGCTCGATTGTGCGAGAAAAGCTCACTCTCTCTTTTTTCCCGTTGATAAAAGAATCCTGATCGGTATGCGCGTGGGCAGTTGCCGCTGGCTTACGTCTGTCATGGTAGGCTGTGGTGTTCGGTGTCGTGGCAGTCTCCCGGGCATCACCGAGTCCCTGGGGTTCTCGGGTAATCCTATCGCTCGAGCTGCTCGAGTAGTCCGGAGCCTAGGTCCCAGGGGCGGGCTATCGGTGCTCGGTCTAGACTGTCATACCCAGGCACCACCGAACCATAGGACCTTTGGGTTATGCCTCTGCCTGTTTAGTCCGCCAGTCTGGGTATTCGAGAGGTCTCAGGTCAAAAACGAGAGCAGTCTATAATGAGTACCGCACTAACAGAGCGCACCAAGCAAATAATTTTTCTATTTTTCTCAAGTCACAGATCGACAATTAAAAGAGAAAGTAGCTCGACCGCGAGGGCCTCAGTGCCCAGGTCACTGCTCGGCCCTAGGGGTCCTCGGGTGGTCCTACTGCTCAGGCATGAGTGGTCGGGATTGCCTTATCCCGGGCCCCCCTTTGCGCCCCCAAGTTCTCAGGCACCCCGATCTCGGAGAGCATGCCTTTCCTGGATCGGTTGGCTCTGTCCAGTGAGTGGTTAAATTCACATGAATTTACATTCAGTAATATATTGTTTCCGAGTTGTCCTCGGGGCACTCGTATTCTAATCTGTTCGGCGAGATGGTCTCCTCGCGCACAAAACCCTGCCACGTGTTCGCTTTCCCCGGAACGACAGAACGGACAGTAGAAAGGTGTACCGTACGTACGGCAATGTCTGACCGAAGTCTTTCATGGTGGTCGTGGTGTTCGGTCCGTTTAAAAGGCCCCGTGCACTACCGAGCCTCTGGGGTTCTCGGGTTATCTCACTACTCGAGCTGCTCAAGCGGTCGGGAGCCTAGACCCTGGGGGCGGGCTCTCGGTGCTCGGTCCGGTCCGTCCTAGCCCAGGCGCCACCAAACCGTGGGGACTCTTGGTTGCATTCCCGCCCGCACGTGTCTCCAGTCTACCTGTTTGAGTGGTCGCAGAGTGGGAAAGTGTTCACTGGTCATGGCGTACTCCGTGCTGGATCGATCTATCTCCCGAGCAAGGAAGTTCGTGCCTTTGACTTTTGACTTAGCCATTGCGGACTCGCGAGGGCTCGGGGGCCGAACGCGCAGAGAAGGCCTCACTGCTCAGGCGACGGGTGGCCGGGGCGACTTCATTCTTGGGGAGGGAAAGGTCGGGCTCGGTCTGACTGAGTACTCCTCGGGGCATCAAGTGAAAAGAACAGAAACTTCGTCAAGCACTCAAAAGAACACTGGAGTTGCGACCCCAAAGAAAGGCTTCCATTATATTCACAAGAAAGGATAGCTATTCTGAGGGATCACTCCCATATTTACATCAAGTCGAAGAAAAAGAAAATTACAAAAGCCTAATCTAAGTCGGAGCCCTCGCCGCTGCTCCCCGGGTCCGGAGTCGGCGGCGCCTCTCACGTGAAGCAGGCCGCCACCTCGGCGGTGGCGCCCCAAACTGCCTCCCGGGCTGCCTCCTCCTCGGCTTCAACCACCCCTTCCCAAACTGGTTCCAGCGGGAAGTTCGGGTCCCGGCTTCGGTAGCAGGCCAGGACATGCTCGGCCACCACTTGGGCCAAGCCTCGTCCATCCCGGGCGGCTAGCTCCTGGACGGCCTGGGGGAGCGCCTCGAGGCGCTGGCTGATTCACTGGAAGCCAAGGGCGATGTGGCTGATGTCCGTCCCCTTCGCCTCCACATGGACTCGCCCGAGCCCGGCCACCCTCACAGACCTCTGCGCTTGTCGAAGGATGTCTTCCAACATAAACTTCACGTTGGCCCGTTCGGTCTTGGCGGTCTCGAGCTCCTCCTTCATGCTCTACAGCTGCTCCTCGAGGCTCTATCCCCCGGACGCGCCGGCCGAGGTGGCGCCGGGCGCCTGGGCTTCAGCCTGCTTCACCCGCTCTGCAAGGGCAGAGAGGGCCTGCTCGTGGGCGGTCAGCTCTGACTCCCACTTGGCGGCCTGCTCCTCTGGAGCGGCTGAGGCCACCACCGCCTCGGCAGCCTCCGTCTCCCAGAGGATCAGCAGTTCTTCCCGGGCTTCCAGATCCGACGCCGTGATGCCGACGTCGGTCTCTCAGCTCGCGACGTCCTCCTCCCGACGCTGGAGTTCGGCGCGGATCTGGTCAGCCTCACCTTTCTGGCAAGCCAAGTCAGCCTGGGAGGCCTCCGCCGTCCTCTCACGGGCCAGGACCGCCTCCTCCCGCGCCTGCACCTGCCTCTCCCTAGCGAATGCCTCGGCAGCCTGCTGCTGCGATGCCTCGGCCAGGCGGGTGGCTTATTCCTGCTCCCGCACGGCCTCCGTGCGAATGCCCTCCAGATCCTCCCGCTCCTCCTCTAGAGCACGCCGCTCGTTCTCGTTGGCGGCGCGCGCCGCAGCGACGCGAGCCTCAAAAAGGCACCTGCCCTCGGCAAGCCGCTCCCTCTCCACGGCAAGGGCTGTGCGGCTCACCTCAAGCTGCGTCATCTCCCCCGCCACGGCCGCCTCCAGCCGCCCGATCACCTCCCGGGCGCTCCCTAGCACAACAGGGAGGGGGTCGGCAGGCCGGCCGGGGGCTGGTAATATGAACAAGGGTTCCCGATCTTCCGAAAGGTTCTGGTAACTCTCGATTTGGTGGAAACGAGACACAAGTCGATCCGGCTTCCGAACAACACGATCCGAAACCCCGCAATCGCAGCACCACGTCTCCTCTGGTTATCAACCGGCGTTGCACGGTTGACCTCGCCAAGAAGGCTAAAATCCTTGCCTGCGAATCGAAGAACACAAGCAAGAACAAGGAAGAATGCAACCAAATTGCAGATGAATGATTAATCTCACGAGTTGGGGTCTCACAAACCGACGAAACGGCGAAACTGTTCTTGACAGAATAATCTAAGCAAAACCCAACCCTAATTTAGGGTGGCAGCTACTGTATATAAAGGATTAGGGTCGGCCAAGGACCTCTGGACGCGTCCCTAATGGACTCCAACACGATACATGGCCCAACGGACCAAAAACGGTGACGCAGCACCGGGACAGATTCTGGACGCTGACTTGTTTCGACGTTTCCTGTTGACTCAGAAGGAATTTGGCACTCAAACCAACGCCATTGGTTTCCTTATGAAATTATCTTTCCAACCATATGTGAATCGTCGAAAACGGAGTCCGGATGCGTCCTGGACGTCCGTTTTACTGCTCGCTGGTCCTGGAGGTCGAGGCTGATTCGGACTCGAGTTGGACTGGACCTCCTGCTGTTGTTGGACGTCCTAGCTGCTCCTCCACGCCTCCAAGCCTTCCTCTATGTGTATCCTTGTCCTCTCCATGATTCCTAACCAACACATAATCATTAGGTAGTAATCTATTCTCAAAATTATATAAAGAGTTGCTTAGGAACGAGCTCACCTCTAAATTTAATTGTCGTGCGCGAGCTCTTGTGATTGGACCTTGAAAGTTCAATGGAGGATCATTGTATGTATCCGAGGGAGTGATGTCCTCATCATCCTCCCCCTCTTGAATTGGAGTCATCCTCGACTCAAGCTCATCATCGGCTCCCAAGTAAGGTTTCAAATCTGCAATGTTAAAAGAAGGACTAACCCCGAACTCGGGTGGCAACTCAAGTTTATATGCATTATCATTTATTTTCTCAATTATCTTATAAGGACCAGCAGCTCTTGGCATTAATTTAGACTTACGCAGCTCTGGAAACCTATCTTTTCTTAAATGTAACCACACTAAATCACCCGGTTCAAGTTTGACTTCTTTCCTACCTTCACTACCAGCAATTCTATACTTTTCATTCATCTTTTCGATATTTATTTTAGTTGTTTCATGCAACTTACGAATAAAATCAGCACGTGCACTAGCATCACTATGTGTTCTTTCAGTGGTAGGTAAAGGCAAAAGATCAATAGGAGCGCGAGGGGTAAAACCATACACTACCTGAAAAGGACTTACCTTGGTGGTAGAATGTGTTGCCCGATTATAAGCAAACTCCACGTGGGGCAAACATTCTTCCCACATCTTCAAATTTTTCTTCAAAATAGCTCTCAACATGGTACCCAAAGTGCGGTTCACTACCTCCGTTTGGCCATCAGTTTGTGGGTGGCAAGTAGTAGAAAACAATAGTTTTGTACTCAACTTATTCCATAGAGTGCGCCAAAAGTGACTCAAAAATTTAGCGTCGCGATCTGAAACAATAGTAGAAGGCATACCATGCAAGCGAACAATCTCTTTGAAAAAGAGGTCAGCAATATAAACGGCATCATCACTTTTATGACAAGGTATAAAATGTGCCATCTTAGAAAAACGATCCACAACAACAAAAATGCTATCCCTCCCCCTCTTAGTCCTAGGCAATCCCAAAACAAAGTCCATCGAAATATCTGCCCAAGGAATAGAAGGGACAGGAAGAGGCATATACAAACCATGTGGATTCAAGCGAGACTTAGCCTTTTGACATGTGGTACAGCGTGCCACGAACCGCTCAACATCTCTCCTCATCTTTGGCCAAAAGAAATGTGTGGCCAACATATCCTCCGTCTTCTTAGCACCAAAATGTCCCATCAATCCTCCTGCATGTGCTTCCTGCAACAACAAAAGACGAACGGAACCAACTGGAATGCATAGACGGTTAGCTCTAAACACAAATCCATCATTGATCACAAACTTGTTCCACGTACGTCCCTCTTTACAGTTCAGCAATACATCTTTAAAATCAGGATCAAGCACATATTGTTCTTTTATTGAGTCAAGACCAAAAATTCTATAATCAAGTTGGGACAACAAAGCATATCGTCTAGACAAAGCATCAGCAATTATATTATCCTTCCCTTTCTTGTGTTTGATAACATAAGGAAAAGATTCAATAAATTCAACCCACTTAGCATGTCTACGATTCAGATTATGTTGAGAACGAAGATACTTAAGCGATTCATGATCTGAATGTATAACAAATTCTTTAGGCCACAAATAATGACGCCACGTCTCTAAAGAACGTACAAGTGCATACAATTCCTTATCATACGTAGAGTAATTAAGAACAGGGCCATGCAATTTTTCGCTAAAGTATGCAACGGGCTTACCTTCTTGCATCAAAACACCTCCAATGCCAATTCCACTAGCATCACATTCTAGCTCAAAGGTCTTACCAAAATTTGGAAGTTGCAGCAATGGCGCGTGCGTAAGCTTGTCCTTCAAAGTGTCAAAGGACTCCTCTTGTGCCTTACCCCCAATGGAACACCACACCTTTCTTTGTCAACTCGTGTAAGGGGGCAGCAATGGCGCTGAAATCCTTCACGAAACGACGATAAAAACCTGCAAGTCCAAGAAAACTTCTCACCTGTTTGATGGTTTGGGGCACCGGCCAACTCTTTATGGCTTCAATTTTCATCTCATCCACCTCAATTCCCTGTGGAGTAATAACATAGCCAAGAAAAGAGACTCGATCCGTGCAAAAGATGCACTTCTCAAGGTTACCAAATAAACGTGCATCACGTAAAGCATTAAAAACAGCACGTAAGTGATCCATATGTTCATCCAAAGACTTGCTATAAATCAATATATCATCAAAGTAAACCACCACAAATCGTCCAATAAAAGCTCTTAAAACCTCATTCATCAAACGCATGAAAGTGCTAGGTGCATTAGTTAAACCAAAAGGCATTACTAACCACTCATATAATCCGAATTTAGTTTTGAAAGCTGTTTTCCATTCATCTCCAAGTTTCATTCTAATTTGGTGGTAACCACTACGCAAGTCGATCTTTGTAAAAATTACAGAGCCACACAACTCATCAAGCATATCATCAAGTCTAGGAATAGGATGGCGATATCGAATAGTAATGTTATTGATGGCTCTACAATCAACACACATACGCCAAGTACCATCTTTCTTAGGAACCAAAATCACAGGAACAGCACAAGGACTAAGGCTCTCACGTACATACCCGCGGTCCAAAAGCTCTTGGACTTGCTGCTGAATTTCCTTAGTCTCCTCGGGATTGGTTCGATACGCAGCACGATTTGGCAATGTTGCTCCCGGAATCAAATCGATTTGATGCTCTATCCCTCTCATAGGTGGCAGTCCCGGGGGTATCTCAGCTGGGAAAACATCATCATACTCCTGCAAAAGGTTAGTGGCAGCAGGAGGTATCGAACTAATAACATCATCAAGCGAATACAAAACTCTTTTGCAAACCAAGGTGTAGCAAATATCATTATTAGAAATTTCAGCAAGGTCACTTTTTAGTGCAAGCATAACACCACCCTTCAATTTTATGCCCTCTACCTTAGAACTAGGTGTAGACTTATCCTTTTTAGGTGGGTAAAGAGAATTAGCAACTTGCTGATTTTCAAATTTAGTATCACGCAAATTAGCAGCTCGTTCTTTATCAGCTTGTACAATTTCAGCAGGGGTCATAGGAACCAAAGTAATTTTCTTTCCTTTATGCATAAAAGTATATGTATTACTTCTACCATGGTGTATAGCATCATTATCAAATTCCCAAGGTCGACCCAATAAAAGTGAGCAAGCTTCCATAGGTACCACATCACAGTCAACATAATCAGCATAGGAACCAATGGAAAAAGAAACTCTGCAAGTTTGTGTTACCTTAGCTTTTCCAGCATCATTAAACCACTGAAGATTATATGGATGGGGGTGTTGTCGTGTGGTCAAGCCAAGCTTCTTGACGAAATCTGAACTCACCAAATTATTACAACTACCTCCATCGATGATGACACGTGCTCGCCGATTTTGGATGACGAAGAAAATCTGGAACAAGTTATGGCGTTGCAGCTTCTCTGGTTGTTGTACCTTTGTGCTGAGCGCCCGCTGCACAATGATGCTCCTATAGGTCGCTGTGTCATCACTGCCCAAGATTTCGTTGCTCTCCTCAACAACTGGTTCTTCTTCTTCTTCAATGTCAGAGGCGCTGATGTACCCATCTTCCGTTGCAATGTATGCCCGCTGACTTGGGCAATCCTTCTGCACATGACCGAATCCATGGCAGCGACGGCATTGAATGCCAGAGGTGCGTCCCGTTGATGCAACAGAGGAAGCACTCTTGGAAGGTCCCTGCAAAACAGAATTTTTACCTGAGCCCGAAGGTCGTGTAGTGACAGGATTTGGTGCTGTAGCTGCTTGTTGCTTGCTCGCTGGTGAGGGAGCCCTGTAAGTGGATGGTTTGGACAGCCCAAAGGATGGTCCTGTGCGCGGCGTGTATGTGGTGCTGGCCTTGTACTTGCCCTGCTGCTCACGCCCCTGCAACTCCTTGACATTGTTAAATTCTTTATAATCGACAAATAGAATCTTCGTTTCCCTCTACTATGCCACAACGCATCAAGCCCTTTTGAAGCTCACCATAATAATCCTGCACAGATTTATCTCCCTGTTCTAAGCGCATCAATTTCTTACGCAAGTCTCTATGATAAGATGGGGGAACAAATCTATCACGCATAGCAACCTTAAGCTCTTCCCCTGTACGAGGTGTGGCACCATCTGCAGCTAAACCAGTCCACCAAATAATAGCAAAATCTTTAAACTCACTAGTGGCTTGTCTAACTCTATGTTGTTCAGGTACTTGATGGGCACTAAATTTTTGCTCTACTGTCATCTCCCAATCAAGATATCCCTCAGCATCATAATGTCCCCAAAAAGAAGGTATAGTAAATTTAACCTTAGCATAAGGATCTTCAGGAGCTCGATTATACATACCTCGATGGTGGTGGTGATGTGGAACGCCACCCATACCTGTGGTGTTAGTGCGAAGACGACGCCGTAATCTGTTTTGCAATGTCGCCGCTGGATCAACATTAACATCGTCATCATACAACTCATCACCGGTGTTGCTTCCATTCACATCTTCGTTGTGCACAGGACGGTTTTCCAAAGCATTTACCCTGTCGGTGAGCTCGGATAACCGTTTGTCCACCCGCTCAACCGCGTTTGCGAGTTTCATCTCAATTATCGCTTCAGTGACAGCCTTGATGATTGTCTCCTTCATCTCCTTCTGAGCATTGTCTACAACAGCTTGTAGCTGCTCTTGGCTGACACACTCCTTGAAGTCCTTTGGCGTTTTATCTCCTTCAACTGACATTGTGGAAACAAACACAACAACAAACAGTGAAGGTTATCCCTAATAATCGTACTACAAAGGTGGAGTGGTGCCTCTCAATCAAGATCAGCAAAGGTAGACACCTTACCAAGCTCTTACCCGGGTTCTTACCAGCAAAGCAAAGGATACCTGGAAGGCGTGCGAGCGATTGCAGGGATGCAAACCAGTGCTGTTCAGAAGAATCTGTGGGGCTTGGAAGGCACACAAAGAGAACAAATATGTATATGTGGAACACAAATCAGAAACAGATAGTAATGCTGAATTATAGTTCCAAGTACTTGTTCTCGTTGCTGGCCTAAAGTGTTGCAAGTATCAAGTATGTGTGTCAAACAAGGTGGAGAAACAAGTATGATGGATAGGAAGAGCAACAGAAACAAAGAACTAAACAGCACACGCTAACACAGCTCACTTTGCCCTTCTCTATGTGCTCCTCTAGATATTGTTCCTCTTTTGCCCCTCTCTTTTTTCTATTTTTTTGAGCTGTCGTTGTTTTTTTGGGAAAATTCGACTTTTTCTTTTTATTTTTTTGATATTTTTTTTCACTTAGGAGCACACAAGAGGGAACCACAGAAAATTTGAGCTTAAACAAGTGAAAGACGTGGCCTGTAGAATTTTCTGAAGTTCAGCCGTAAAATGAGAAAAATATTCGGAAATTGAAAACTCAAACTTCGGAGGTGAATTTGGGAATTCTGATTTCGCCGAACCCGGCGAAGCGGGGGACGAACGGATCCGAAACGCTGTTTCGATGCGAAAAACTCTATGACTTTTCTGAAAACGGAGTTCGTATGCGAAAGTTATGCCCGATTTGAGAAACGACTCCGAATTAGAGGACAAAACGGGAAGAAAGTGGGGAAAATATGCGACGGAGGCTAGGGTTTGATGGAAACGGTGGGGGAAAACACACGAACTGGACTCTAACACGACCTAACCAGCAACAAGACCTTGACCAGGACACAAACTCAACACGACGAACTCTGAAACTGAAATATGCAAAAGCTAAAGGCGCGGAAGAGTTGTAGGACAGGAAAAAAAAATGATATGGCAGTGGACTATGGAACGAAAGCGAAAACACTCGAAACTAAGGGTAGATATGAACCTGACGGTATACCTGAAGCTCTGAATACCACTTAATATGAACAAGGGTTCCCGATCTTCCGAAAGGTTCTGGTAACTCTCGATTTGGTGGAAACGAGACACAAGTCGATCCCGCTTCCGAACAACACGATCCGAAACCCCGCAATCGTAGCACCACGTCTCCTCTGGTTATCAACCGGCGTTGCACGGTTGACCTCACCAAGAAGGCTAAAATCCTTGCCTGCGAATCGAAGAACACAAGCAAGAACAAGGAAGAATGCAACCAAATTGCAGATGAATGATTAATCTCACGAGTTGGGGTCTCACAAACCGACGAAACGGCGAAACTGTTCTTGACAGAATAATCTAAGCAAAACCCAACCCTAATTTAGGGCGGCGGCTACTGTATATAAAGGATTAGGGTCGGCCAAGGACCCCTGGACGCGTCCCTAATGGACTCCAACACGATACATGGCCCAACGGACCAAAAACGGTGACGCAGCACCGGGACAGATTCTAGAAGCTGACTTGTTTCGACGTTTCCTGTTGACTCAGAAGGAATTTGGACCTCAAACCAACGCCATTGGTTTCCTTATGAAATTATCTTTCCAACCATATGTGAATCGTCGAAAACGGAGTCCGGATGCATCCTGGACATCCGTTTTACTGCTCGCTGGTCCTGGAGGTCGAGGCTGATTCGGACTCGAGTTGGACTGGACCTCCTGCTGTTGTTGGACGTCCTAGCTGCTCCTCCATGCCTCCAAGCCTTCCTCTATGTGTCTCCTTGTCCTCTCCATGATTCCTAACCAACACATAATCATTAGGTAGTAATCTGTTCTCAAAATTATATAAAGAGTTGCTTAGGAACGAGCTCATCTCTAAATTTAATTGTCGTGCGTGAGCTCTTGTGATTGGACCTTGAAAGTTCAATGGAGGATCATTGTATGTATCCGAGGGAGTGATGTCCTCATCAGCTGGGTCCCCTACGAGCCTCCTCCGAGGGGCTCGGGGTCCCGAAAACTGCCATGCAGGCACCGCCCATGACGAGGTTGTCCGCCCCACGCTCGACGCGCTCGGGGCAGGCTCAGCCAGCGCCGGTTGATTGGGCGCGGCCGCTGCCACCCGCTCGGGGCTGGACGGCGCCTGTGGCTCTGTCTCGGCCGACGTGCTCAGCGGCTCCGGCTCCACCGACGCGCACGGCTCGGGCGCGCTCGGCTCGGGGGCTGGAGCCGGCCTCGGCGCCTCCGGCCGTCCTTGGTCTCCGGCGGCACCCGTAGGCGCCCTGCAAAAGCAAAACGAAGTTAGCTTCCGAACTCCCTCCGGGCAAGGGATGCTTAGGTAAAAGGGGGGAAACTTACGCAGATTTGGGTCTTCGGTATTGCCACCTGAATTCCAGGATCCTGTACCCCAGGCACGGTGGCGTTGGCCCAGAGTCCTCCCTCCTCCTCTTCCACGGGGGGCTCTGCGTGGCCGCCGTGCGGTCTTCGGGCTCCAGACCAGGCCCAGGCAGATCAAGGTCTGCTTCCAGAACCGCAGATGCCGCCCCCGCCTACGGCCCCGCGCTGGACGATTGGCTGTCCCGGCCTCCCTCCTTCTCGCCAGGCGACGGCGACGGCGGGGACATCGGCGTAGGAATGAAAGTCCGGGGGGGCTTCCCTCTGTCCCCCAGCGCTGTCGCCGCCCCGCTGCCGGCGGCGCCTCCTCCTCCGGCCTGGCAGCTGCTGCCTGTAGCAGCCCCACCGCTGGCTTGCGGCCTGCCGCGTGCGGCGCCTGGGCCACCGGTCTGCGTCGGATCGCCTGCGGCCTCCTCGACGACCGCCTTGTCCACCCTGGGAATCTGGATAGTCCCGGGGTTCTGGCGCCCTGGCCGGTCAACCAGCCCCTGGGCGTCGAACTCCGGCAGCTTCGCTTGCCGCGCCACCCGGTCAGGGTCGGTGTTAAGCGCTAGCTCCTTCCAGGGGAGCTCCGCCCGGCTCAAGTCGTCCACCCCGATCACCACTCGGAGCAGGCCCCTCAGCGCCGCTCTGTGCAGGTCCCACTCCGCGCTGATCTGGGTCCGGGTGATGTCCTGGGGGCCGGTGTACACCCAGCAGGGCCGGGCCCGCTCCTGCAGAGGCGCCAGGCGGCGGCGCAGGTAGTCCGCCACCACCGTCACCGAAGTAAGCCCGGCTTGGCGTAGGAAGTCGATGCGCTCCAGGATCGGCGCCATCCGCGCATCCGCTTGCGGCGTCACCTCCCAGGTTGCCTTCTGGGGTTCCGCCACCATCTCCGGTAGGGTCAGACGGTCGTGGGGGCTGACGTCAACATAGAACCAGTCGCGCCGCCAGAACTCCCCCTTGCTCCGCAGCACCTGAGGAATGTACTGCTCCCCCAGGCAGTCCCGCAGCCGGAAGTTGTAGCAGCAGGCGATGTCAGCGGTGGAGAAGCCCCTATTCTTCCCGGTCGACCACAGCACGAAGAAGTGCCGGAAGAGCGTCACCGATGGTGGCACCCCCACGAACATCTCGCAGAGGTGGGCGAAGACCGCCAGGATGACAACGGAGTTGGGGCTGAGGTGCACCAACTGGATCCCGAACGTGTCAAGGATCTGAAGGAAGAACGTCGAAAACGGCAGCACCAGCCCGGCCGCCACGAAGGAAGTAAAGAGGACGATGCGCCCCGACCGGTCCGTCACCGGCGGGAAGCTCGCTGGCATCACCACCGAGGCCCCCTGCTGGCCCTCGGGCACCATCAGCTTCCGCACCTTGTCCGCCGCCTCCTCGTTCACAAGCCGGGACTCCGGCAGCACGCTGTCAGGAGTCTTGTCGCGGCAGCTTCCTGTCACGGCCTAGAGTTTCTAAACATGTAATTAAGTGCTAATGGGCATCATTAGCATCATTTGTTTTTGTTTTGAGCAGTATAGACATGCAATGTGGATTAAACCGAATTTGGTTAAACTAGGTTTAACTGATGCGTTGTAAAGCATCTCCCAAAACTTCTATGGAATATAGGGCTGGTGATAAGTTTAGAAACTAGTAGATGCCAGGAGAAGAATATAAATGAATTTTCCCAAATTTTTGGGAAATATTTAGAAGGCATAAAAATTATCACATGTTGGAAAAGATAGCATCTTTGAACAATTGTTATTCAAACTTGGCTCAAGCATTCTGGGTCAAACAAGTTCAAATGGGTTCCTTATGAATTTTAGTTTCAAACAAAATTTGTTTTACCAATTTTGGACCTTGGGAAGGCATTCAAATGGATGGCTAAAGTAGTGGGGATATTTTGCCAGCCGGTTACTGTTCATCGGGCCCGCTTGTCATCCCCCCCCCCCCTCTGGTTTCTCTGCTCTCTCTGTCGTCCCCTCTCACAGAGCAAGCGGCGGCCGCCCTTGTTGACTTCGGTGGCCAGGCCACGTCGCCGGAAAACCAGGACACGGCACCGTGTCCTTATCCTCCCCTCCCTGCCCTCTGATTTCCTTTCTCTCTCTGCTCCTCCTCTTGCGCGGCCAGCAAGCAGAGCGCAGAGCACACACACATGCACTGGCCGCCGGCCAAATCATCGCGCCACCGACGGCCTCCACTGAGCCCGGGCCAGGAGAAGCACAGAGGAGGATCGCCGAAGCTCTTCCCCACCGTTTCCCCTCCTTTCTCAGCGTTTCCCGCGCGGATTGAGCTCGGCCGAGTCTTCTCCCTCAACGCCGGTAGCCTCCTCTCCACCCCTCTCCATCGCCCTGCTATTCTACATCCTCACCGGCCCAACCCGCTGCACGGTGAGCTCCCCCATGCTCCTGTACACCTTATGCATGCGCCGTCTTCCCTCCGTCCCGTCGCCGGCGCGGTGGTCCGCGATGGTCGAACCGCCGCCGCCTCCCCGCGCATGCCGCCAGCCGTGTCGCCGTCGATCTCGTCGGCCAGGAAGCACGCCGTTAGGTCCACACGCTCACGTAGAACGCGTAGGTGTGCTCGGCCGGGCTTATTACGCCGCCATCTAGCCGCCAGCGGTCTAAACCGAGCCGCTGCGTGCCCGTTTCGCTGTGCGCCGCCGCTCGCCACGCTCCGGCCATCGCCGGCATCAACGTGTGCCCCCACTGAGTCCACGTGCCTCCCCTGGTGGTGCTACTGCCCTCCCCGGCTACCGGAGTGGCGCCGCTCACCGCCGGTGAGCACGGCCCAGGCCGCCGGCCGTCTCAGCGCCTTTGGCGGCTGGCTGTTTTGACCCGGGGTCAAACAGCCAGCCCCACTGGTCAGTCCCTGGGTTAGCCGGCCCGGGGTAGAAAAAGGTTTTAGGGATTTTAATATTCGGTAAATGGAATTTTGAATTGTTTTCCAATGTATAAATTCAGCTAAAACATTGTAAAATGCATAAGAAATTATGTAGAGCTCCAAAATTCATGAAACCAATTTTGTTGGCTTTATTATGACATGATCTATCCACTAAAAATACCAGTGGCCATGAAATGTGTGCTGTGAATTATTGAATTAATGAAATATGTCTAGGCTTTCATAATTCATAGTTAAAGTTTGGTATTTCTAAAATTGATGAATCCAATTTTGTTTTTCTTGTTTTAATACCCCCTGTTCAGCAAAAATAATCACCCACATGTTAGATGTTGTTACAATTCTATATAGGGTTAAGCTTAATTAATCCTAGAAGTGTTCAAACGTTTAACAGTAATCCCACTTAAGAAAAATCTTCGATGCTTTAGAACTCATGCCCTGACGATTTTCACTGTTATCGCATTCTATGGAGCATCCTTCATTTCATAAAATTCATATTCATTACATTGCACGCGTTATTCTTTTAGGGAACTTCGACCTGGTGAGCGAGGCGAACGAGGTTGTCCCCGGAGGTTCCCGCAGTGATGATCGTGACTCGGGTAGTGTCGGGCAGTAGCTAGGGCAGCAAGGCAAGCATCGTTCATATTGCACTGTGTCTACTTGAAAATATAATATGTTATCTACGCTTATGTATATATTGCATGTGTCGGGGACCGAGTTGGGTAGAACCTATGCCGATGCATCCTCCCATTTCGGTCACGTGTCATGTGTTATTCCTTGGAGCCTAGTGGTGTCGTCGAGGTCTAGTTATAGTTCGCTATGCTTAATGGCACTTAGGCTTTCCGGTAGAAGTCGACGACGGCGTCCACCGTTGTCGCGAGCCTAGGGCTTATTACTTGTTCACATTTGTGGTTGTGTTGATGATGAGTCGGTTTGGTGAGTGGTGAGTTGAGACGAGGTGTGGGCGATGTTAGGGGTGTCATCTGCTCACGAGGAGTCCTCAGGCAGTTCGGGGAGGGAACCCGGACACCGTAGACTGCTTGCACCGGTTAAGCACCGACCGTCGGTGTAGTCGGCTTTAGCACTTACCTTACTCACCACATGCTGATATAATGGTAGGCGAGCTGATTACCTTCGCAGACGTGGTCATGTGGGCCTTGTCATAGATGGTGTGAGTCCGATTTGAGTCCGGGCTTTTAGCGGTATTAGTTTGCTCGGGGAGTAGTTCTAATACCGCCGCGCTGACCTATGGTTGATCCACATGGTTGGGCCTGGTTGGGAAAGGTTGTCACGGGTACCCCTTGTGTGCATCTTAGCGGGTGGCACAAGCCGTATGGTCCCTGTGTCGTGTGGGTCCAGGAGTATCCTCCTGCAGGGTGTATAATCAGTTCGAGCTACCGCGCTCTGGGTCATGAGCATTGCTATCGCTTATCTCCACCGAGCGACCATGTTTTGGTCGTAGAGTTCCGAGGTGGGTTGTGGCACGGTTGGTTTAGGTGGTTTGGTCGGTATGTGGTCGGTGGTTTGGTGGTAATGGTTTACTCTTATACACTTGTTGTTTATACATCTGTTCTGATCAGTTGGTTGGCAGGGTTTGAGTTGGTGGTTGGTTAAGTCAGTTGCGTACACCTAGAGTCTAGGTTGCTTACCGCTTAATGAACTTAAACATGTCTTAATCCTTGCTACAGCTTTAAATGCATGATCCTTGGAGTCGAGAATATATATACTCATACTGTGTAAGACTTGCTAGTACCTTCGTACTAAGGGTACTGCCCTTAAGTTTCAGGTTCACAGGTTGGCGAGGAAGAGGCAGTGTTCGGCTACTTTGTGCCTGCGATTAGGGTGGCGGGCAGGAGTAGCACCTTCTACTCTGAACTCTGGCGCTTTTGGTATGGAGCCTAAGGGCATACGGCTCCATACTCTTTTGTTGTATAGGTTTATCTTCCGCTGCGTAGTTGTTGTTGTTCCTCTTTTGTTGTAAATTGTGGAAGTAGTTGCATGTTTAAGTATCGTAATACAGCTTAATTACTTGCTCTCTATTAAACTGTGTTGTGATATTTGAGTTGGAAGGCATGTGTTCCGATCCTGGGCACAAAACACATGCCGGGACTACCTGGAATGGTATTCTAGTTAATCGTCGAGGTTGTGCTTATGAATAATGATCCTCCTGATGATTAATTAGAATACTATTTGGACGGTTCCTCACACTTCCTCCTGCTCTTGACATCTTGTCAGGGTGGGGGATGATCTGGACGGTGGGGGAAGAGGGGTGCTCTGATCGCCTAAGGAAGGTTTAGGGCTCAGGAGCGCAAGGAAGACGAAGGCTTGTTCGCAAAGATGGCAGAAAGAGGGGGGCAGTTCTCTCCCCTCCTCCTTTTATACCCCAGGGAAATTCAAACGTCGCCTGCCGCGGCGCGCTCAGCGGGACAGTTTCCTCGGCCAGCGCAACCGCCAGGAGAATCTCCCTCGGGCCGTGCGGGTGTCAGCAATTGCCAGGCGTATTTTCCTCGATTTGCGCGGTTGCCACGCGCGCCGCATACCTCGTTAACACGCGCCACCCGTCCCGTTATCACGCGCCGCCCGTCCCGTTATCACACGCCTCGGGAGTAGGTTGGACGCGCGTCCATTCGGCTCCCCGTTGGGCCATACCAGAAGCCCGGACCGGAAGGGCCAGTATCTAAGAGCGCGCCGCGTGGCGTCAGTATTGGCTTCGGCCTCATTGACGACGAAGGGCCCATCCGCAGTCTCTGGGCCATCGCTTGCCAATGGGCCTGGGGGCTGCTGTCGGTGAATCAGGAACCGGGGGTCCCTGAACCCCAAGGCCAGGCCAGCATCCACCACGTGGCGCCATCCCGAGGAGTTTCCTCCGCGAGGTAAAAAAGATTAAGTCCCGGGAGAGGGCGCTTGGGGCCACAGTCAGTGGTCCCCGAGTACCCAAGTTCTCCGATGATCTGCGAAGTCTAAGTGCCGGGAAGAAAGTGCTCGGGGAGATATACGGTGACCCCCGAGCACCCGAGTCCCCCGTGAAAGGATCGAATAGCCCAAGAGGGGGGGGTGAATTGGGATATTAATTTTTTTTTTTTTAATTAACTACTGCTTGACAAAATAAAGCTTATAAGAAACGCAAGTAAAGAATTTTAACTAGCACAAGATAGCTAACCACGCAAGAATTAACTAAGAAAGACAATTCCCAAGAAGAACTTGCAATAATAACAAAGCTCAAAATAAGATGCAAGAAAGTAAAGAGTCAGAGAAGACAACACCGATTTTTTCCCGAGGTTTCGAGAAGTTGGCACTTCCCCCTAGTCCTCGTTGGAGCATCCACCAAGGATGTCGCTCCCCCTTGAGTCACCAAGGCTCAAGTGCTCCCTCTTGATTACCCTTTCTCCATCTCCGGATTGGCGGGTATCAAACCAAGTACATCCTCTTTTTCGGGGCTCCCACAATTGCTCCAAGAGCTCACCGAGAAATCCTCCGATCACCGAGACCGTCTAGGTGTTGCCAACCACCAAGAGTAACAAGCCTCAAGCTTCACTTGACAAAGACCAAGCCTAGACAACAGCTAGATGCACACTTGTTACTCTCCAAGCACTCAAAGAAGTCCTTAATCCTCAACTAATAACTTAAAATGGACACAAGTGCTCCCTCTCTTGCCTCTAAATGACACACCAAGTGTATGAGCTGCTACAGGGTTGCAAGAGCCACTGTTGAAACCAACTGAGTGGGTATTTATAGCCTAGAGATCAAAAATTAGCCGTTGGCTAACCACTCTCATTTTACTGTAATCACCGGATAATCCGCTGGCTGTATCCTTAAGATCACCGGATAGTCCGGTGGGTTCAAACCCAGAGCCAGCTGTCACTAGCCGTTGCACGGCAACATTTGTCCGGTGATAAACTCCGGTGAACAACAGTCAACACCGGATAATCCGGTGAGTACAACTCACCCGACCCTTCGACTTTCAGAACCTTCTGCAAGAAATACTCCGGTGACATTTTTGCTACCACCGGATAATCCGGTGAGTTCAATTTGTCTGAGTTTCTTCACAACATTTCTCCGGTGGTCTGCCAGTTAAGTCACCGGATAATCCTGTGAACGTAATTTTCCACTGTGGCCCGAAGCAATGCTCTCTGCAAGAAATAGTCCGGTGTTCATATTATGCATTCACCGGATGATCCGGTGGGTACAAAATTGTTTTTCTCCGAAAATTTTCTCTGCTGGAAAAGCTCCGGTGGTCACCGGACTTTCAGCACCGGATATTCCGGTGTAACACTTCTGAAATTTTTCATATAATTCGGATGCCTCAATTAGTGTTTATCCGGTGAGTATTAGACATCCATCAGAGGATAATCCGGTGAATAAATGTTTTGTGAACTTGTCCAATTCAACTCTCTTTGAGCTCTAATTCCTTGATAGCTTCACCATGGACTTGTATGCTCTACCTAGTGCTAGAATTTAACAAGTGTGCATCATCTACGTCTAGACTCACTATGTCAAGCTACTACTTTTAGCCCCCCTTTATAGTACGGTCAAAAGACAAAAAGAAAAAGGAGACCTATACTACTCTAAGTATCCTTCATCTCCTTTGTGATACTTAGAACTAGAAGATCCTTAGTCTTAAAGCATATGTCCTTTGATTGTCCATATAAGCACTTTTAGGGACCAAGATCAACCAAATGTCATTGTATACTGAATTTTTGATTCCCTTCAAAACAAATTGTTAGTCACAGTAATATGGTTGTCATTAATCACCGAAACACTTACCACTTACCTAGGGGCCTAGATGCTACAATCTCCCCCTTTTTGGTGATTGATGACAACACAAATAACAATAGAGATATGAATTTGAAGAGCAACCTATCATACTAGGCAAAAGAATGTATAAAGCAATAAAAGCGAGATAAAGCCTAGCGCTACAAAACTATCATGCTAGAATAGGTAGGAATTATGCGAGCATGAAAATAAACACAATGTGATGACAGGCGAAACACATCCATATACAGAGCCAGATAGCCTGTCATAACATCAAAATCAATCCATAAGATCCAACATTTCAAAACTAGCTACCCAAAAATCTAACCTCCCCCTGAATCAAAATCTCACTAGACCCACCAGGTACTTTCTCTACCAACTCCCCCTATTACTAGACTCTCCCCCTTTGGCATCTAAGCACCAAAAAGAGAAAAACTAGGACATGACTAAGCAGCCGGAGCTGGAGAAGATGGAGGACCCGATGCTGTCGAAGAAGGTGCCACGACGAACTGAGAACCGTCGGCCTCGGAGTCAGAGCTGGACGAACTGTGACCCGCAGCTGCTGTCGCCTCAACGATCTGATCCTGCACTGACTGAAGAGCAGCATCTGGAGCGTCAAGTGCTGGCTCAGCGACTGAAGAAGGCACAACTGACAGCTGAGGGACATGAGGAGAGATGACTGGCTGCTGCTGCTCGGGGACTGTCGGCTGTGGAGTGTCCTCGAAACTCAGAGGGCCAGTGGGTATAGGAGAAGTCAACGATGGTAACACTGGCCTCTGAGACATCCCAGCAGGCAGAGAGTACACTCCGGAGGCCAAGAGAGCTGACAGAGGGAAATCGGACCCTAGAGTACGCAAGAGTGCACTGACACTTCCTGGGAGATGACTCGGGGCAGGAGCTGAAGCAGGTGCTGGAGCTGGCAACTGAAGGCCCTGTGCCTGGAAAAGAACGGAGAACAATCTGGCGTTGTTCTCACGGTCTGCCTGAAGTGCTGCAAACATGGCCTGCTGCTGCTGCTGTAGTGACTGCATCAGTGCAAACTGCTGCTCCTCTCGGCGGCGAGCATCCTCTGCCTGAGCTGCCTGCTGCTGCTGCATCTGCCGAAGGATAAGAGTGATCTCCGAAGGCACTGCAGCAGAGGGCTCGGTGGTAGCTGTCTCAGTATCTGAGGAAGGAACTGATGTCTGAGGTGCACCCTGAGTAGAACCACCAGCCTCAGCATCATGACGTCTCGGGAGTGGTGGAATGAACTCGATATCCTCCGAGTCACTATCGTCGTCATCCAAGTCTATGAAGGCATGAGGTAACTCTGCCTCGGCCTCTGCAAGGGCCTGGTCCTCAGCGGCAACTCTGTCTCGCTCCTCTGCTGGGATTTGCCGCTGAGCCTACGCCATAGCACGCTGTCCGCGACGTCTGTCCGTCGGAGCGCTAGGAATATAGTCCGGGAATCGCTTCGGGGATTGCTGGTAGACGCCAAGATGCTCTGGATAATGAATCGAGCGAGCCAACAAATATGAGATGAAATGCGCGAATGGCTGCTGTCTGCCCAGACCCTCTGCTATGTTATCCTCAATCTCACACAAGATGAGATCTAAAATGTCGAACTGCTGATGAGTGAGGATAGATAAGAGCAACCACTGCTGGATACTGGTAATAGCCTCTGCGTTCCCGATCCTAGGCAACAGGCTGCGTCTGAGTGCAAAGTGAACTGCCCTTGCCTCTGGAGTCAGCATCTCTGGCAGTCTCAGTGAACCTGGAGGAAAAGGCGACCTGAACAACAGACGGATCTCGTCATCCGTCGGGAAAACGCCACCGGTCAGAGGACGACGAGGAGGATGAGCGTTCGGATGAACGACCTCATGCAAGAATCTGGTACTCTCCTGAAGCCTCAGAGCCTCGAGCATATCTGCCCGGTACAATTTGTAGACCTCTCCCTGAAACATGAACTGAATGAACGACCTGTCGGGAGCGATCCATACTGTCGCATAGAATACTCTGACCCAATCCCCAACATATCTGTCCACCTGAGTAAGGAGAGCGGTGAGACCGGGGAATGCATCAAAGTGTCGTCTCACATCTGCTCCCCCTGCAGCTGACTGCAAGTACTCCCATCTCAGCGTCCTGTGCTGACTTAACTGAACGCTCTTCCTGCCAAATGAGCGATAGAAGCTCTCCTGTACCACTGTCCAGAACCGGGGATCAATCCCCTCCTCTCTGACCTCAGGGAACCACTCCTCGACTGGTACGAATCTCAGCCTCTTGATCCTCGGACCCTTGCAGGACGTGAGATCAAGCAAACGAACCTCTCCCTGAGCTGGAGGCTGTGGCTCAGACTGCTCGGACTGCTGCTGCTGTTCAGACTGCTCGGACTGCTCGGACTGTTGCTGCTGTGTCTCTACTGCCTCTAGCTCCTGGCGAACCCTCTTCCGGCCCCCTGACCGGCTGGAAGGCGTCGAACCTGACCTCCCAGAAGCACGAGTGCGAGTGGAACGACGTGTAGGAGGGGTGGTCTCATCTCTGATCACAAAACCCTCCTGCCTGTTGTAGGCATCAACAGCAGCAAGCGCTCTGTCCCATTCCTTCTGAGTCTTTGACTTCTTCTGCTTAGGCTGCTCAATTGTCTTGCCCTTGCCCTTGTCATTGCGATTACGACCCATCTGACAGATGCAACGTGAAATAGAGATGAGTGATCATATTGGGTTTAAGATTTCGAATGAAATTAACCCTAAACGGAACCCTAAGCATGGATGGATATGAATTGAGACAATCATGCTATGGATATAGGCAAGAGACAATAGATATTGATCAATTGCATAGAGGAAGACGTGAATTGGGGCAAATTAATCAAAATAGGCATGAATTTGAAGCAAATGTGAACGATTTTGCTTGAATTTGAGTGAAATGAGCGATATATGGTACAAACAGATGAACATGCCCTAGTAGGTGATGAAAAGGTGGAGATGAAGCTAATTTCTTGATTTGATCACGGCAAGAGGCAAGATTTGACACAATTCATCTAATTTGACATGATTTTAAGGCAAATTTGTATTAAAGTCAACGGATTTAACAAGGAAGACGCATAATTGATGAACATGCTCTCAATTTATGTCAATTGAAACTGAATGATCCCAAATTTGAGAGAAATTGACTCAAATTTACATGAATTTGAATGGAATTTGCATGGATTGTCTTGAATAATCACGAATTTGGCCAAATTATGCGCAATTTTGACTAACATGTACTCAATTCATGTCTAAAAGATGGAATAGCAACAAATTGGATCAAATTTGCTTTGATTTTTGAAGAAATTTCATGAATTTTGGCATACAATTGTATGAATTTGATCAAGGGCTTCATCAATTTGAGTACACCGGCCACAAATGTGCTCACCACGATGAAGGAGAGAGAGAGGAGGCGGTGGTGATGCCGGAGATGATAGCCGGCGGCGCAAGAGGAGCGGCGGCGGTGAGGAGGGCACGGCGGAGACAGCTCTACGCGCGGGACCTCAGGGCAGCGACGGGCGGAGAGCCGGCGGTGGCGGTGGCGCCGGTGGACGGCGCAACTCCGGCGGCGGCGCTACGGAACTGGGAGGCGGCGAGTCGGCGAGGTCGCGCGACGACGTACGAGCGGCGGCGAAAAAGTGAGAGAGCCGGCCGACCGGGAAGACATATATGACAGGTGGGTCCCGCAGTTTTTGAAAGCACCGGATAATCCGGTGGAGGCAACAGAGAGCACCGGATAGACCACCGGACTATTTTTTGCAGAACCAACTTTCAGGGATCGAAAAACTCTGTTCACCGGATGTTCCGCTGAGCTTATATTTAGCACCGGATGACATCACAGGATATTCCGCTGATCACCAGGAAAAGACAGCGGACTAATTTTTGCAGAACTAAATTTTTGAAGGCCGAAACCTATTATACTCACCGGACTTTCCGCTGATCACAACATAACATCACCAGACTTATGTTAAGATTTTGAAGTTCACTGAACTGATGAGCACCGGAATGTCCGCTGATAACTAACTGATCACCGGACCATTGTCATGGTTGAACTGATTTGAGACAGAGATCACAGGATATTCCGCTGGTAAAATGAAAGGAGCGCCGGACTATCCGGTGATATGAGAAAAACCAGGCTGAACTAATTTCTCTCACTGAGTCCAAGTTTCAAATAACCACTCAACATAAACACATATTTGGACCAGTTTGAGTGAATCCCTTACCCTCTCAAACTCTCATTTACAAATATTTGCCAAAAAGGCTCTAACATATATAATTTTTGAAATAATCAAATAAGAGCCAAATAAGATGGTACAAAACACCAAGGAAATATTTGAGCCATATTTCCTATGAACTTAAAGATGAAGGCTTTAAATTCGCTAGGTCATGACTCAATAGGCATTAAGCACTTATATCTTTCTAATCACACTTTTAGAAGTGTACGTTCACATTGAGAGCGAACTGTAATCTCAAAGAGTGATATTCTCCTTTGTGATCTCTCTACCACCAATGCTTAAGCAATGTAAGACATATGCATGAAAGTAGACATGAGTGCATATTATATGACATGTGAATGCGAAGCGTAAAATTAATCTATCTTGTCATATTACTTCCCTTCTCAAGCTTCTTCATGGTGAACCCAACAACATGCCTTGAGAAGAACTAGTGACCCACCATTTCAAGCAAAACCCATGTCCACCATTACCTTGAGAAGGTTAGACAAGGTCCTATTTTGAATGCATCTATATGACAAGGTATCAAATGACATTAGAAGCATCGATCACATTTAGTTCATTTCGTAATCTACTAAAAGTGGCTTCATCTAGAGGTTTAGTGAAGATATCCGCCAATTGATCTTCCGATCGAACACTACTAAGAGAGATATCATTGTTTGCCACATGGTCTCTTAGAAAGTGATGACGGATATCAATGTGCTTTGTGCGGGAGTGTTGAACGGGATTGTTAGCAATTTTTACGGCACTCTCATTATCACAAAGGAGTGGAACCTTCTCTAGACGAACACCAAAGTCTAACAAGGTTTGCTTCATATAGAGGATTTGAGCACAACATGCTCCGGCGGCAATGTATTCTGCTTCAGCTGTGGACAAGGCTACTGAATTTTGCTTCTTAGAACTCCAAGAGACTAGGGATCGCCCTAGCAAGTGGCACCCACCTGAAGTACTCTTGCGATCCACACGGCATCCGGCAAAGTCCGAATCCGAGTATCCAAGCAGTATGAAACTAGCGCCTTTTGGGTACCACAAGCCTATGCTAGGTGTATGCTTTAGGTATCTAAGGATTCTTTTTACCGCACAAAGATGAGATTCCTTAGGATTAGCTTGAAAACGAGCGCACATGCATACACTAAACATTATGTCGGGCCTAGATGCGGTAAGGTAAAGGAGTGACCCAATCATCGAACGATAGAGTTTTTGGTCAATCGATTTACCCGTTTCATCCAAGTCGAGATGTCCATTTGTAGGCATGGGGGTCTTGATTGGCTTGCACTCTTCCATCTTAAACTTCTTGAGGATATCTCTCGTGTACTTCTCTTGATTGATGAATGTCCCTTCCTTTAATTGCTTGATTTGGAATCCAAGAAAGTAATTTAGCTCACCAATCATCGACATCTCGAACTCCTTAGACATCATATCACCAAATTCCTTGCAAAACTCTTTGTTAGTTGAACCAAATATTATATCATCAACATAAACTTGACACAAGAAAAGCTCATTGTCGATGATTTTTGTGAACAATGTGGTGTCCACCCTCCCGATCTTGAATCCTTGGTTGATGAGGAAGTCACGTAGGCGTTCATACCAAGCTCGTGGGGCTTGCTTGAGACCATAAAGTGCCTTGACCAACCTATAAACATGATTAGGATATCTAGGATCTTTGAAACCGGGGGGTTGTTCAACATATACGAGTTCATTAATAAGGCCATTTAAGAATGCACTTTTCACGTCCATTTGATAGAGTTTTATGTCATGATGTGAAGCAAATGCTAGAAGGATACGGATGGCCTCAAGCCTTGCCACGGGAGCAAATGTTTCGCCAAAATCCAAACCTTCAATTTGTGCAAAGCCTTGTGCGACAAGTCTTGCCTTGTTGCGTACCACCACACCATGTTCATCTTGCTTGTTGCGAAAGACCCACTTTGTTCCAATTATGTTCTTGTCTTGAGGCCTTTCCTCAAGTATCCATACCTCATTTCGAGTAAAGTTGTTGAGTTCTTCTTGCATTGCCATCACCCAATCAGGATCAGTGAGAGCCTCATCTACATGTGTGGGTTCTGAACAAGAGACAAACGAGTAATGTTCACAAAATGAAGCACACTGACGAGAGCGAGTTTGTACTCCCCTAGATGGACTTCCAATGATCAAGTCAATCGGGTGATCCTTGGAAATATGTGTATGCTTCACTTGTGGTTGTTGAGGTGTATTTTGTGGTGATCCAACATCTTGAGCTTGAGCTTGAGCTTCCTCTTGAGAGATATGGACATCATGTGATGGAAGTGGTTGATCATCTTTGTCTTCATCTTTATCAACTTGTGGTGCCATTGAGGTGTGTGGTATTGAAGTAGAGGGTACATCTTCATCGTCCTCCTTAGGCTTGATATCCCCAATTGCCATATTCTTCATTGCATCTCTCAAGGGTTCATCACCTACATCATCACAAGAAATATCCTCTCCTTGGGAGCCATTAGATTCATCAAACTCCACATCACAAGTTTCTTCAACAAAGCCGGTGGCATTGTTGAATACTCGATATGCTTTGGAGTTTGATGCATAGCCAACAAGAAAACCAATGTCACAACGTTTTTCAAACTTGCCTAGGCGTTCCTTTTTCTTGTAGATAAAACACTTACACCCGAACACCCGGAAGTAAGAGACATTGGGTTTTCTCCCAATAAGAAGCTCGTATGGCGTCTTTTTCAATAGTCAATGGAGGTAGACTCGGTTAGAAGCATGGCATGCCGTATTGATTGCTTCCGCCCAAAACTTCTCCGGAGTACCATACTCATCTAACATTGCTCTTGCAAGTGTAATCAAGGTCTTGTTCTTCCTTTCTACTACGCCATTTTGCTGAGGTGTGTAGGTTGATGAAAACTCATGTTTGATGCCTCTTTCTTGACAAAAATCTTCAATTTGAGTGTTCTTGAACTCCGTCCCATTGTCACTCCGGATCTTCACAAGTATGGACTCAAACTCATTTTGAGCCCTTTTTGCGAACTTCTTGAAGATTTCAACGGTCTTTCCTTTGTCATCTAAAAAGAAAGTCCAAGTATATCTTGTATAATCATCAACAATGACAAGACAATATAAATTACCACCAAGACTTTTGTAGCTAGTTGGTCCGAAGAGGTCCATGTGTAGAAGTTCCAAGGGTCTTGACGTAGACATCATGGACTTGTATGGATGAGGACTTGCAACTTGTTTTCCGGCTTGACACGCACTACACAACCTGTCCTTCTCGAAAATCACATCCTTCACACCAACCACCTTCCCATTTTTGAATACCTTCTTGAGTTGGCTCATCCCAATGTGTGCAAGCCGACGATGCCAAAGCCAACCCATAGATGTCTTGGTGAAGAGACATGTAGTCAAGCTAGCATCATTAGAGGAAAAATCCACAAGATAGATATGCCCATGTCTAAATCCTTTGAATATTAGGTCATTATGCTTCATACTCGTTATGGTAACATCAACATCACTAAACAAGCATGTGAAACCCAAATCACATAGTTGAGCTACGGAGAGTAGATTGAAGCTAAGTGATTCTACTAAAAGAACATTGGAAATAGAGAGATCTTTTGAGATAGCCACCTTACCCAAACCTACCACATTTGCCTTAGAGTTATCACCAAAAGTGACTTTATCATGATTATCCACTTCATCTTCTAGCGAGGTGAGCATAGTTACATTGCCGGTCATATGTTGTGTACATCCGCTATCAAGCACCCAATGTTTTCCACCGGCTTTGTAGTTCACCTACACACATGTGATCAAGCATTTGTTTAGGTACCCAACCAAGTTTGGTACCTTTTATGTGAGATACAAGAGATTTAGGCACCCAAAGTTGCCTAGGAAGTTTGCCCTTAGCTTGAGTTCCAATGAATTTTGCCATAATTTTACCATTTTTAAGCTTATGTAATAGAAAATGATGATCATTAAATGTGGACTTGTATTTAGAAGGCAAAATAGGGAGAGGTTTGGTAGGAATTGGACACTCCCTTGTGTGGTGTCCGGTGACTTGACAATGTTGGCAATATGAACCAACTTCTTTGATGAAACAATTCTTGATCTCCGGTGTCTTTATGACCCTTTTTACCGGGTTGGGGAAGCATCCAAGTCCTTTCTTGTTGAAGTACAAAGCATTCATCATGAGGATTTCCTTGTGCTTGTACTCCCCCTTAGTCAACCGGGCCACACAAGATTTGAGACTTGCAATTTCACTTTGAAGCTCTTGCTCCCTTGCATGGTTAGTCTTAGATGATGATGTAATATCACATGATATATCAAGAAGATCATCACAAGAAGTAGATGCATTGACCTTAACTACATCATTATCAACCAATTCATCCAAGCTACGATCAATGGCATCATAGGCATATTCAAGTTCTTGGTGTTTGTATATTAGGCCATCATGCTCAAGTTTTAGCTTATAGTTACTTGCTTTAAGAGACTTGTTGGATTCAACTACTTCATCATATTTTTCAAGCAAATTATTGTGTTTAGTGAGCAACTCATCATGTTTGGAACTAAGCATGGAGTTAGCATTTTCAAGCAACTTGATTTTAGCCTTTTGCCTCTTGATGATAGCAGCATAGTCATTCATTAGCTTAGATAGATCATTAGGAGAAAGACCATTATCATCACTACTATCATCTTCCTCACTACTCACCTTGTTGTTACCTTTTGCCATGAGGCACATAGGTGGTGGAGGTAGAGGTGGATCATCATTGACGATTGCGAGACCCGCGAAGTTGTTGTCATCATTATCACTTGAGTCATCACTTGAGCTCTCACCGGAGACCCATTCACCAACAATGTAGGCCTTACGTCCTCCACCTCTCTTGTTAAAGAGCTTCTTCTTCTTCATATCTTGATCCTTCTTCTTGTACTTGTCCTCATCTTCACTTGCATCAAGCTTCTTGGACTTGTTCTTGTTTCTCTTGTCAGGATGAGGACAATCATATGATATGTGACCAAGATTACCACAATTGTAGCACTTCTTCTTGTCTCCACCACCGAACTTGTCAAATTTCTTTGGACGAAATTTGTTCTTCTTGGGATCATAGTTGTAGCCCTTCTTTTGAAACTTAGAGATCATCCTTGTGGTTCTTCTCATGAGAAGAGCAAGCTCGGTGTCGGAGTCATCATCATCATGTTCATCATTATCATCATCTTCATCACTTTCACTTGATGATGAAGGAAGCTTGATCTTCTTCTTCTTGTTGCCGACCATCTTTGCTTTGAGAGCAAGATTTTTCTTGGATGAGGACTCATGATCTCCAAACAAGAACATTTCATGCGCACATATCTTTCCAACGGCATCTGTGATGGTCATGTCATTGATGTCTCTTTCATGAAGAAGAGAGATAATAATATTGTATTGTGGCTTGGGAAGTACCATCAAGATCCTACGAATAACATCTCCATCGGACAATTGAGTGAGCTCAAGAGAATTGATTTCTTCCACAAGCATGTTCATACGAGAATACATGTCATTGCATAATTCATTTGGAAACATCTTGAATTGATTTAGAGCATTCATAAGCACATGATATCTTTCTTCACGAATTCTCCTAGATCCCTCATGAATTTCACAAAGAGCGACCCAAATGTCATGAGCAAATTCCTTACTTCTAACTCTAGAGAAAACTTCTTCACTAATTCCCTCAAATATAGCATTCTTAGCCTTAGCATTCCACCTAACTTCTTGTTCGGTAAAAGGTTGTTCAAACCCAACGGAGGTTGCTTGCCAACACTCGGGGGAAATAGCCTCTAGATAGCTCGCCATGCGAACTTTCCAATAAGCAAAGTTCTTTCCCTCGAACCTTGGCACGCTACTTCCGCTCCCCGGGGCCATTTCTCTAGGATTTTAAGCCTATCAAGAGAACGTGGCTCTGATACCAATTGAAAGGATCGAATAGCCCAAGAGGGGGGGGTGAATTGGGATATTAATTTTTTTTTTTAATTAACTACTGCTTGACAAAATAAAGCTTATAAGAAACGCAAGTAAAGAATTTTAACTAGCACAAGATAGCTAACCACGCAAGAATTAACTAAGAAAGACAATTCCCAAGAAGAACTTGCAATAATAACAAAGCTCAAAATAAGATGCAAGAAAGTAAAGAGTCAGAGAAGACAACACCGATTTTTTCCCGAGGTTTCGAGAAGTTGGCACTTCCCCCTAGTCCTCGTTGGAGCATCCACCAAGGATGTCGCTCCCCCTTGAGTCACCAAGGCTCAAGTGCTCCCTCTTGATTACCCTTTCTCCATCTCCGGATTGGCGGGTATCAAACCAAGTACATCCTCTTTTTCGGGGCTCCCACAATTGCTCCAAGAGCTCACCGAGAAATCCTCCGATCACTGAGACCGTCTAGGTGTTGCCAACCACCAAGAGTAACAAGCCTCAAGCTTCACTTGACAAAGACCAAGCCTAGACAACAGCTAGATGCACACTTGTTACTCTCCAAGCACTCAAAGAAGTCCTTAATCCTCAACTAATAACTTAAAATGGACACAAGTGCTCCCTCTCTTGCCTCTAAATGACACACCAAGTGTATGAGCTGCTACAGGGTTGCAAGAGCCACTGTTGAAACCAACTGAGTGGGTATTTATAGCCTAGAGATCAAAAATTAGCCGTTGGCTAACCACTCTCATTTTACTGTAATCACCGGATAATCCGCTGGCTGTATCCTTAAGATCACCGGATAGTCCGGTGGGTTCAAACCCAGAGCCAGCTGTCACTAGCCGTTGCACGGCAACATTTGTCCGGTGATAAACTCCGGTGAACAACAGTCAACACCGGATAATCCGGTGAGTACAACTCACCCGACCCTTCGACTTTCAGAACCTTCTGCAAGAAATACTCCGGTGATATTTTTGCTACCACCGGATAATCCGGTGAGTTCAATTTGTCTGAGTTTCTTCACAACATTTCTCCGGTGGTCTGCCAGTTAAGTCACCGGATAATCCTGTGAACGTAATTTTCCACTGTGGCCCGAAGCAATGCTCTCTGCAAGAAATAGTCCGGTGTTCATATTATGCATTCACCGGATGATCCGGTGGGTACAAAATTGTTTTTCTCCGAAAATTTTCTCTGCTGGAAAAGCTCCGGTGGTCACCGGACTTTCAGCACCGGATATTCCGGTGTAACACTTCTGAAATTTTTCATATAATTCGGATGCCTCAATTAGTGTTTATCCGGTGAGTATTAGACATCCATCAGAGGATAATCCGGTGAATAAATGTTTTGTGAACTTGTCCAATTCAACTCTCTTTGAGCTCTAATTCCTTGATAGCTTCACCATGGACTTGTATGCTCTACCTAGTGCTAGAATTTAACAAGTGTGCATCATCTACGTCTAGACTCACTATGTCAAGCTACTACTTTTAGCCCCCCTTTATAGTACGGTCAAAAGACAAAAAGAAAAAGGAGACCTATACTACTCTAAGTATCCTTCATCTCCTTTGTGATACTTAGAACTAGAAGATCCTTAGTCTTAAAGCATATGTCCTTTGATTGTCCATATAAGCACTTTTAGGGACCAAGATTAACCAAATGTCATTGTATACTGAATTTTTGATTCCCTTCAAAACAAATTGTTAGTCACAGTAATATGGTTGTCATTAATCACCGAAACACTTACCACTTACCTAGGGGCCTAGATGCTACACCCCGACGATCAGGAAAGCTAAGTACCGGGAGAAGTGTGCCCGGGGCCGCGAGCGGTGGCCCCCTGGGCACCCAAGTACCCCAAGGACCCACTGAAGGAAGTTCCGGGAGAGAGTGCTCGGGGCTGCGAGCAGCATCCCTCGAGCACTCGGTCCCCCGAAGGTCCGTACAAGTGTGCCCGGGAGAGAGTGCTCGGGGAGGTGAACAGTACCCCTGAGCACTCGGTTCCCCAAGGATCAAGAAAGGGCATTCTCGGGAGAGAGTGCTCGGGGAGGTGAACAGTGACCCCCGAGCACTTGGTTCCCCGACGACTCAGAGAGACCCCTGATAGTGGCCCCCGCAGGGGCCCACTGATGAGGTGTCAGCCAGTCAAACGCCCAAGGCCGCATTTAAAGAGCTCGCGTGGCCTGTCACCCCCAACTGCTCCCGCCACACTCGGTGTCAGTTCCTGCCACATTCTGGCAGGAGGGCGTGGGGTCATTAAATGCACAGGTCCCATCCCGTGCCATCCGGCCCGTCTCAGATCCATCCCGTGCCATCTGTGGTGGACCGGCATGAGGTAAGCTTCAAGGCACACGTGGTCTTGTCGAAAACCCGCTTGACACAGCCCACGACATCCGACGCACTGAGGTGCACCCCTTGCCTAAGGCGGTCTATGGTACCAGCTACATCCCTGTGGACATCGTAAATGATATTGGCCTGTGGATACGAACAAGAAAAAAAATAATTTAAATGTACAATTTTTGTTCCTCGAGTATGGACTTCTGACTTATAAGTAAAACATACCGCTAATGTAGCGTCCTCATCCCAATGGACCGGATACGCCTCCGTAGTCAACGCGACGTGGGGCCGGACACACTCAGGGGTGTAGGTGACTCGTGTGCATGTACGTGGAACGTACCACCGTAGGTAGTCATTGAAGCTCCGCTCGTCGAAGGGACGCGCCTCCTCCACGACATCCTGTAGCGCTTGGGCCCATACGGAGACGTATGGGGCCAAGCGATCTGCCCAGAAGTTGCCAGCCAGCTGGCTTTTGCGTGTGTACCTGCAAGTGAACCATGTTAAATATAATTCACAGTAAGATGAATGTTACGAAAATTTTAATTCTGCATATGTACCTATGGATGTGCACGGGGACAGTACGAATGTAGACAAGAGGGAATGCCTGGTGACGGCCAAACTGCCGCATGATGCGGTGCGGTGAGTACTCCTCGATGTAGATATAAAAAATGGTGCCTTCGTAAGCCAGTACTCCTCGTCACGGGTACACAACGGCGAAAAACCCAAACCCGCACGACCTTGGACGGCCAAGAAGCTGTACGGCTGCCAGACCACGTCGTCCGGACGTAGCCTGTCGAACTGAAACCGAAAATGCTCGTAAGCACTGCGAGCTGCTCATGCGCCCTGTGTGGCTGTGTGACAAACATCGTTAGAAATCATTAGAAATAACATGCGTACCAATGAAAGTGTTAACAAAAAGTACGTACCCGACGATGACACCAAATCGAGGCCATGGTAGGCGCATCCTCCTCTGGCTCGCCGTACCATTCCTCTGGGTACGGGGAGCGGTACACCACTGGCCTGCCTATGGCGAACCACTCGTAGGACCACAGCTGCAGAAGAAGTGGGCACCCAGCAAAAGTGACTAGTGGCTCCTTTTTTGTGCACGTATCGTAGAGCGCCTGATACGTCGCAGCAAGGACAGCAAATGCCCAACTGAACTGCAGTACCTCGTCGCCAACAGCATCTGCTATCAACCTGGCGTACAACACAAGCATCCTCACAACCAGGTGGCCTTGGCCGCTGGTGAACACAACCCACCCAAACAGCCAAAGCAGATAGGCCTCGAACTATCTGGAGACCGAGTTTGCGTTGGCCTGGGGGTGCATGTACACCGGCTTCAAATATAACAGGTGTCAATAATGATCATAACTAGATACTCAAATAGTAAATGAGAGGTTGTATTGTACCAAACCTGAAACTGTAGGATCCACTTCTTCGTTGGCCCTCATGCATCGGACAAGAACTCAGGCACGTAGGGGTTGCGTCAGCCTTCCGCTCTACCGGGCCAAAGCGCTGATGCATGACGTTGATCCAATCAGCATCCATATTGATGACCCCAACTGCAGCTCCCACGCAAGGTAGGCCTAAGAAGTAGGCTACGTCCTGCAAGGTCGGGGTCATCTCGCCGTACGGGAGGTGGAATATATGTGTCTCCGGCCTCCATCGGTCAACCAATTCTGCTATCAGCGATCGGTTAAAATAGAAACAACGCGTCGCTACCTCGGGGTTCTCCGTCGATCGGGCCTTAACCAAATGGCAAAGCAGTAGGAGTCCCGCCGCTGCCAACCTAAAAGTATCAAAGTACATCAATGATATGGCAATTTCATATGAAAGTATCGAAGTACCTGTGCTTCCATCGATCGTCGATCATAACCAGCTCTCCAGGGCCTCCTAACTCTGTCTGGTACTCGATGGACAAGAAGCTGCGGTGCCTCTTGTCCACTGCAGGGTCCAGACGTCGCAAGGTCCGCCATATCTGCATTTGAAAGACATGTACATTAATGCATTGCTAGATGTAGACAGGAACAATATACATTGAATGCAAATTCACTATACAACTATATGCAATATGAACATATTGTGACATGTAATTACAAATGAAGGTTCAAATGCTAGAAATCAAAGTACAGTTAAGACAGCAAGCTACGCTAAATACAATCACACTACAACGCGTCATAATACTTACCTAGATAACAGGTGCATTTTTAGGACAATACTTGTACGTGTGACCTGTTTCATTGCACTGACTGCATCGCTTGACCCTAGGACCCGCCTCGGATTCATCCATATCGTTGCAAATCCGGCGAGTTTGTCGGCGGCCAGGTGCGTTCTTCATCTTTTCCAGATCAGGCATATAGATTCGTGAAGGCCCTGGATTACTTGTAAAAGTGTCAACAATGTCGTAACCATACAGCTCATGATTCCATGTGTGTACAAGGTTTGTGGAGTAATTGTGGCTTCTGGCAACTACAAATGCATGTCTCACTCCTTAGCACACACTCTTGAACATGTCGCTCACGTCCTACACCCCTCCGACCCTTATCCCGGCATAGGACACTGAACCTGTGCTCCACAGTCCCCTCTTGATTTGCGCAATACATGTGGGCCTTCTTTGTGGCCTTCTCCATATACTCACATAGAATCCGTCCATACAGCATACAATTGCCCTCCATTACATTTTTAGCAGCTGCGTACTGATCAATAAAATACTTACAAGTCCCATGAAAAATGCCTTCTACTATTCCAACAAGTGGGAGAGACCTCATTCCTCGCATGACCCATTTATAAACCTCAGCAAGATTTGTTGTCATTACTCCATACCTTGCCCCACTACTGTCGTACACCATAGCCCATTTTTCATTTGGCTCATTATGTATCCACTGTGAAAAGCTCCTAATAGCTGACTGTCGGTGACACGGAAACCGGGGGTCCCCGAGTCCCGAGGCCAGAATAGCGGAGTGCCACGTGGTGCCCTCCCTCGGGGGTTATCTCCCCGAGGTACGAGAAGACCAAGTTCCGGGAGAGGGTGCTCGGGGCCACGAACAGTGGTCCCTGAGTACCCGAGTTCCCCGATGGCCCGAGAAGACCAAGTACCGGGAAGAGAGTGCTCGGGGCTGTGAACAGTGGCCCCCGAGTACCCAAGTTCCCCGATGATAAGAAAAGCCAAGTTCTGGGAGAGAGTGCCCGGGGCCATGAATAGTGGCCCCCGAGCACTCAGTTCCCCGAGGACCAAGAGAGGGCATATCCGGGAGAGAGTGCTCGGGGCTGCGAACAGTGGCCCTCGAGCACTCGGTTCCCCGAGGACCTGAGAAGTCCTTCGCCGGTGGTCCCCACAAGGGATCAGCAGTGAGATGTCAACTGGTGAGAGGCCCGATGCCGCATTTAAGAGGGCGCCTTGACGAGCACCGAAGCATAGAAGACAGATCAGCCGAAGAACAAGGAGCACGAAGCTCTAGACTTAGATAAATATTCTTGTAACTCATCAGATACTCAGAGAGATATTCTCAGAGCATTTATAGCATACACACAGGAGTAGGGTGTTACGCTCAGTGCGGCCCGAACCTGTCTAAAAATCCCCTGAGCATTTACTACTTCCTGCATCCGATCATTCCACCTCCACCTGCATCTCATTTACTCCCATTTATTACACCTATGCAGCAGATTCAGAATCATCCCCCTGGCCGAATCTCAAAGGGGGTCCCTCCGGATCCCCGCTTGAGGAGTTCACCCTCTGATACTGACCCTGACCTTCTTACTATCTGCGGAGTATTTGTTGGGAGAGGTACAAGAGCTATCGGTTCATCACCAGTTGGTGCAGCCTCCGCTGTTTGTTTTAGAGTTAGTTCGTTCAGTCTTGCCCATAGAGCATTGAACTTCCGTTGCTGGTTTTGACTGCATAACTTTTTGAAAAGCTTCATCAACTCTTTGTTTTTAAACTGTCTGTAGAAGTTCGCACCCATATGGCGCATGCACCACCTGCTCTTCAGGTCGGGCCACTGTGCTGCTACACCCCGTCGAACACTACCATGTTGCATATCCAACAAATCCTGCAACAACCCTGCATGTCTCTCATGAATCAAACACACATCTGGCCAGTCAAGAACAATAGTATGTTTCGCCCGCTCAAGGAACCAATACCAGCTGTCCCCGTTCTCACTCTCTACGAAAGCAAACCCCAGTGGCAGGACTTGGTTGTTACCATTGACCCTAATTGCATACAATATCTGTCCTTTCTACTTCCTAGTCAAGAATGTTCCATCTAGGCATATGATGGATCGACAATACCGAAATGCTTTGATGGTTGCAGCGAATGCAAAGAAAGCACGCTGCAATACTCGTTTTCCGCTGTACTCCACATCAATCGAGGGGTAATGCTTGATATCATAGTAGCTGCCTGGGTTCCTTCAACAAATTGTGGCTAATTGGCGAGGTAGATTGTGATATGAATCTTCGTATGTTCCGAACCTCATCTCAATAGCCTTCTGTTTCGCCCTTCATGCCTTCGCATAGTTTATTGTGTACTGAAACATTTGCTCAATAGCACTGATTATTGATCGTGGCTCATACCTTAGGTTGTCCACAATCTCCCCGTACATAACATTAGCAATAAAGGCAGATGACAAGTTCCGGTGGGCGAACTCTATTTCCTCAATGTGACAATTATGTTCCTTGACTATTGAGCACTGCCAGTAGTCTACCCATTTTCCTCTGAATGTGTGCACCCGCCAAGGACATTGATACACCAAACACTTCACATCATACTCCCTTTTACTGGATTTAACAACCTTGACCTGCCTGCGAAGAGACAACGATCAGAATTTAACTGCATCAATAACAGCCTCCTTTGTAGGGTACATAGCACCCTGAGGCACCTCATTCTCATGATACTGCCATGGTGTTCGATCAGCCTCGCTAACCACCAGCTTTGAAAATTCATGATCTCTCCACTCTGCAGGCACTAGAGCATTACCCTCCTCGTCAGATGAATCCCCATCGGCAAGGCCTTCCTCCAACTCTTGATCCTCCAACTCCATCTCTTCAATGATGCTAGGGATATGCTCCCCTTCATCGGCTACACCCATCGGTTGCATCTCTGGAATATCTCCAACATCTGCCTTGGTCCCAACATTAACCTGGTCTGATTCATCTTCCACCGCCTCACTTGGTCCCACTACTGCTTCCGCAGAGTTCACCTCCGTTTGGTCTTTCAAGTACGCCTAAGCTAACAAAACCAGAGGCATGCCACGTTCACAAGATATATCTATATACTGCCTCCAAGTTGATGTGACTTCGATCGGAATAAACTCCCCAAAGTATCCATGACTAGCACGGCTGAGGACAGCTTTCAGCTTCAGCTCATGTTGCTGTGGATCCAGTTGGAAAAACCGCATGAGCCATTTGCACACACCCATAATGGTCCTCTCATTATCTTTACTAAGACCCTTCATGGCATGAGGAAATCCAGACATATCTACACCGTTAGGACCGTACCTAATTTCACCCTCACCATAATATATCTGAAAAATTAATTTATCTGCCATCCCTGGAAACAACCGCAAATATAACCAATGTTAAGACCGACGAACTATATTTCTTAGTATCGGAGAAAAAAATTTACTGACATCGATTCATACATAACAATAGGTTTTCAATAATAGCCCTACCCAAACTTACCTACAAATATTACTCTATACAATCTACATTTAATAGCTATTCTACCATGTCAGAATTAATATTCACAGTATACTACCATTTTCTAAACGCTACATGCTAGATCCGTCTATTATCATACAGTGCTAGCTCCTATGTTACACAACATAACCCTACAATTATTACTCTATAAAATCTACATATTCAAAACTAACATACTACAAATAATATTCTATATTTCACTGCTATCCTACCATGTCCTAAGTAAAATTAACAATATTCTACTAAACATAGTATTTTCTAAACCCTAAATCATACATGTCTAAAACCTATGTCATATACTATTACTGTACTAATTAACAACAATAAAAGTATAGAGGAACTTATCGAAAAGTGATCTTCAAATCCGCGGATCAAATGCAGCAGAGCTTCACCAGGCTCTCTTCCTCTCCTCTCCTCTCTCTTCAGGGTTTTTTCTTTTTTCGTAATAAAATGTGAATTTTACCTATTTTTAGAGCCTTTTATAGAGGAGGGAGCAAGGGTGGCGGCCAGCGGGCGCGGGTGGGTAGCCCCCCTTACCGTCCCATGAGAGGGCGGCAAAGAGCCGAGCCCACCCTCTCAGGGGATGGTAAAGTGCGGGCTCGGGCAGGCACCTCCTTGCCGCCCTCTGAGGAAGCGGTTAGGTCACCTGCTCTCATAGGGGCGGTTATCAGGTCTAATAGTCCTCTCGGCCCTCTCAGACAACTGTAGGCGTCTAATTTTGTAATTTTTTTAAAAAAAATCTATTTATTTAAATTTTTAATAAAAAATATAAAAAAAACTCGACTCCTACCTCTAGGTCCAGGTGAGCTGAAACTGTGGGCGAATGCAAGTACAGCCCACCGTTTTCCAACATCTGACGGCCTAGATCCTGCAGGGTACGGAGGATTCGACGGCCTCTCCTGGCTCTGCCGCAAGGGGAAATGTCACGGATCTTCTCCTCCAACCTCTTCCCTCTGCATGCCCAATTACAACTTCACAACTCACTATGTACAAGGTACGCATGAACTCTACTCAGGTTCTTTCCAAAATGTGATGCTTCCAGAACAGCAGAGTAGAGCCTGCCCGTGACACCCCAAGATGGCAGCGAAAATCTAAGTTGCACAAAAGGGTCCAAATGCCCTTCACATGTTCTTGTTTCATATGAGTTGGAGGGACTTCACAACCCTTTCACCATGCCCTACTCAACCACTGGAGCATTAGTGGAGTTCAAAGGACTCACGTGTCGGCGAGCGTTATGGCTTTTCTTCAAGATGTGTCATTCTATTTGGCACAGGAAAAAAATTGGTTCGGTATATTCAATATATCTAGTTTACTAGGTCTACCATAGATCCTGGTAAAAAAATTACCATACTCATTGTATTTATTTAAATTTTATCTAAATTTGTTTGAATTTTGTCCAGTATATCCGATAAATCATATTTACCGATAACATTCGGTAAATTTTATGTTACCGGTAAAAAAACCTGTCTAGCACCTCAGCTGAGAAGCCTGAAATGGACATGCTGCTCTACTCTACAGCATGGATAGTATAAAGCAGGAGTTGAGGTCTATCAGCTATCACAGAAGCTCTCTGCGAAGATGAGGAATCACAAGCGAGGGTTGACTCATGCGTTGGAGATTCTGGTGTGGTTCGCCGCTCTTCTTCGCGGTGTGCGATGCCAGAGCGGCTCCGGCGGTGGCGGCCCCGCAAACCTCACGGTGATCGGCACGGTGTTCTGTGACGCCTGCTCCTCCAGCTCCTTCTCCAATCATAGCTACTTCTTGCCAGGTACTCCAGTAAGCACATGCCAATTGCAATGCGAATTACGCACATTTGGTCACCTGGAATTGCAATGCCTCAATAATTTCAGGTGATGAAGCCTCTCAGGCCTGTAAATGCATCTTATGTTCTTTCTTGTTTGGAATTATTGTACATGTGTTCTTTCAGAAATTGCTCTCTTTTCAGAACTGAGTATTCAATACTCCTAGAATTGCTTGTGCACATACTATGTTTTGGAACCGGCTCCTCTAACGTTGCTAAGCAAAGTCAGAGGTGCAAGGTTAGAGGAGCAGTTCTTGTCGTGGCTTGCAAATTGTTTTGAGGATTAGCTCCTCTGACGTTGCTAAGCAAAGTTAGAGGTGAACAGCACTGTGAACAATATCTATAAGCGTGTAAACAGTATTTGCAGTGAGATATCGTAGTACGACTGGTCACAGGACTACTGTGCTAATTACTGCACGTGTGTACTGTAGCAGCACTGTAGTGCAGTCGGTTTCCCATCCACCGGACCACATTATTGTTCACCTTAGCAAAGTCAAAGGAGCACATTCCTATGTTTTCATGATTGCTACACTTAATTGTTTCTTGCCTTCAGAAGGGTTTTACTGCCCGTTTGAAAACGGGAACTCTGATTTTTTTCCCTTCAGGTATATCATTTTTCTAACCTATGGAATTTTCTTTTGTATCTTTCTAACAATTGTGGAAGATGCATACCCAAAACAACTTGCAAGCCCTGACCTGGCCTCAGGTGCTCTACCATGCTACTTCCTCACCCCACCAATATAATACAGTTAGGATGGACAAAAATTAAATAGTGGTCATTAAACTAACTTTATTTTACTAACATCAATAAACTTGTAACCTTGTTTTAAGGAGTAAAACTCCATAACACAAAAAATTCAATCCAATCAGGAACGTTTAGTAACGCAACATGGCAGACTTTGAATACTTTGCAAACCCTTGGCTTGCTAGAATTCAAGCTATAAAACACTTGCAAACTTCTCTGTACGCATCACCAGCTTTATACTCCTCTGAAATTTCACTTTTGCAGTTGCTAAACCATCATCTTTGTATGAATGTACTTCTGAAGTATGTCGTCATTAGAATTCATCATTTCATCCAATTAAACTCCAATATATCCCATGTTCTGATTTGTTTTCCTCCTTTTCTCCTCCTCAGGTGTCAAAGTCAGACTCGACTGCATGATCAAGGTGAACTCGAATTCGAAGGAGGAGATCAAGATCACGGCCGAGAAGGTCACCAACAGCTACGGCGCCTACCAGCTCGCTATCCCGGCGATCGACGGCTTCGAGTGCGCCGCCGCTGGACAGACCGCCGCCGAATCCTTCTGCCGGGCGGCCGTGCTGGACAATCCCTCGGCGCTCTGCAACGTGCCGGCCGTGACCACCACCGTCGGCCACATCTCCTTCCCGAGCCAGGAGCCCAACACCTGCTTCTACATCCTCAACTCCCTGTACTACCGCCCCGGCAAGCCAGGGCCCGGCCAGTGCGACGACGGTCGCGCCTCGCGGTCGTGGTCTCCGGCTGCGCTGAATACGTCGCTGTTCTACTGCCCGCCGTGGCCGCTGCCGCCCATCCCGTTCTGCACTCCACGGCCGTGGTTTCCACCCATACCGTTCTTCACGCCACCGCCACCGGCGTTCCCGCTCCCACTGCCGCCGATACCGTTCTTCACACCGCCGTCACCTCCTCCGCCAGCATTCCCTTTCCCTCTTCCGCCGTGGCCTTGGACGCCGCCGGCGGTGCAACCGCCGCCGTCGTTCCAATTTCCTCATTTGCCACCGATCTTTACAACACCATCGCCCCCGCCCTCGCCACCACCAGCGTTCCCGTTCCTTTTGCCACCGCTTCCACACCTACCACCTTTCCCTCACTTGCCACCATTACCACCTCTGTATTCGTCACCCCCTCCACCACCATCGTTTCCTTGGCCTTTCCCGCCATTTCCTTTCTTTCCTCCAGGTTCACCATTTCCTCCACCTTAGAAATATTCCCGGAAAGATCCAAGTACCTGGTCTTCTTCAAAAGACCTACCGTAAGGTAAATAATAGTAATTTGTTTTAGCTCCTGCTGGAAACGATAATGTGTAACCTTGGTATATGAGTTTCTTCATTCTTTTCTGATCTTTCCACTGTGAGCTGCATGGATACTAGTGTAAGTTTCTACTTGTGCTCCATACATATGTATATGTAGAATTCTAGGTTCTAGACAAACGAATTCTAAGGTCTTATGGAATAATTATCACAGCTTGTTCTCTCTCTAGTTTGCATTGGCAATATATAGTGAGGCTCAACTTAGGATACATCATTAAAAAAAACAGGGATTTTGAACTTGCCGCTCAACTTTTTGAATTTTTGTTTAAGAATCGATTCTAAATCTGATATCCCTACGTTGTAATAGTTTTTAAATCTCTGATTGAAGCAAGCAAAAAATTGTGACAAAATTAATACTACTATTGATGCTCTTCTACGGTACGATGAGTGGCTCACCCCTACGCCCCTGATTGCTTTAACGGTGCTCTACCACACCATTCACTGCTACCGCTGACAAATCACATCTGTGACAATAGCTGGAAGGAGTTCTTCGAGAAAGCTGCATGTAATAAACTACACCATAGGTCAAAGATATATTATTTACAAAACAAAATTTGATGCTTTCATGCTGGAGAAACAAAACCGATAGATTAATTTACATCAACCTTCCAAACTTAAGAATGGTGGATTCTAATTACATTGTGTTGAACAATAAAATGATAGGCACGCACTGCACCTGAGAAGTACTACAGGGTAGAGTTATACAGAAAAAGGAATACTCTGAAAAGTGAGGGAAAGCAAAATCTGCCTGTCTTCACATTAGATGGTTGAGATTGATCACATGATTAGCAGTAATAAGAATAATTTTTCCACATATTGATTCGTTGACAATATCCTCGACCTCCCTCCCAAGATCCATGAAATCCTGAGCATCCAATGAAGGGAAGAAACCTTAAAAGCAACAGAGTGTAATTTTTCCACATATTGATAATGGCAATGAGATTTGAGAGCAGGTCTGAAAGAAAATAGTGGGACTGATTCGTTGACAGTATCCTCGACCTCCCTCCCAAGATCCATGGAATCCTGAGCATCCAATGAAGGGAAGAAACCTTAAAAGCATCAGAGTGTAATTCCTCAATATATAAGTGACAACGTAGACAAATCATGACTGGATGGTAGTATAAAGTGAGATATCACAGGTGCTAAAGCATGAACAATGGTAAATGGTAAAAGAGAGACAAAATTGTGCTACACCGTATGTGTATGCAACTGAGATAGAACAATTCAATAGGGTTGGAAATGAATTGAATCGTTGGCTTTCGTTTCTGATCGGGGAGGGAGGTAGCGAGGTGCCGGTGCGGATCGCAAGAATTAGTAACAGTTGAGTTTCATCTAGAATCAAAATTAAAAGTGCCTCCCAATTTTCTATAAAAAGAATAAACATGATAAGCCGATGGAATGCCTACCAACACATGCAGAACACATCTTTTAATCTCTCATGCTGCTCATTGCAAAGAAGTCAAAAACCCCTGTTGCTGCTTTCAGAACCCAGTAAATTGAAACACAGACACATGGAGACAACAACAAACCACCATGGCAAGTGGTGATGGTAGGCACCATATAAGCAGAGGAAAGTGCCTAAAATACAAAGCAAATAACACATGTAAAATGAAAAGTATATCCAAGTCCTCAATAACAGCCAATGTGCTTAAGTCACAATATGGAAATATGGATCTTCAGGAGGAAAACAATTAATTTCTGGAGTACACAAAAGGATGCAGAAGATCGTACCATATAAGGTCTCTTCAGCTTAATGACCATGTGAGACATTTCAACAAGCATCTCGAAGGCAAGATGAAACACTACATATTCAACGCATCAAGCTTGCATTGTTAGGTGCTGAAATAAATCTCCACACCAGAATACAATACTTTCATGCATAACAAAATACAAAGAGAGATACACTTTCAGAAACTGAAGTGATAACCTTGTGGGAAAACTCATCAATCTGGCTTCGACAGGTAATCCATCCATGGAGCGAAATTAAAACGTATGGCCCTGCAAAAATATTACTTCATTCATTAAATTGATGCCCAGGATTCAACCTGAAAATTATCAAATGCTTTTGCATGTGCGAATCAATTGTATGATATACTAGTAGTGGTTAACTCATACGCAAGAAATCAAATAATGTTATTAGAAAGCCAGCACAATACAATATATTGAATGTAGTACACAGTGAACAAAACGAAGAAAATAGGATTATTCCTTTCAAAAAAAAGAAAATAGGGTTAAATTAGGAAACCTCGTAAAGAGTACTCTGCAGGGGTTGTAACATTGATTCAGTGATATTTTTAAGCAGTGCAAGGGAAGGAATGACATGAGAAAATTGATGGAATCTGCAACGGGATTGACACAACGCAAATATATAAATTATAAAACATGAATCTCCTTTAACTGGTGTACTTCATCGATTGAGGCACGGGGAAGAGAGTCTACCTTGGAACCGTTGTAGCCATGAGTTGTTTAGGTGGTGCAGGGGTTGAATCGAATTGGATGAGAAGAGCATATCACCGAGTTATGGAAGAAGAGCAGATCACCGAGTTATGGAAGAAGAGTAGATAGCCGAGTGGAATCCATCACAAACTGTTACAGGAAGCGGGAAGTCGGTGGTTTTCGACGGCGTAGGGGAGGTCGAGTGCGTTGGGGTCGGCGGCGGCGGACGGGACCTCGGGGCCGTCAGGTTCCTCGGCAGCCTAGGGAGGTCAGGGTCATCGGCGGTCGGGGGCAAGTCGGGAGCGGAGGGGTACTCCGCGGCGGGCAGGGGACCAAGTCCTCCATAGCCCGCATTGGCCTGCCCGTGGGAGCCACGCGTCCAGAACCCAAACCCTAGAAGCGCCATCGGGAGAGAGAAGAGAAGGGAGCGACTAGCTTCGGCGGATCCCTCAAAAGGCGTGGCGGCGGATCCCTAGGAAAGCCCGGCTCCGCGGCCTGCGTGGCTACCGGCCTCATGGACTTGCGTGCGTGGGGGCTGTTGAGAAACCGCTGCTACCGGGTGTAGTCCAGCGATCTCTCTAGATCAATTGCAAAAGGAGACACAAGCGTAGGGGAAAAGTTGTCTATTCTTTCTTCATTTGTGTTAACAATGAGGGGTGCTACCCCGTATATATAGTACCAAAAAACCCCTAAGAGATAGAATCGAATCTTTCTAGAGATCGAGACGGGCCCACATTCGGTTGTGAAACTCCAAGTTTCCTAACTCTCCCCCTTGGACACTTCTCACGAAATGCATATGTCTCATCAAAACTCCCCAAAAACCCAATGGGAAAAATTGGGAGAAAGAGTACATAGCTCGCGACATGTTTACACGAATTGCCTCGTTAAAAACCTTAACATGAGAAACTTCAAGAAAACTCATCTAAGGGAAAAAGAGTACAATCCACCCAAAATACTTCATATAATCTTCATGATTAACTTTGGGCACTTAATCTTCTTGACTAAGATTTAATTCTTAATATCGGTATTATGTGAAATTTCTTCCCCTGAAATATGCAACTCTCTGAGCCTCATCATCCCAATGCCACGAACACATCTTTCAAAACTAGATGCAGGGAGGGATTTAGTTAATAAATCTACAAGATTTTCACATAACTTAGTATGCATTACCTTTATTTCATTCATTTTATGCAATTCATGAGCATAAAAGAACTTGGGGTTGATATGTTTCATTAAGTTGTTTTTCACATATCCCGACTGCACTTGTGCAACACATGCAGCATTATCTTCATAGATAATGGTAGGGGGTGTTAGTAGTATTCAAACCACATGACTGCTGGATATGATTGATCACTCTTCTAAGCCATGCGCATTCCCGTGCGGCTTCATATAAAGCTATTATTTCTGAGTGGTTTGTCGAAGTAGATACAAGACTTTGCTTCGACGATTTCCAGGATATTGCAGTTCCACCACATAAGAAAACATAGCCAATCTGTGATTTCGCTGTATGCGGGTGTGACAGGTACCCAGCATCTGCGTATCCAACCAGACTTAGATCCTGATTCTTTCTGTAGAACAGGACTAAATCTTTGCTACCTTGCAAGTAGCGTAAAATATTCTTCAAGCCCTTCTAGTGCCTTTTAGTAGGCTCTGCACTGTATCGTGCAAGTAGGTTTACTACAAACGCCATGTCTAGCCTAGTGCAATTAGCTAGATACATCAGCACACCTATTGCACTTAAGTATGGGAATTCCGGTCCCAATATTTCCTCCCCCTCTTCTCTAGGTCTATAGGGATCTTGGTCTGCTTGTAATGACCTTCTGACCAAGGGGGGTTTTAGCAGGAAATAATTTTTAAAACCAAACCGCTCTAACACCTTCTGAGTGTAGTTTGACTGATGTACAAAGATTCCATCTGCCACATGCTCTAGCTGCAGGCCCAAGCAAAATTTGGTTCTACCCAAATCTTTCATTTCAAATTCAGATTTTAAGTAAGAACTTGCTTCTTCTATATCTTCTTTTGTACCAATGATATTTAGATCATCTACAAATACTGATATTAAGCAAAATCCATTCTGGGACCTTCTTATGAATACACAGGGACAATCCGTGCTATTTGTGTAGCCTCGTTTTCCAAGAAATTCACTCAAACGATTGTACCACATTCTACCTGACTGTTTCAATCCATACAACGACTTCTTCAATTGTACGCTATAAAGGTGTCTATTTCCTCTATCCTGATTCGGCAACAGTATTCTTTCAGGTACCTTCATATAAATGACTGAATCTAGGCTCCCATAAAGATATGCAGTCACAACATCCATCAATTTCATTTTCAACTCCAGGTTGACTGCCATTGAGATTAAATATCTAAAGGTAATGCCACCCATCACCGGGGAATAAGTTTCTTCATAATCAACGCCTGGTCGTTGAGTGAAACCTTGTGCCACTAGTCGTGCTTTGTACCTCACAATTTCATTCCTTTCATTCCTCTTACGAACAAAAACTCACTTATATCCGACTGGTTTAATGTGGGGAGGTGTGCGGCATACTGGTCTGAAAACCTCTTTTTTGTTCAAGGATAACAGTTCAGTTGTTATTGCCTTCTGCCAGTCTTCCCAATCTGACCTCATTCTACATTCAGCGAACGATGCAGGCCCAGGGTCATGATATATGACTGTGGCAATTTTATTTGCGAAGTATGTGTCGACTATTATGGTTGCTCTATTCCAGGATTCCCCTGAATTCACATAGTTTATTGCTACTTCATCATGAGCTGCACTTTCAGGTGCTTCTTCATCTTGATCTTCATAATTTCTTACTATTGGAGCAAGGTCCTTTAGTTTACCAGCGTCAATTTCAACGCGCGCATTTTCGCTGGTTCCTTCCTCCGTGGGAAGATTCAAATCTGGTATACCTACTTCCTGAGATTCCATACCATCGCTAGGTCTCAACTGGCTCCCCTTCTTTTTCCTTTGGGGCACTTTTACGATCGGCTGTGATAAGTTCTCATTTCCCACTTTCGTCGGACGTCTATGGCTATTTGGGACTTGAGAAACCGAATTTCTTGTCCTTTTATTATTTTTCGGAGCCCTAGGATAAGATGAGGGGTACCTTCTTTTGGTACTTCCACCCTCTCCGGTGCATTGCGTGCAGGCACATGTGACTTAGTCACGCTCTTCAAATCACAAAAATGATCACGCAGATTGTTTGCTAATTTCTGCAAATCGATAATTTTCTGTACTTCACCATTTGCTTCACTAGTGCGAGGATTATGTGCCGCAATTCCTTCAGCCTACTATATAATTTCCCGACATTTTTCATCCAAGGGTATATTTCCTCCCCCTAATGACGGAAAATTATTTTCATCAAAAATGCAGTCAGTGAAGCGGGCCGTATGCAAATTTCCAGTTGTGGGTTCTAAATATTGGATTATGGATGCAGTCTCATAACCGACATATATTCCAACTTTCCGCAAATGTCCCATAGTGGTTCGCTGTGGCGACGGTATTGGCACATAAACCATACATCCAAATTTGCGTAAATGGAAAATCTTCGGAATTACCCCTTGCATTAGTTGCATAGGTGACTGGATGTTGTAGAAGGATGGTCTATAATTAGTGAGAGCTGCCTCATGTAAGACTGCGTGTCCCCAACATGTAGCAGGCAAATTACAGTGCTGCAACAAAGGTCTAGCAATGAACTTTATTCTCTTTATCAGCACTTCGGCTAGTCCATTCTGAGTGTGGACATACGGTACAGAATGTTCAACTTTAATTCCCATACCAGTGCAATAATCATCGAGCGCTTTAGAAGTAAATTCACCAATGTTGTCCATTCTGATGGATTTCACGCGATGATCCGAAAAATTATTCCTGATTTGTATGATCTGCGAGATCAACTTTGCAAAGGTGTGGTTGCGGGTAGATAATAGACATACATGCGATCACTTCGAGGATGCATCTATTAATACCATAAAGTACCAAAATGGGCCAAAAAGCGGCTGAATAGGACCACAAATACCCCTCTGGATTCGGTCCAGGAATGCAGGGATTTCATCTTGTACCTTCAAGGTAGACGGTCTTATTATTAATTTTCCAGTAGCGCATGCAGGGCATACAAAATCTTCATGATTCAGAAAATTCTTCACATTTATGCCATGACCTTGTGAGTTAGTAATTATGTTTCTCATCATTCTAAGACCAGGGTGACCCAACCTATCATGCCATAGGGAGAATAATTCTACACTACGAAACACAATCTTCAAGGTAGTGAACACTTCAAGTGCCCTAATATGAGTGTAGTACAAGCCACTGCTCATGGAGGAAAGTTTTTCTAGTATTCTCACTTCGCTATCACGCTTAGTGATGTGTAGGAACTCCCTACCATCTTCTTCACCAGTTTCTACATGGAAATCGTTAGCACGAATGTCTTTAAAACTTAAGAGATTTCTTGTAGTTTTAGGGTATAACAATGCTTCCTCAATGTGCAAAGTAGTTCCCGTAGGTAGTATGGCTGTGGCTCTTCCAGAACCTACTATGCATTTATCACTTCCAGTGACAATCATCACCTTTCCAGAGCTATTTCTAATAGACTGAAAATACATCTTTTCTCTTAAGATGGTGTTTGTGGTTCCACTATCCACAATACACACTTCCTCCATGCGGGCGCCACATATATTCTATAAATAAAACATTCAATCATTCACATGCGAGGAAGTAGTAACAAGACTAAATGCTTTATTAGCTATCGAAAAATAATATGGTTTGCAGCTAAGATTTCTCTTCCAGAGCTTACATTTATTCAATCCTCCTAAATTCAGCAACTAATTGAATGGCTAATTACTCTAATTCTAGATAGAGTCTGCGAAAAATCCGGCCACTTCTGCTTCAATGGCTTTCTTTTCCACTTCATTATTTATGGTATCTTCTATGTCTGTGGAAGAGGGCAAAGTAGAGGTCTCCGCATCCTTCATTGGGAGGTCTTTTACAGTCATTGCGGGAGCGTCATCAACTTCCATGTGACATGCATCCCTTTCAACTTTGACTGCTTTGTCCTCTTCCATCCCCACTGCAATGGTGAGGTGTGCTTCTGGCTGCTCTTTCTTCTTCTTCTGGAATGCATCCACAACATGCTTTGGTGTTTTGCAGATTCGGGACCAATGGCCCCAAACACCACACTTATAGCATGTCTGGTTCTGCTCACCATATGGCTTGACTTTTTTCTTTGTCTTCCCATTATCATCACCAGGCTTGATTTTGTCTGCCACCACTTTCTTTCCTCCCTTCACATGCTTCATATTGCGGTTCTTGCGCGCTTTGAAAGAGATGTGATTAACTTTTAGACCACTGCTCTTCCCTTGCGGCTGGGATAAAAAGTTCTTGTTTATGACTTCATCATGAACTTCATGCAGTTGCAACACGTCAATCAATTCAGAATACTTCTTGTAATTTGATTGACGGTGATTGCGTGCGAATTCTGCCGCATTTGGGTGGAAAGTGGAGAGAGTCTTCTCAATTTTCTCATCTTCTGTGATCTCTTTCCCACAGAGACACAGTAGTGTGCAAATGCGGTGTAGTGCGGAGTTGTACTTTCTGGCATGCTTATAGTCACAGAAACGAAGTCGGACCCATTCTTGCTCTGCAAGAGGCTTGATGGTGTACTTAAGATGCTCAAAACGCTCCTGCAGTGCGTCCCATAGTGCCTTAGCGCTGGTCATTGCCATGTACTCATCCTTCAAAGTGGGAGAGAGATGATGGCGGAGAAAATGAAGTGCCTGATCATTCTCATCCTCCGTGGGAACAATTGTACTACTTGTTCCCAGGCCAATTGTAGCGCGGAGACTTTTTGCTCCCAGTACAATCCGAACATCCGATGCCCAAGTGAGATAGTTGCGGCCATCAGCACTCAGCTCAACGAACTCCTTGTTCGTGATGCCAGCCATCTACATATTTAAATGATGCAATTATTACTATTACAAAGGTTGCTTCATGTTGCTAAATTGGATTGCTGCAATTTTTCGATATTTTCTATGCTATTATGTGAATTTTACTAAATTTAAACGCATAACAGGCAATTTAAAAAGCAAAATAACATAGAAATAAATACTGCATAATGGCTAAAACATATGCAAAATTTAAATTCTAGAGATACTTTCATGTAGGAAAAGTATTTTCAAGATTTTCCATAAAGCCCGAGGGTTTATATGCAAAATTCCAAAAATTTGCGTAATTTTCAGAAACCACAGGGTCTAATATGCAAAATCAGAGCCTCTGGATAATTTTCAGAACAACCAGGGGCCTAAACGCAAAATTCAAGGACTGCGCTTAAATGTTGGAAAAACCGGGGGGCTCAGCGCAAGTTTTTTTTCTTCCCGGTTTACTTCATTTGGGCCGGCCCATTACCGCTGGACCAGCTCGGCCTACTCCGGTCCACCCAACTTCTCCAAAACCAGGGTGGCTAGGGTTTGGAAAACCCTAGCCACCACATTGACCCCGACGGCAATCGTCTTTAGGATGACGGGCGGCACCCGGCGGTGGCGCGCGCCCCGACACAGCTGCTGGTCGGTGCTCAGGCCCACGGCAGGTGGCGCGGTGTCAAGCAGAGCTTGTGCGGGAGCGGCGGCGGCGGCGCAGTTCGGGCGACGCACGTGCGGGGCGGGAGTGACTGAGCCGGCGATGGCGCGGTCCAGGCGGCGCTCATGCGAGAGCGGCGGGGCTCGCGCGGTCGCTTTGAGCGACGGCGGCGTAGCCCACGACCCAGCGTAGCTGTTGTTCGGTGTGCGGGCTGGTGCTAGCGGGGGATGCAGCGGTGTGGTCCGACGAGGCACGGTGGAGAATACCGTCGGCTTCAAGTCGGCGGTATGCCTCTCTTTTTTCTTTTTTTTTCTTTCCTGTGTTGGTGGCCTTTGAGCCACCCTGTATTGGGACAGTTTGCGTCGATGGGGGGTGCAACGAAGTTGCTGGCTTCATGCCGGTGATGTGCCGTGCCTCCCCCTTGTTTCCCATCTTCAATCTGTGCAGCGAGGGTGGTCGACGGTTTGCTGTCCGCAGAGCACAGTGGTGGCTGCGGGCCTCACCATGGCGTGCAGATTGATCTTGCTTCACCGCGTTCATGTGCTAGATACTGTCACGCGTATTGTTCATGTGCTAGATACTGTTCAGGTGTATCGTTCATGTGCTAGATACCATTCACGCGTATGAGGTGATGCTATTGTGCATTGCTTATATGTGCTACTATTCATACATACTCGGTATTGTTCACACATACGATGCACGCTACTGTTTATGCAAGATTTCAGATCTATTTTGATGCAAAAGACAGTAGTTGCGAGGATACATACCGAATCGATCGTACCTTTCAATTCTTGCGAACGATTCGTGCCGCGTAGGGCATATAGGCTAGGCCAAAGACCTGCCCGCTTGACGACGATGTTGATGAAGTGCAGATTGGTCGTAGGCAGATTCGTTCTGCTAGCTTGATCTCCAGCAGAGCTTCGTGCTGATAATGTGTTGAGAAACTGCTGCTACCGGGTGTAGTCTAGCGATCTCTCTGGATCAATTACAAAAGGAGACACAAGCGTAGGGGAAAAGCTGTTTATTCTTTATTCATCTGTGTTTATAATGAGGGGTGCTGCCCCGTATATATAGTGCCAAAAACCCCTAAGAGATAGAATCGAATCTTTCAAAAGATTGAGACGGTCCCACATTCGGTTGTAAAACTCCAGGTTTTCTAACAGGGACAAGCGGCGAGGGAGGTGGGTGAACGCACGGGGGCAGACGGGGCGGGTGGTTGGGGAATGAGGACAGGGCGTTCCGGTTTTTCTGGGATTTAGTTTTGCAGTTTTTTTGTATTTTATTAGGGAAAACTCCGAGCATGCTTGGTTCTTATATTAACATTATCATTTATTAGTTCGATGCATATGCTTTACAAGTAGTAATGCGAAAGCGCGTTGCCAAGTGACAGCACGCGAGAGCATGTGGCGGCGTGAGGGAGCGAGGGCGCGGGAGTGCGTGACGCGGGCCCACGCAGGGAGCAAAGCGGAACACAGGGGGAAGTGGAATTTTCGGGAGCGGAACACCGGACGCATGGAATAGGAATCCGTAGACGTTTCTTAAGTAGTACAGATTTGCCATAATTTTTTGTTACACTCGTTTAAGGTTAGTCAATCAAAATATTCGTTGCATTTTAGCAAGACTAAGAGAATCCACACTTTTTTAAGTCAGTGACATACGAGACTATAGCAATATGAAGAGAATCTTACCACAATTATAGCTACAAATCAAACAGATATCTAAACTGGTCAAACCTGACTAATCTTAGGTGTGACAAATCGTGGTAAATTTTGGCTATGAACCAGACATGCCCTACATATCACTCTTGAAATCTTAGCCTGATCTTCAAATTTCACCATAAACTATGAAACCAGATATATTTCACCTTAAACTTTACAATATCACTTAAATTTCACCCTAAACTATAAAACTAGATATATTTCACCATAAACTTTATAATACCACTTAAATAACTCCTTAGCCAGATTTGGATGTTGGTTTTACTAATGTGGCAAGTCTGCATCGGTGGTTAAGCTATGCAGACTGACATGCCAGTTAATTTTATTTTTATTCTTCTTTTCTCCAAATGATTTTGCCATGTATTCACTCGGTCATGTTGCTTCGTCATCATTCAACGTGTAGCTAAGTTAACACGGGCTACCCCAGGACCTTAATCTTGTTTTTATTCTTCTTTTTTTTAAGTGGTTTTGCCATGTATTAACTCGATCATGTTGCTTCATTATCATTCGACGTCTAGCTGAGCTAACACGGATTGCCACCAGGGTCTATACTGCCATGTCTCCATAAGGTGGATGGTGAACTAGACCAAATCAGCCATGACAACATGCCCTGTGGCAAAAACTAGTGTTATTTGAGTGATATTGTAAAGTTTAAAGTGAAATATATCTGGTTTCATAGTTTAAGGTAAAATTTGAATGGTATTATAAAGTTCAGGGTGAAAAAATATTTGGTTTCATATTTCATGGTAAAATTTGAAGATCAGATCAAAATTCAGAGGTGATATGCAGTTTTCCCTTTATTATTACCTAGGATGGTTTTTAATGGAAGGGGTAGGACAAGGAGGCAGGGGTGACATAGAAACCAACTCGTTCTTTATATAGTAGAGATATGATGACTCTACCGTGAATTTGAATATAAACTAGCAAGGTGGTTCATCAAATAACGAGGCTAGACTCGCTCAAATATATATTTTTCGGTACTTCTAATTGCCACACTAGCGAGCTGCTGTTTGCATTAGAAGGATTTGATTGATGATCCTAACGTATTTCATGTCAAGAACGGACCATGAACGATTCAACCTCTTATCGTATATTGACCAAGGGATCAATATCAATATACAAAGACTTTATTGATGATGACAAAACAATATCATCAACTTAACATAAAATCATTCTTACAAAGAGTACCTTCGAGGGTCAAAACTTGTAAATAAAACTACAGCTAATGTGGTCTTCAATTGTTCCGAACAACTCCACAAAGGATCGATGAAGAGCACCGGCTAGAATGCGCATTCTCTAGATGGTCCTCGGACTCCTCCCCGACTGAGCATCATGGATTTTAAGCAAGCATGAGTACAAAATTGCACTTCATAAGTTATAGTAAAAATGCAAATGGGGCATGAACTCAAGAATAAGGCCAACTAGGGTACATTTTCATAAAAACATAATTTATTTAAAAACATGAAATTAAATGACAAGCAATAATTTAAATAATCTTAAGATTTCCACCCGCTTGACTCATCCCAGATTCCAACCACCTCAACTATGATTCTCACCACTAAGGTTGACCAAACTAAACCACCAAGTTGTTCAAATCATGTATGGGTTCATCGCTGCTCTTGACAGTGGCATGGCTGATTAATCAATTTTACACTCTACAGAGGTTATACACTTTACCTAAAAATTGTAATTTCTCATTTCTCTCATGTCAGCTAAACACTTACACGTGTGACAGCCCATATTGATTAAGCATCATTAGCATCATGTTTATTTGTTTTGAGCAATTTTTAACATGCAATTTCAATTAAACATAAGTTCTTAAAGTTAATGTGAATTGGTGCATTGTGAAGCATCTCACAAAGTTACTATGAAACATAGGGCTACAAAAAAAAATTATAAATTAGTCCATACCTTTTGAAGAATATACATGAATTTTTCCAAATTTTTGAAAACTATTTTGAAGGCATAAAAATTACCATAAGTTAGAAAATCTTGCATCTTTGGGGAATTTTAATTGAAAATTGGCTCAGGCAATTGGGGTCAGTCAAAATGGATTGCACGTGAATTATAGTTTCACACAAAATTTATTCCATAGTTTTTGGACCATGGAAAAATTTTCTTTCGGATTAAAGAAGCGATGGGGATATTTTTCTTTCTGCTGTTCACTGTTCACCGGTCCCACATGTCATCCCCTCGCTCTCTCTCAGGCCAAGCGGCTTCCAGAGGCGATCGTCATTTTCCTTGACTTTGGCAGCCGACCAGCCACATCGCCGGAAAATCGGGTCACGACACCGTGCTCCTTCCCGAGGCACTAGGCGCCGCCCTTATCTCCTCCCTCGGCCTCCCTCTCTGCTCGCTCTCCTCTCTCTCCCCCCCCCCCTCTATCCCTCACTCAGCCGAGCAGCGCAGAGCACGCGCATGCACGTTGCCACTTAAATTCACCGGAGCCATGCCGTCTTGATCCCGCCCGGCCACCGAGAAGCTCGGAGGAGCTTCATTGAGCTCTCCTCGCGTGATTCCCCAACCGAATTCACCCCCTCCTCCACCGGGACGAGCTCCCCACGCTCCCTCCTCTTCTCCGGCGTGTTTCCTCCACCGCTCACCGTCGACCTGCCTCACCAAAGCTCCTCCGTCCAATATGAAACTGCGGTGAGCTTTCCCAAGCTCTCTTCTTCCTTTCGCGTGTGTTATTTTGGGCTTAGCCCACGGTCGGCGCGCCTCCCGTTGTATAACCGTGCATCACCGACCTGCTGCACACATCACCGTCGAGTCACCGCCAGGCCCGTCGATCCATAGACGCACTGTTGAGTCTGCATGCCCTTGTAGATGTTGTAGGAGCTTTCGGCTGAGTTGATCTCGTTGCCATTTCGCCGTCGGCGCACTGAACCGAGTCACCGTCGTGCTTTGTCCGTCATGCACAGCCGCCCACCGCCTTCTGGCAGTCGCCATTGGCCAGGTGTCCGTCGAGCAGAACCGTGCGCATCTACTAAAGCCACCGCTACCCTCCCTGGCCGCCTGCGTTGTGCCGCTCGCCACCAGCGTACCTCACCAGCGCCACCCGCCATGGGTAGCCTGAGCACGGGTCAATTTTGACCCGTGGTAAAAATGTTCAGGCCCACTGTCAGCGACCATGACTAGCTCCCCGCTGGTGCAAAAGGTTTAGGGCCATTTAATAACTCAGTTAAATCAAAAATTGCTAATTTGAATATTGGTTCAACTAGTAATGCAGCTGAAAGTTGTAAAATGCATAGAAAATAGAATATTGTTCAAAAATAGTGAAACCTATTTTGTTGGGTGAGCATAATCTACATGTTAAAAATACTAGGAGCTATAAAATATGTACTGGAATTTCATTAGTTAACAAACTAGGTTTAAGCTTTATTAATCTATCATTAATTGTTGATAACCCCAAAATTGGTGAGGTGAATTTTGTTAATCTCATTATCTTATGCCCTGTTCATTAAAAATACTCACATTCACGTTAAACATAGTTAACTTCCTAATTTGATTTGAGTTTGGTTTAACCATAATTAAATCCATAACCTATTAAATGTTTAACAATAAAGTTAAATTAAGGAAATCTGTAAAGCTATAAAGCCATAACATGAAGCATTGCATCTCCACTGTTGTCATACACTGTGGAGCATCTGTCATTACATGTCATTCATGGTCATCATTGCATGCGTTCTTCAGTAGTGAACGAAGATCCGGAGCGTGACGCAAGCGCGATTGAGAACAATGTCAACATTCTATATTTTTGTGAGTTCTGTGCGGGAAGTATCGAGCAAACCCTGGAGTGGCAAGGCAAGCATCTAATCATACTGCAGCCTTTGTTCAAATTTAATGGAGTCTAAATTGATAAATTATGCTTTATGTATATTTGCATATGTTGAGTCCAGTGTCGGGCTGATATGGGTAGAACATATGTTGATGCATTGTCTCTACCTTGACTTATTGATGAATCCTTATCCTTGTAGTTTTGATGATATAGTTGGTGTCTAGCTTCAAGGATTATTTGAAATACTTAGCAATGCTTAAGTCCTCGATAGAATTGAGCAACGGTGCTGCCATTGTTCACGAGCCTAGAGCTTAATCACTATTCACAAATACAAAGATGAGGTTGAGATGTGAGATTGAGGTGAGATATGGGCGTTATTAGGGGTATCTTCTGCCCAAGAGGAGTCCTCTGGGTAGTTCGGGAGGCGTGCTCGGATGCCATAGACCACTTGCATCATTTAAGACCGTCCGTCGGTGCAATTGGCTCTAGCACTTTCTGTACTCACCGCATGCTGATCTAATGGTAAGGTAAGAAGATTATCATATGTCGTGCTGACACTTGACTTGCGGCTCTATGACGCGTAAGAGAAAAAGAAAAGAAGAAGTAAGGTGTTGGGGAGCCGAAGCATGGCCGGGACTTGCTCACGATAACCCCGGTGCCATAGGGGTATTGCAAGTGGTGGTTCCGGGTATAAAAAAGGTTGACATGAGGACCCCCTTGTTTGTACTTTCGGGAGTAACACAAGAATGGTTCTCGAGTCGTGCGGGTAAAGTTGTACCCCCTGCAGGGTGTAAAAATATTTTTAAATGCCGCGCTCTTGGTTATGAGCATGTTTCTGTTCATTTGCATCAGTCGTAGAGTTTATGAATGTGAGATAAGGTTATGGTGTGACGGAAATGTTGGTGGTATTTGTTGATGGGATACTATGGTTCCTATACATACATGCTCAAGTTGTGGTTTGCAGGGTACATTAGTATGTCGGTTAAGTATAGATGCTCACACATAGTTGTCCAGGTTGTTTACCACATATGTTTACTTAAACCTGTGATCTTACTCTTGCTAATAGCTCAATACATGATCTTTAGAGTCGAGCTATTTATATGTGCCCTATATGAATTAAGTCTTGCAAGTACCTTCGTACTCACGCTGCTCTTTCAGGTTCTGCTGGTCAGGGTGAGGCGGTATTTAGCTACTTCATGCCCGCCGGTGCAGGTAATGGGCAAGAGTAGTGTATCCTATTCTGGTGAGACATAGCTTTTTGGATGGAACCTAAGAGCATATGACTTTAGATATTTTACTAAGAAAAACTCGAATTATGACTTTAGGTATTTAATTAATAATTTTCAGAATTATTCTACCACTGGAAACCTTATTCTAATTATTTTCAGGTTTATCAAAATTATTTTGCTATGGAAAAAGGCATTTATGATGTCGGCATGATGTTAGTAGAAAGATTAAAACTAAAACAATTAAAATGTTGGCCGAGTGCTACTAGCATGAGAGTGAACTGTAGTGAGTTAGCGTATGTCGGCTCTGGCTGGGTTAACATCGACGGCGGCTCATTCGTGGAGGCACGGGCATGGTGAGTCATCAAAATTGAGTACCAATGCTTGAGCTTCGATGACAAGCGGTGGAAGTCGATGCTGAGGTGATGGCGAACTTGTTTGAAGGTGTCGTGGGCGTCGGGAAGCTCCTCTGAGGCGTGGCGATAGTGCGCAACTCCGGCAGCATTGCCAGCTCGATTTGAGAGCTCTAGGGCGGCGCGCTCGCAATGAGAAATTGAGGAAAAGGAACTATGAGGTGTGGGGGTCTCGAATGGCTTTATATAGGGTGAGGAGGCGGGGCCGAGGTGGACTAGGTATCACAACGGTGCGCAACATCTTTTTGTAGATTTCCATGTTTTTCATCCGAGATCGTCATACATTTGGTTGGGAATTGATGGCACAATTTACGGTTTCCCATTTGACACTTCAGCGGTGATTTAATTCCTTAAACCTGAGCGGATTTGGCGGGGAGTGTTTGATTTCATGTCGGACGCAACTATGGGAAGGGGCAGTGGGAAGATGAAGGCGAAGCTGACTCATGGGTCCGGCGCGCATGAAGAGAGCAGAGAGGGGAGAGAACAGAGGGAGGGCGCAGACATGTTGGTGGGCTGAGATCGACTTCGGCCCTGGGGCGGCACGCGCGAGCTAGCGGTTGGCAGCCCAATGTGGAGACAGCCTGGGGGGAGGGCTTCTCGCACGGGGAAGACCTAGGTCGTGGCTGACTTCGGCCTAGTGGCAATGGATGGAGGCAGCTTGCGAAGGGGATAAGATGGGCTGCGCCTAGGAGGTGGAAAAGAGCTCAGGCCGGGGAGAAAAAGAATAGCTCGGGCCTTTCTTTTCTCCACACATCCTCTTGCTTCGGCTGCCGAGCTGCCGTGCAGCTGCGGTGGCGCTACCTCCTCTTGTAATGGCGTCAGCTTCCTTTCACGTGCAGGAGGTGTGGCGTCGAGGGGTTGACGTCGTCGACTTCCCACCCATCGCTTGTTCATCGTGTCAACCCCTACCATTTCCTCTTCTCTGACGGCGCCTTGGACCCCATTTTTCTCGGATGACCGCGCGGCCTCACGGCCGAGGCCGAGCGTGCCATTCGCCGCGTCTGTTGCATCATGCTCGCCGTCGATCGGGAGATCGACCACTCCACTGTCACCCCGCTCTTCAAGAGGTCACGCGTTGTGGATGTGGACGACATCGCCTGGATGGATCCCAGGTTAGGATGCAAATCTTGCAGAGCAATGGCACCAATTCAAACCCGCATTGATTTGTGTATCATTCGTTACCTGCATTGTCAAGCTGTTATCTAGTTTTTTTAGGAGCTATAAGTATGGGGAGCGAGAATCTAACAGGGATGCCTCGTGGTTTGGCAGTTGGATCTGCTTGTGTTTTCTTAAAATGTAATGGTACTGTGAACTTGAGAGTCGAGTACTGAATATGAGCTGAAATTTATTCAATGATGAATTCATATATGAGCAATATGATGTAAAATTATAACTGCATAGGAATGTTGCTATAGAATATAGCATATAAATTTGAGATTAAACTGTAGAAAGGAGTCACATTGAACACCCCCATGTATTTATGCAGACTACTTTGAAGCGAAATTAAATTAGAATATATATTTTTATACATGTTCTTAGCCATATCTTACATGGGCATTCTGTGCCGTCGGTCATCACCTACAATTCGTTTCTGTTTGTGACCCTAGATAACGCCATGTATAGATTGTACATACATGGTAGAATACCTGCTTATGCGAATACAATTCAACAATGTTAAGCGAAACCACTTCGGATCGCTTATTGACAGGATGATTAGAGGTATGAATACTTTGTTGCCTACATATGTTCCTGTGGTTATTTGTGCCTTCATGTACTCCCTTCCAAGTTCAGTGATTTTCTTGTACTGTTGCATAAACATGTAGAGTGGTTGATGCTGCTAAGGAGCATCACCGGCGGACCAACTTTGAGCTTCAGCTCATGGTTTGGGAACTTCAAGCTGTTGAGAAACTCCTCCATGTACATGCATATATTTGTGGTCAGAGTTTATAAAGTTTGATTGTATATATCTCTAAACGGTATCTATTTTAGAATGGAGGAAGTACCTCATAATCTAAATGATATAAAAAATATCATTAGTGGTTAGGTGCTCGTTTGGTCAAACAAAAGGGGTTGCTTTGGATGGGCACCCGGTCTTGAAAATATTACGTGGCCACTAACCTTTATCACAACATATATATAAACCATGGCAAAGTTATAATATAGATCATGAACCTACTTTTCAAAACGAACGTACTCATATCGTTTTAAAATGTCCGGGCTCAATATTTAAAATCATCAATGGCCAAACATCAAATAATTTAACATCTAGCACTCAACCCAAGCGACACTTTATTTGTGTTAGGAGGCAGTATTACCAAGTAACTAAGTTTATACGTATATTCCTATGATTGATAGACATCAGCGCCATGGGCCTTTGTCGGTGTATCAAGAACCGAAGGTCCCTGAGTCCCGAGGTCAGGCCAGCCATCCGCCACATGGCGTCATCCCGCGAGGTCCCTCCTGCGGGGTGAGAAAAGTTCGAGTCCCGGGAGAAGGTGCTCGGGGCCACAGTCACTGGTCCCCGGGCACCCCAGTTCCCCGGTGACCCGCGGAGTCTAAGTTCCAGGAAGAAAGTGCTCGGATCGGTGCCTGGTCACCTCCGAGCACCCTAGTCCCCCGATAATCAGAAGAGCTAAAGTTCCGGGAGAGAGTGCTCGGGGTTGCGAGCAGTAACCCCCGAGCACTCGGTTCCCCGAAGTTCCACACAAAGAGTGCTCGGGGCTGCACGTGGCAGCCCCCGAGCACTCGGTTCCCCGAAGGTTCGTATAAGAGTGCTCGGGAGAGAGTGCTCGGGGGGGTGAACAGTACCCCCAAGCACCCGGTACCCCGAGGACAAGGATAGGCATTCTCGGGAGAGAGTGCTCGGGGACGTGAACAGTACCCCCGAGCACTCGGTCCCCCGACGACCCAGAAAGGCCCCCGAGGGGCCCGCCGATGAGGTGTCAATCAGTCAGAGGTCCGAGGCCGCATTTAATGAGCGTGCGTGGCCTGACATCCCCAACTGCTCCCGCCGCAGTGTCAGTTCCTGCCATGTTTTGGCAGAGAGGCGTGGGGCTATTAATTGCACGGGTCCCGTCCCGTATCATCCGGCGTATCTCGGGATAACATCGTCAGGATCAAGGCGTTTCGTCTGCCACCCTGCTGTGGCAGAGGAACAAGACAGGGCGAGCATGCCGGGTTGCTCTGCGACTGCCCGGTGGGCCCTCTCCACGGCGCCCGTTGCCAGGGCGTTTATGGTGATAGGTGACCGGGCGTGCGACGTATTTTCCACCCTCCGGTCACTTCACCCAGAAGAAATGATGACGCCTTTCCCAGTCGTGGCGTCTTGGAACTTGTGCCCCCCTCCTTCCTGTTTGGGGCATATCACAGCCGGCGAGTGCATAAAAGAGCCGGCAGCACAGAAGAAAAGGAAGGGAGCCCAATCGACGAGTAGGACCAGAGAACCCAATAGAAGAGGCATCAACAAGCAATCGAAGAATAGAGCAAGAGACCGCAAGCATCGAACATAGAAGCACCAAGAACCGAACCACAGACCAACCCAAGACACGGTCCCTGCCCAAGAACAAGGAGCCTCAAGCTCTTAGTTAGACAAATATTCTTGTAACCAGCAACATCCTTGAGGGACTTCCTTAAGGACAGTTATTACATCCATACAGGAGTAGGGTATTACGCCCCCGTGCGGCCCGAACCTGTCTAAATTCTGGTGCATTTACTTCTTTCTTGCACTAGGCCATCATCACCCTCACCACCGGCCGTTGCATTTACTCTCATTCATTTCTCCGACAAACTTATTCAGGATCATCCCCCCGGCCGAATCTCTAAAAAAGGGTCTCTCGGGATCCCTGCGACAGGAGTTAATCCTCCGACAGCTGGCGCGCCAGGTAGAGGGGAACATACCTGAATCTGTTTGTTTGTTTTCTTCCACAGAAAAAATGGCCGGTGGACACCGCCTCCAGCGTTCCGGCTCCAGTTCCAGTGAGGAAATGCAGCCCCTCGCACAGGAGGCCCCAGCCGCGGCTACGTCCCAACAGCAGCCGCGTTCTGCACGCGCGGCGTTCCACTCCCAAGGGGACCAGGGCGCTGGGCCCAGCAGGGTCGCCGCCGTCGCCACCGGTGCACCATCCAACCCCCAGCAGGTGGTCGAAACTCCGGCCGCCTGGTCCGCCTCTGGACAGCGCCGGGTGCCACTCCGGCGTAGGCTCGCCTTCAGCGAGGCCGGTTCCGGGAGTGCGCTGCTTGCGGCATACGCTCTCCTCAGGCACCCTCCCGTCCAGGCGACGCCGAGCACTCCGGAAGGCCGGTGGATCCAAGAAGTCGCTGCCCTGGTCGACACTGCTCGTCGCCAGGTGCTGGCCAGGAGTTCTCGTGCCACCACCCAGCGTGGCGCCGCCAGAACCGGCCCATCAACGAACAACGCTCGCACTGGCTGGGGGGCCTCCAGGCAGAGCGCCACCCCCCTAGCCGCGTCCGGAGCCCAGGACCTCCGCTTGCGCCTCAACGAGCAGAGGGGCCACGAAGATGCGCGCGTCACTCTCGAGTGCCAGCGGGAAACCCGGCAGGAGGCCGAGGCTGAGGACCAAGCTTCCTCTTTTCCGGCCCACGACCGCGAGGATTCCCCGGCTCGCCGGCATTCTCCGCAAAGGAGCGCCGCCCGTGCCACGGGGTACGGCACTGGCTGCCGTGCTTTCTCTAGTGAGCTCCGACGAGTCAAATGGCCCTCCAAGTTCCGCCCAGAGCTGCCGGAGAAGTACGACGGGTCCATCGACCCCGTCGAGTTCCTCCAAATATACACTACGGCCGTCCAGGCGGCCAGTGCCAGTGAAAAGGTGATGGCAAATTATTTCCATGTTGCCTTGAGGGGCTCCGCCCGTTCTTGGCTCATGAACTTACCCCCAGGATCTATTAGCTCCTGGCATGACCTCTGCCATCAGTTTGTGGCTAATTTTCAGGGCACGTTCACGCGCCCCAGCTTGGAGTGCGACCTCCATGCCGTCAAGCAGCAGGAGGGGGAGACGCTGCGGCGCTTCATTCAGCGTTTCAGCCAGGTCCGCAACACCATCCCGCGGATAGCCCCCCACGCTGTCATCGTCGCCTTCCGGTAGGGTGTCCGCGACGAGCGGATGCTCGAAAAGCTAGGTACGCACGAAATCAAAACCACTACGGAACTCTTCGCACTGGCCGATAAGTGCGCTAAGGCGGCGGAGGCCCGGGCGTGGCATGCTCCGCGCCTCGCCACCGACCAGCCGAGTTCTTCCCGCTCCGACAGGCGGGAAAGAAAAAGAGAAGAAAGCGCGAAGCTGCTCCTGTCGAACCGGCCCAGGACCCCGCCCATAGGTTGGCCCAAGAGCCCGACTGCCGGCAAGAATGCCGGGCGGCCGCCGACAGACGGCCCGCGCCAGCGAGGGCCCCGGCGCCCGCAAGGGCCCCGGCTCCAGCAAGGGCTCCGGCCCCCGCCCGGGCTCCTGCTCCAGCGAGGGCCCCCGCTCCCGCGGGGCCCGAGCTAGGCAAATGGTGCTCCATACACCAGACCAGATGGCACGATCTCACGGAGTATCGTACGATCAAAGGCCTCATCGAGCAGCGCCAGAGGGAGCGCGACGAGTCCCGCGGGGGAGGCGATGCTGAGGCCGCCCCCGGCAACGCCGAGCTCGACTTCCAGGAACCCGAGCATACCGTCGCCTTCATCGACGGAGGCGCTTACACGCCTTCCTCGCGGCGTGGCATCAAGACCATGCGGCGCGAGGTGTCCTCGGTAATCCCGAGCAAAGAGGCCGCCAGGCCCCTGAAGTGGTCGGACGCTCCGATCACGTTCAGCATAGCCGATCACCCCGCCAGTACTGCAGCCGTGGGGCGATTACCCCTGGTGGTGTCCCCCACCATCTGCAATGTCAAGGTCGGTAGAGTGCTGATCGATGGGGGTGCAGGCCTCAACCTCCTCTCCAAGGAGGCCTTCGAAAAGCTGCAGGTGTCCTCCAGACGCCTAAAGCCGTCGCTTCCATTCTGCGGAGTGACACCCGGGCACTCCCTGCCCTTCGGGCAGGTCGAGCTACCCGTAACCTTCGGGAGTCGGGACAACTTCCGCACGGAAAACGTCCTCTTCGACGTCGCGGAGCTCCCCCTCCCCTACAACGACATTCTCGGGCGCCCGGCGCTCGCCAAATTCATGATGGCCGCACATTACGCGTATCTCACGGTTAAGATGCCGGGCCCAGCAGGCCCCATCTCCGTGACCGCCGACTCCGGCAGCGCCATTTCCTGCGTCGAGCAGTCGTACATGGCTTTGGTCTCAGCCCAGGCCGAGGTCGAAGGCTGCACAGGGGGCCCGGGACCCTCTTCATCCAAACCCCGACTCGCCGCCGACGCCTCTGTTCCTACGAAGCAGGTCGTGGTGGGCGAAGACGCTTCCCAGGTCGTCCGAATCGGCGGTGACCTAGGCAGTAAATAGGAAAGCGCGCTCGTCACATTCCTCCAGGCTAACGCCGACGTGTTTGCATGGCAACCGTCCGACATGCCCGGGATCCCTAGGGAGGTGATTGAGCACCACTTGGCTGTGCGCCCGGACGCACACCCGGTGAAGCAGAAAGTCCGGCGACAGGCTCCTGAGCACAAGGAATTCATCCGGGAGCAGGTCAGCAAGCTCCTCGACGCCGGATTTATCCGAGAGGTCCTCCACCCCGAGTGGCTGGCGAATCCAGTTATCGTCCCGAAGGCCAACGGCAAGCTCCGCATGTGCGTGGACTACACCGACCTGAACAAGGCTTGCCCCAAAGATCCCTTTCCCTTGCCCCGCATAGATCATATTGTAGATGCAATCGCGGGATGTGATCTTTTGTGTTTTTTAGATGCAAATTCTGGGTATCACCAGATTCGCCTGGCCGTAGAGGATGAAGAGAAAACTGCTTTTACCACCCCGGTGGGGACTTACTGTTATATGTCAATGCCTTTTGGTTTGCGCAATGCTGGGTCTTCTTTCCAGCGCGCTATTCGCATCACCCTTGATTCACAAGTTGGCCACAACGTCGAGGCCTACATCGACGATCTCGTGGTCAAATCCCGAGACCGCACCACCCTGCTCGACGACCTTGCCGAGACTTTCAACAGTCTCTGCACTACCTGCCTCAAGCTCAACCCCGAGAAGTGTGTCTTTGGGGTACCCGCGGGCAAGCTCCTCAGTTTCTTGGTTTCCAGCCGACGAATCGAGGCCAATCCAGAGAAGATCCGGGCCATCGAGCAGATGCGACCCCCGGCTCGACTCAAGGAGGTTCAGTGTCTCGCCGGCTGCATGGCGGCCCTCAGGCGCTTCATCTCCAAACTTGGAGAGCGGGGGCTCCCCCTCTTCAAGCTCCTGAAGAAGACCGGTCGTTTCGACTGGACGCCAGAGGCCGAGCAGGCCTTCCGCGATTTGAAGAAGTACCTCACCTCACCACCCGTGCTGGTGGCTCCCTCCGAAGGCGAGCCCTACTACTCTACGTATCGGCCACTCCTCAGGTCGTAAGCATAGTGCTGGTGGTGGAGCGTGATGAGTGCGCGGGGCCAGGTGCTGGGTCCCAGCTCCTGGCCACCCCCGAGCACTCCCCAGTCCTCGCGGCTCCCCCCGAGCAGGGGGTCGAGCCAGAGCACTTGGCTCCCCCCGAGCAAGGGGTCGAGCCCGAGCACTCGGTTCCTCCCGAGCAGGGGGTCAAGCCCGAGCACTCGGTTCCTCCCGACCAGGGAGTCGAGCCCGAGCACCCGGTCGGCCCCGACCGCGCTGCCGAGCCTGGGGGCTGTAATAGCCCCTCGGGTGAGGCTACCGTCCGGGCCCGCCGGGTACAGCGACCGGTGTACTTCGTCAGTGAAGTCCTCCGGGAGGCCAAAACAAGGTATCCCCAGGCTCAGAAGCTGCTCTATGCCGTGCTTATTGCTTCCCGGAAGCTGCGCCACTACTTTCAAGCGCACAAGGTCTCGGTGGTTACCACGTATCCACTGGGACCCATCCTCCGGAACCAAGAAGGCACCGGGCGTGTTGTCAAGTGGGCGGTGGAGCTGGCGGAATTCGACCTGCACTTTGTCAGTAGCCAGGCGCTCTCCGACTTCGTGGCAGAGTGGACGCCCGTCCCCGAGGTCGTCCCCAAAGAGATTTCTGCACATCCCAGGCGCGATGCGCCCGGGTACTGGGTCATGCACTTCGACGGTTCCCTCTCGCTGAAAAGCACGGGGGCTGGAGTGGTTCTCACCTCCCCAACGGGTGAAGAACTCCGGTACGTCGTGCAGCTACAGTTCCGCGCATCCAACAACATGACGGAATATGAAGGCCTCATCGCCGGCCTTCGAGCCGCGGTGGGCCTCGGGATTCGTCGCCTCCTGGTCAAGGGAGATTCCCAGCTGGTGATCAACCAGGTATCCAAAGAGTACTAGTGCACGGATCCTCAAATGGCGGCGTACGTGGCAGCAGTCAGGAAGCTGGAGAAGCGCTTCGACGGCCTGGAGTTGCGGTACATCCCTCGCCGCGACAACGCTCTGGCCGACGACCTCTCCCGCCTGGCCTCCTCCCATGTGCGCGTCCCTGCCGGAGTCTTTGAAGAAAGACTCACACGGCCTTCCGTCCTGCCTGCCGAACAGGACGAAGGGGAAACCTCGAACCCAATTCTGGGGACCCCAGCGGCGCCCTCAGTGGGAAGCCCCGTCAGGGTGCCGCCGACCGGCGAGTGCGCTGCACTTGCTGAATGTTCTCAACATGCCTCATGGATGGACAATATCCGAGGGTACTTGAAGGAAAAGTTCCTTCCCGGGTATGAGGCGTCTGCCGAAAGAGTTGCTCGGCAGTCCAAACGCTATGCCATAGTAGATGGGGATCTCTACCGGCGTAGCACAGGAGGCATCCTCCTGAAATGCATCTCCCAGGCAGAAGGCGGCGAGCTCCTCGCTTAGATCCACGAGGGCGAGTGCGGTGGCCATTCATCATTCCGCACGCTGGTCAGGAAGGCCTTCCGGCAAGGCTTCTACTGGCCTACAGCCCTCCAGGATGTTTCCGAGCTGGTTCGGCGCTGCAGAGCGTGCCAGTTCCATGCAAAGCAGATTCACCAGCCAGCTCAGGCTCTTCACACCATCCCCCTGTCATGGCCTTTTGCGGTCTGGGGGTTGGACATCCTGGGTCCATTCCCCCCAGCAATCGGGGGCTATGAGTACCTCTACGTCGCCATCGATAAGTTCACCAAGTGGCCGGAGGCGGTCCTAGTCATCAAGGTGACCAAGAACACGGCGCTCCAGTTTATCCGCGGCATCACCAGTCGCTTTGGTGTCCTGAACCGGATCATCACCGACAACGGCACTCAGTTCACAAGTGCCCTGTTCGGGGACTACTGCGAAGACCTCGGCATCAAGCTCTGCTTCGCCTCCGTCGCTCATCCTCGGAGTAACGGGCAAGTTGAGCGCGCCAACGCGGAGATACTGAAGGGCCTCAAGACCCGGACCTATAACGTACTCGCAAAGCACGGGAAGGGATGGGTCGACGAGCTGCCTGCCGTGCTATGGGCCAACCGGACCACGCCAAGCCGCGCTACTGGGGAGACTCCTTTCTTCCTCGTGTACGACACTGAAGCGGTCCTCCCCTCCGAGCTCACCCTAGGCTCCCCTCGGGTGCATGCCTATTCTGAAGGCGAACAGGAGCAGCAGAGGCGCGACGACGTCGACTACCTGGAAGAGCGTCGGCGGCGCGCCGTCGTCCGAGCAGCCCGCTACCAGCAAAGCCTGCGGCGCTATCACCAGCGCCACGTCCGGGCACGGTCCTTTGAGGTGGGGGATCTAGTTCTCCGACGCGTCCAGTCGCGCGAAAGAAGGAATAAGCTGTCCCCTATGTGGGAAGGTCCCTTCACCGTGATCGGGGTCCCGCGAGAAGGTTCTTTCAGGTTGGCGGCAGAAGATGGGCAGCCGCTTCCCAACCCGTGGAACATCGAGCACCTGTGCAGGTTCTACCCGTAGATGGCCATGCTCGCGGCTCAGGTCAACCAGCCCGGGGGCTTCCCCCCCCCCCCCCCGCCCAAGTTGACCGGGGGCTACCACTAGCTGGGTAAGTCACCCAACCTTGTAAAAAAGTGTCAATTCAATATGAATATTAATGTGCAATCATGTGTCAATTTTGTTTTTCTAGATTCCATATGTTTAATCTGTCTGGTGAGATGCTCGATTGTGCGAAAAAAGTTCGCTCTCTCATTTTCCCCGCTGATAAAAGAATCCCGATCGGTATGCGTGCGGGCGGTTGCCGCTGACTTACGTCCGACGTGGTACGCTGTGGTGTTCGGTGTCGTGGCAGGCTCCCGGGCACTACTGAGTCCCTGGGCACCCTGGGTAATCATATCGCTCGAGCTGCTCGAGTAGTCCGAAGCCTAGACCCCAGGGGCGGGCTGTCGGTGCTCGGTCTGGTTTGTCATACCCGGGCACCACCGAACCATAGGACCTCTGGGTTATACCTCTGCCTGCTCTTGTTCGCTGGTCTGGGTATTCGAGAGGTCTCGGGTCAAAAATGAGAGCAATCTATAAAAAGTATCGCACTAACAGAGTGCACCAAACAAGGATTTTCTCTATTTTCCCTTAAGTCACAGATCGACAACCAAAGCAAAAGCAGCTCGACCGCGAGGGCCTTGATACCTAGGTCGCTGCTCGGCCCCAAGGGTCCTCGGATGGTCCTACCACTTAAGCATGAGTGGTCGAGATCACCCGACCCCGGGCTCTTCGCAGGCCCCTTGATGCTCGGGCGCCCCGGCTGAGGGAACCAAGTCCCCGGGCACCCCGAGCTCGGAGCGCACGCCCCTCCTGGACCGGTTGGCCGAAAGGCCGACACCTGTCCAGTGAGTGGTTAAATTTAGACGAATTTACATCCAATAGTATTTTGTTCCCGAGTCGTCCTCGGGGGCCCTCGTATTCTAATCTTCCCGGTGAGACGGTCTCCTCGCGCACAAAACCCTACCGTGTGTCCACTTTTTCCTAGAACGACAGAACAGTCCATAGAAAGGTGTACCGTGTGTGCGGTAATGTCTGATCAAAGTCTTTCATGGTGGTCGTGGTGTTCGGTCCGCTTTTAAGGGCCCCGAGCACTACCGAGTCCCTGGGTGCCTTGGGTAATCCTATCGCTCGAGCCACTCGAGTAGTCCGGAGCCTAGGCCTCAGGGGCGGGCTATCGGTGCTCGGTTCGGTCCGTCTTAAGCCCGGGCACCACCGAACCATGGGGACTCTTGGTCGCATTCCCGCCAACGCGTGTCTCCGGTCTGCTGACTAAGTGGTCGCAAGGTGAAAAAGTGTTCACCGGTCATGGCGTGCTCCGTGCTGGATTCGACCTATATCCCGAGCAAGGAAGTTCGTGTCTTTGTCTTTTGACTTAGCCGATGCGGACTCGCGAGGGCTCGGGGGCTGAACGCACTGAAAAGGACGGTCGGGACGACTTCGTTCTCGGGGATGGAAAGGTCGGATCAAACCGACTGAGTACTCCTCGAGGCATCAAGGCAGAACATCAGAAACAACATCAAACACTCAGGAGAATACCGGAGTTGCGAGCCCAAAGAAAGCTTCCATTATATTTACAAAGGGGATACAAGCATTTCTAAGGGATCACTCCCGTATTTACATCAAGATAAAAATAAAAAGAAGAAGAAACTACTACAAAAAGCCTAATCGGAGGCGGAGTCGGCGTCGGCGTCGGAGCCAGAATCGTCACAGCCATCCCCGGGGGCTGGCGGTGGCGGCACTTCCCGCCTGAAGCCGGCCGCCACCTCGGCAGCGGTGCTCCGAACCGCTTCCCGGGCGGCCTCTCCCTCGGCTTCGACTACTCCTTCCCACGCTGGCTCCAGCGGGAAGTTCGAGTCTCTACTCCGGTAGCAGGCCAGAACGTGCTCGGCCACCGCTTGGGCCAAGCCGCGTCCTTCCCGGGCGGCAAGCTCCTGGATGGCCCAGGGCAGCGCCTCGAGGCATCGCAGACTTGCTGGAGTCCCAGGACGTGTCATCCGGGGGCATCACCATTCTCGTCCACGACGAGTCGCCCAAGACCGGCCCTCACCACGGACCGCCGCATCCGCCGGAGTACGTCCTCCAACATCTGCTGCAGGTTGACCCGCGCGACAAAGGCAGCCTCGAGCTTCTCCTTCGCAGTCCGCAGCTGCTCCTCGAGACCCTGGCCCCCGGCCGCGCCAGAAGAGCTGGCGTCGGGTGCAGGGCCGGCGGCTTTCTTCGCCTGCGCCACCAGTTCGGACAGAGCCCGCTCGCGGGCGGTCAGCTCCGCCTCGTGCTTAGCGTTCTGCTCCTCCCTGGCAGCGATGGCCGCCACCGCCTCTGTAGCCTCACCCTCCTGGCGGGTTAGCAAGTCCTCCCGGGTGCCCAGGTCCACCGCCGTAATCTCGGCGTTGAACTCCCGGATGGCGACGTCCTCCTCCCAGCGTCGGAGGTCCCCTTCGGTGTTCTGGAGCTCCGCTGCCCAACGCTGGAAGTCGGCGTACACCCGGTCGACCTCGCTCTCCCGAAGGGTCAGGTCAGCTTCGAGGGCCTCCACCGCCCACTCGCGGTTCGCGACCGCCTCCTCCCGCTCCTGCGCCCGCCTCTCCCTGGCAAGGGCCTCGGCAGCCTGCTGCCGCGATGCCTCAGCCAGGCGAGGGGCGTCTTCTCGCTCCCGCACAGCTTCTGCGCGGGCGCTCCCCAAAGCCTCCCGCTCCCACGCGATCTCTGCGCGGGTATCCTCCAAAATTTTCTGCTCCCGCGCGGCCGCCGCGCGGGCCTCTTCCATGGCGCTTCGTTCCTCCTCGTTGGCGGCGCGTTGCGCGGTGAGGCGGGATTCAAAGGCGCACCGAGCGGCCTTAAGCTGCGCCCTCTCCGAGTCCAGCCTGGCGCGCTCCGCCTCAAGCTGATCCTCCTTCGCGTCCACCACCGCGCCCAGCCGCTCGAACGCCACCTGGACGCACTCGATCGCGACCAGGAAGGGGTCGGCAGGCCGGTCGGGCGCTGGTTTCCCCGCGACCCTCCTCCGGCGGGTTCGGGGTCCCCGAAGGTTGCAAGGCCATCATCCGCCCCCGGCTCGGCACGCCCGGGGCAGGTTCCACCGGCGCCGAGAGCTCGGGCGACGGCTGCATCCCCACCTCGGCCGCCGCGTCCGCTGGCTCTGCCACGACTGCCGCTTCAGCCGTCCCCGCCTTGGTCGTCGCGTCCTCCATCCTCGCCTCGGCCGCCGCGTCCGCTGGCCCCGCCGCCATCGCTGCGTCTGCCTGCCTTGGCTCCGCCGGCCAGCTTGGCTCGGGTGCTGGCGTCGGCGCCGGCGCTCCTTCAACCTCGGCGGCGCCCGTGGGCGGCCTGCAGGAGACAGACGAAGGTCAAAACCGAAGCTTAGTTCGGGCAAACCGAGCCCAAGAAAGAACGAAGAATGAAACTTACGCGGTCGTAGTCCCCCAGTACTGCCATTTGGCCACCGGGAGCCTGAACTCCGGGACCGACAGCGCCGACCCGGAGTCCTCCCTTCTCCTCTTTCGCTGGGGGCTTGGCGGGGCTCCAGAACTGGAAACACCGCCACCGCCGATGGCGACGGCGGGGACTCCGGCACAGGAATGTAGAGCCAGGGGCGCTTCCCCCGGTCCTCCGGCGCCACCGCCGCTCCGTCGGCGGCAGCGCCTCCTCCTTCGGTGCGACGGCTGCTGCCCGCAGCGGCCCCACCGCTGGCCCGCGGCTCACCGCTCGCGACGCCCGGGCCACCGGTCCGCACCGGACTGCTTGCGGCCCCCTTGCTGGCCGCCTCATCCAACCCAGGGAGCTCCGGGGCCTCGAGGCTCCGGCTCCTCGGCCGATCGACGAGCCCCTGGGTGTCGAACTCCGGGAGCTTCGCCTGGATCGTCGTGCGTTCGCGGTTGGCGCAGAGCGCCATTTCCGGCCACGGGAGCTCCGCCCGGCTCGTGTCCTCCACGCCGGTCACCACCCGGATCAAGCCCCTCAGCTCCGCCGGGCCTAGGTCCCAGCTTGCACCGATTTGGGTCCTGGTGATGTCTTCGGGCCCGGTGTAGAGCCAGCATGGCTGGGCCCGCTCCCGCAGGGGCGCCAGGCGGCGGCGCAGGAAGTCTGCCACCACCATCACCGAGGTCAGCCCGGCGTCGTGCAGGAATCTGATGCGCTCGAACACCGGCTCCAACCTCGCGTCCTCCGGCGGCGGCGCCTCCCACGTCGACTTCTGGGGTTCCGCCGCCACCTCCGGTAGGGCAAGACGATCATGGGGGTAGACGTCGATGAAGAACCAGTCCCGCCGCCACTCCTCCCATTTGCTTCGCAGCACCTGGGGGATGTACCGCTCCCCCATGCCGTCTCGCAGCCGAAGATTGCAGCACCCCGCGACGTCCACCGTGGAGTACCCCCTCTTCTTCCCGGTCGATCGCAGGATGAAGAAATGTCGAAGAAGCGTCACCAAAGGCGCCACTCCCACGAACATCTCGCATAAATGCGCGAACACCGCCAGCACGAAGACGGAGTTGGGGCTCAGATGCACCAACTGCACGCCGTAGGTGTCGAGGACTTGGAGGAAGAATGTCGAGAACGGCGGCACCAGTCCCGCCGCCACGAAGGACGTGAACAAGACGATGCGCCCGGGGATGGTTGTCGCCGGCGGGAAGTTCACCGGCGTCACCACCGAGGCCCCCTGCTGGCCCTCGGGGACTAGCAGTTTCCTGACCCTCTCCGCCACCTCCTCATTCTTCAAGCGAGACTCCGGCAGCACGCTGTCCGGAGTCCTGTCGCGGCGGCTTCCCCCGACTCTCGGCATCTCGTCGGAGGGGGAGGTTGTCTGGGTGGTGGAGAGGAAGAGAGAGAAGTGCTCCGATCGCCTAAGGGATTCTAAAGGCTCAGGGGCGCAAAGGAAACGAGAATAGGATCGCAAGATGGCGTAAAGAGGGGGGCGGATCGCTCCCCTCCCCCTTTTATATACCTCAGGGAATTCAAACGTCTTCTGCCAACGGCACACTCGGCGGGACGGTTTCCTCGGTCGACGTAACCGCCAGGCGAATCTCCCACTGGTCGTGCGGCGTCAGCGGCTGCCAGGCGTATTTTCCTCGATCTGCGCGGCAGCCGCGCGTGCTGCCCGCCCCATTGTCATGCCCGTCGGGAGTTGTGTGGACGCGCGTCCATTCGTCTCCCCGTTGGGCCGTACTAAAGGCCCGAGTCGAAGGGGCCATCCCCTGAAAGCTTGCCACGTGGCGTCCGCACCGGCCTTGGCCTCGTTCGCGACGAAGGTCCCATCCGCAGTCTCCGTGCCATCGCCTGCCGATATGCCCGGGGGCTACTGTCGGTGTATCAAGAACCGGGGGTCCCTGAGTCCCGAGGCCAAGCCAGCCATCCGCCACATGGCGCCATCTCGCGAGGTCCCTCCCGCGGGGTGAGGAAAGTTCGAGTCCCGGGAGAAGGTGCTCGGGGCCACAGTCACCGGTCCCCGGGCACCCCAGTTCCCCGATGACCCGCGGAGTCTAAGTTCCGGGAAGAAAGTGCTCGGGCCAGTGCCTGGTCACCCCTGAGCACCCTAGTCCCCCGATAATCAGAAGAGCTAAAGTTCTAAGAGAGAGTGCTCGGGGTTGCGTGCAGTAACCCCCGAGCACTCGGTTCCCCGAAGTTCCACACAAAGAGTGCTCGGGAGAGAGTGCTCGGGGCTACACGTGGCAGCCCCCAAGCACTCGGTTCCCCGAAGGTTCGTATAAGAGTGCTCGGGAGAGAGTGCTTGGGGAGGTGAACAGTACTCCCGAGCACCCGGTACCTTGAGGACAAGGATAGGCATTCTCGAGAGAGAGTGCTCGGGGACGTGAAAGTACCCCCGAGCACTCGGTGCCCCGATGACCCAGAAAGGCCCCCGAGGGGCCCGCTGATGAGGTGTCAATCAGTCAAAGGTCCGAAGCCGCATTTAATGAGCGTGCGTGGCCTGACATCCCCAACTGCTCCCGCCGCAGTGTCAGTTCCTGCCATGTGTTGGCAGAGAGGCGTGGGGCTATTAATTGCACGGGTCCCGTCCCGTATCATCCGACGTATCTCGGGATAACATCACCAGGATCAAGGCGTTCCGTCTGCCGCCCTGCTGTGGCAGAGCAACAAGACAGGGCGGGCACGCCGGGTTGCTCTGCGACTGCCCGGTAGGCCCTCTCCACGGCGCCCGTTGCCAGGGCGTTTATGGTGATAGGTGACCGAGCGTGCGACGCATTTTCCACCCTCCGATCACTTCACCCAGAAGAAATGATGACGCCTTTCCCAGTCATGGCGTCTTGGAACTTGTGCCCCCTCCTTCCTGTTTGGGGCATATCACAGCCGACGAGTGCATAAAAGAGCCGGCAGCACAGAAGAAAAAGAAGGGAGCCCAATCGACGAGTAGGACCGGAGAACCCAATAGAAGAGGCATCAACAAGCAATCGAAGAATAGAGCAAGAGACCGCAAGCATCGAACATAGAAGCACCAAGAACCGAACCACAGACCAACCCAAGACACGGTCCCTGCCCAAGAACAAGGAGCCTCAAGCTCTTAGTTAGACAAATATTCTTGTAACCAGCAACATCCTCGAGAGACTTCCTTAAGGACAGTTATTACATCCATACATGAGTAGGGTATTACGCTCCCGTGCGGTCCGAACCTGTCTAAATTCCGGTGCATTTACTTCTTTCTTGCACTAGGCCATCATCACCCTCACCACCGGTCGTTGCATTTACTCTCATTCATTTCTCCGACGAACTTATTCAGGATCATACCCCCGGCCAAATCTCTAAAAAGGGGTCTCTCGGGATCCCTGCGACATGAGTTAATCCTCCGACAGCCTTGAACTCAGGTGGGCTGGATGCACAGCTAGTTGCACAGGCACACGCTAAGCCAGGCCACTTTCGATCTTGCAGATGTCAAAAAATGTTACTTCCTTCAATTATAAATATTTATCATTTTTTTTATTTTTTAAGTCTTCAATTTACAATTTTAATTATTATTTTTATTAAAATATATTTATAATATCTAATAAAAAGTATAATATTATGAAAGTATTTTTAACAAATCTACCCATATGATTTTTATACTTCCAAAATAATTGTTCTAGAAACTTTTAAAGATCAAAATTTTAAAAGATTGATCGAATATTGATCAAAGAGATAATTATTTATGACTTGATAGAGTACTTTCCTTCTTACTGACGTCACAAATTGCATGTGCTGGGACAAAGGCTCACCAATTGTAGAGATTCTTGCGTTGGACCAGTTGGGGTTTATCTTTAAGTGATACCCGCGATTTGTCTGTGCAAAGAGCAACGACATGTAGGGTCTTGATCACCACTATCACATACTCATATCAAAGAAAACAGAAGAATTGTTTTTGAAACCAAGAAAGAGAAGAATGTCAGCATATCATGCACCCACAAAGTTATACAGGTCCAATTAACCAGGCCCAACAATTAGCATATTTTGGACTCTGTGAATGTCTCTCACGCACGCATGGCTCCTTGTTTTAGTCCATTCCTATTTCCTATCAGCTTTAGTGCTGCTCATCTGGGCTATGTTTATTGAACCGACTGGAAGCACAGCACGATGCAAGAGGTAGACGGGTTATATCGACACGGTATAGTTAGCTGGATCGGGTCTGGATCGATATTTTAGCACAGTGTGCCAGTATGGCTTGGCTCGGCCACAGTCGCCCCGTCGCCCAACCCCGGTCGTGCCAGCCCCTGCCCCCGTCCCACCAGCTGGTCGCCCGGTTGCCTCGCCTCCGCCCAGTCGACCACCCCTCCCTGCCTAACCAACGCGCCATGCTGTAACCGTGCCCGGATCAACCTGACACGTCATGGTCGGCAACAGGTTGTGCCGTGAGTCACGCCTCCAGCATGCGGGCCGTCACAACACGGGTTGTTTGCTTAGTCGGGCCTGTCGGGTCGTGCCTTAGCCGGGTTGTACCTAGTTAGGTCCGTGCCAAGCCGGCTCAATAGACCCATTTGGACAGGTCTGAATTCAGCTTCAACGGCTTTAGGCATACTTGGAACTGGATCCTTGTTACTATTTATCAGCCATCTTACCACTTGGGGGAAACTTTGGAGGAATTTTTAGTTTTGTCACGAGTGAAAATCCACTTCTCACTTAAGTATGCCATAAAATCGATATAACTAGCAAAATAAACCATTGATACTGTGAGCTTGTTTGGTGGAACTTTAGCTTTGAGAATTAGCTTTAGAAAATTTTAAAGATGAAGCAGTGGGAAAATTGATGGTATTTGGTTGAGCCATATTATTCTTATTTTGGATTAAAAACTTATATTTAAATCATATTATTTTATTCTACAAATATCAAATCATGTATTGATCTCGGAGTTAGAGTTATATCAAGCAGACGCTCTACCGCTCTAAAGATTGATTGTTGCTGAAATACCACCTGAATTTTTGTGCTTTATCTCACTACCAAGAAGTTTTGATTCTTAGGATACCTTTTTCTAACTGCATTATGCATATTTTCATCCTTTTCAAGGCATGTGGAACAAATTTTTCATCTTCCTATCGAAACAAAAATGGTGTCTGCCCGAACCGCATGGCAAATGCAGATCACTGCAGCCGGTGCTACAGTGATTTTGTAGGATGGTGATCAGTCCCCTTCAGCAGCACTGTAGCACGTCCCTGCAGATAGGTGCTTTTTTTCAGTGTACTATCGTTTTACTGTCCATTGAGTACTGTAGCACCAAATTACTGAGCGCTTGGATTTTGATCAATTTGCACAAGTAGTGTTTCGCCCAATATGTGGAATGGTATAGTGTGAATTTTCATGAGAAACACTTTTCTTTAAAAAATCGATATATATATATATATATATAAAAGCTCAGCCGCGCACGTGCTATTGTATTGTGCAAGTCGATCCAATGGAGAAAAGTTTGACGACACAGGAGCTGGGATTAGACAGTTTGGAGTCCTATAATTACAGTACTACCCCTTTGCTGGTGTTCCTCCACACAAATTCAACTTTTTCCTGATCGAGCTTTTTGATATTTGAGACGCGCGCGTGAGCTGAGTAGATTTGCCTGCAGCTTTTCTGTTTGTTGTGAAAATGTAGATTTTGAATGGTAAAAAATTGCATTGCAAAAAACTAATGGAATCAAATTGTTAGATTGTTACAATCTAGAAGTTAAATTTACAAACTGAATTATAATGAGAAAATTGAATTATAATAAAAATTTATTTATTTTAGTTTATAGATTGTAAATTATAATTTACGACCTCTAATCGAAATAAACAAAGCCTTAATCGAGCCGTGGGGAAACGAAAGGTCACTTCCACTTCCAATGCGACCCCGTTAGCAATGATGGGGCGGGCTACATCATCAGCTTAACGTCATCCCAGTTATTCGTATCATTATCACATAAAAACAAGGTTACTTTGGTAAAGATACTCTTGTACCCCTATATACCGTGAGATCATGTAATAAAAAATTAGATTGAAATAATAAAATTGATAGAGCAAAATAATTTAGTATAATAACATTAGGATAATGTCCATAAATTGCTAAGATATTACTTAGATATGTTTGGATAGTATAGATGGTTTGATGCGCTATCAGAAGTTGAGTATGCTTATATTAGCATTATAGTTTTGCGTGATGTGTGAACTGATTTTGAGTCTAGTTAGGAAGGATTTCTGCTCATACTCGTTTGTTGTTTGACACATGTGTAGTTATTGCTCGAAGGTGAACGTGGTCGATGACGGATTGACGAATTAGGTTTAGGAGGAACTGATGTCGTGGTTATCGAGGATGTTACGCGGGACATTCAGGCTAGAGAATAATATACGTGAAGGCAAGATTACAGGTGTGCGACTAGATGCGTTGCGGGGAAGGGCAGGGGTACGCGAGGTTGTGGGCAACCAGATAATGTGTTCGAGTGATGGAGTCACTAGAGTATATGGCGAGATCAGGTTGCAGTCTAATTGGTTGGAGAGTCCAGTCCCATAGGAAATCAAGTACTAGTAAGAGTTAGACTTGAGCATGAGTTGGATTCAATTATGAATGTACGTGTTTTAGTATGGTTTGTGTTCCGGTAGGATAAGATCAGGATTGTTTCAAACCAAAGACGGTGTGGAGGACTATATATTTAGAGGGTCTCGTTCAGAGCAAGTATGTAAAAAGAACGAGATCGAATTCAGACTTTTGATCTAGAAAGTAGATGAATCTAGGTTTTAAAATTTTGTGAAAATCCTTGTTGAATGTTTTGGAGAGACATCTTGTAAATTCATCAGTGCAATGAAGAATCAAGTTTCGTAAGTTAATGAGTTGATTCAATATTTTCTTTATGTTCTATATTCTACGTGCATGGTTTTAGTTTTAGTTTGATTTCGTGTTTTAAGAAGTTTTATCTAGTTTAGTCCATTCAAAACCTTGCTACAATATCTAATATTTGATCCGAGAAAATTTTGAGTATTTTTGGTTTGATCTCGAGTAGCTTTTGTTCGTTATTAACTAGGTTTTGATCTTCTCGATTCTGGTTGATTCAGTCTATTTCGACTATGCATAATTTTTTATTTATATATCTGATTGACTTGATTCTTGTTGTAATATTTTCGTGTTTGAATCTAGTTTCTGTTATTCAAATTTGAGAGCAATCAGATCAATAGATCTTACTCTACATCCTTTTTACTAGAGTGTGTACAATCTGTTTCAAGTTAAATACTGAATTTAAGTCTATTTTTGATTTAGGTGAATTTATCTTTGAATTTAATTTCCATAATCATTCACCCTATCTGATTTTCCTCCGTATACAATCATCATCTCTTGTGCTCTGTTAATACAACTTAAAAGAATATTCAAAAGAACATTCCTTTCGCAACAAAAAACTGAAATATATTCTACATTGCTGAGCTGTGAACAGAGTATATATGCTCCACAAATAAAAAAAAGTGATGAAGCAAAAATATAGGTATATCATATAAAATGCTTATTTCCACGAAGTAATTAAATAAGATTTAATAGAACACCACACAAAAGACAAGTTACAATCTGGTATCGCTCCATTTTACTAATGATTATGCATATAATTTATGAATCACTTATCTCCTTATACAGAAGTAGGAGAGACCTCTTTTATATGAATGAATAATATGGCCTAAGCTTTCTACTACTAATGGGCCAAAGGGTCTTCATGTTCTATGGGCCTTTTTAGTCTAAATATCCACATGAGTAACCTATTAAATGTGCCTATATGCTAATTTCACGGAGAATGTGTATTTCTTCCAAGTTTTATTGCGTGGAACTACACCTACTTATGGGCCAACTCACATGGCTTGTACCGTACTGCCACATGAGACTTCCTTGTACACATCAGTTGGTCGACGTGTATCAGTTTGGAGACGGCATAGGAGGGTACATTTGCATGACAAGAAATTTAGGACAACGTTTGGAGAGAGCTTTTGCCTCTTTGGAAATCAAATTTTCTGACAAGTACTCCTGATTTTGGCTTTTAGCTTTTCCTCTGACTTCTGCTTCATCGGAAAACTGATTTAAAAGGGCACAAGGACTAGAGAAGAAATATGGAAATTACATGCTTCTCTCCTCCGACGCTGGAATGCTCTGTCTGTACGGAAAATCTCGAGCAAATCCCTTGCTCAGATGCTCCATGCATGCTCCTCCAGACTCCAGTGGTAGTGACTCGCAGAGCGATGCCAAACTGCTGCGTTAGTTGATGCGACGGACCGAAGTGATTGAGTGGAATTTCGCGCGTCTTTTGGATGCTCTCCCGCTGCACAAAGCCCAATAGCAACAGGTTTTTTATCACACCCGGCAGGCAGAGAAGTTCCTCTTTTTCTGTACTTTGGACCAAACTTGCAATCGCAGCACAGGAGTCGCGTACCTTTTTGTGTGTACGTATGCGTGCTACGAGTACTTGTTCAGTTGTTCACAACTAAGATTTGTTTTTAAATTCAAGGTTCAGAAAATGTACTATTCCGGCCTGATATATACATAGTAGTACGTGTCTTCTGATGTACTACCTGGTGTTTGGGACAAGGAATGTGAGGAGAAACCGAATCGTTTGGGAATGTTTTACTTTTCTTTACGAACAAGAAATGGAATCCTAAAAATTCAACGAGTATCCAGTGGAGCTCACCCCACCAAGAGCTGCAAGCCTGCAACCGCATCATAATTTCTATTTGAGGCGCATTTGAAAGCTGATGAAAGTTTCACTCGATTCCTGCCGGGATGGAATTGTTTTATATGAAACCCCTGCTTCCAATTGACAGGCTCTGACCCCAAAACCTTGTGTTTTATGTCTAATGTACATCTGAAATTCTAGATTAAGTTCAACAATTCCTACGGAATCAACTCGACGTGGTCTTGTAGGTTCTGTTTGGAACAAGAAGTTTACGAGAAGACACAATTTCAACGTTTTTGTATTACTTGTTTCTCCCTTACAAAACCGTAAATTCCATCGGCATACCTGAAGCTCAGACACATCAATCGTGTGCATTAACCGGCCGGGCAAGAGTATATATGGATTTCAGAGAAGTTTCCCGGCAACAAATTTGAAGCCGGCAGAAAAGATTTCGATGCGTCACCCCTTTAGAACAAAAGAAATGGCTCTGAGAATCCTCATGATCGAAATCTCGAGGCATGGCGCATAAGAATTCAAGAGGGAACTAGCATCGTTTGACATTTCCCGCTGGGTTCCTGTGTTTCCAGATCTCTGTGATCCGAACGGGGAACGTGGTGAGGTGGCAACAGCTAAACAGCTGCACCCCTTCCTCAGCTCGTCTCCTTCGATTCGGTATGGCAGTCTCCCGTCCCTCCGCGAAGCTGCCATTCCGGGAAGGCATGCAGCGCCGTAGCACGATCCACTAGTCACTTGCCCAGCCAACCACAGGCCGGCAGCTTTCATGGAACCAACCCCTGCCCTGCCTCCATCGATAGACCGCATCAGGCAAGGCAAGAGCAAAGCAAAAGATGGGAGGGAACCCAACGCGATACGCAGCGGGTGTAGTCTAGGGCGAAGGCTAGCCTGATCCCTAGGGCGAAGAAGGCTATAGAGAGAGAGCAGCAGAGACAGAAAGGCAGAGGGAGGCGCGCGTGTCCCAATCAGACCACAAACGCAGCAGGCAGCTGCTGCTTGAGCTCACCGCTGCGTCAACCCCCGCCTGTCCCCGTCCCCGTCCATCCATCGCTCGCGAGCTAAGCTTGCAGAAGGCAGCCCAGCCGATGCACACTGCTGCGCTCCGCCTCTGCACTACCTGGCCTCTTCACTCTCCTCGCTTCGCAGAACAGGCGGCCTACTGCCCAAGCCGCGATGCGCTGCGTAGCTAGCGAGATGGGCTGCTGGTAGCCGGTGCGCGCGCATCGGTTCCTGTGTGCCAGTACAGTACTCATTACCGATTGATCCTCAACTAGTCAGCTCCATCGGCTCCCTACATATGATGGGATGGGTCGACTGACGATCCCTTAGACGTGCACGTTTTGGGGTTTCGCTTCGCTCTTACTACAATTTTCTTCCACCAAAATGCAATGTGGTACTCCTATTAGTACTACTACTAGTTGCAGGAATGCCAGGTTCCATTCAATTCATTCATTTGCAAACCTGGCTCGCCTTGCAGCAGCTTATAGCCATCAGAGGAGTGAATGCCCAACACGTGTAAGCCAACACCAGGCCCCTACACCAACTCCCAACAAAGACTACGTGTATACAGTACCCTTCCCATCCCAAGAACTTTTAAAAGGGCACCCCCAGCCATCACACTGCAATTAATGCCAGGCGCGAAGCAAAGCACCCGTCGCTGCAGCATGTCTGTCACTCCGCACGAGAGAGAGGCTGAAGCAGAAGCACAGCCTTGCCCAGAAAAAGCAAGTCACAGACAAGGGGACAGCTGCACGGACGCACGGTGGAAGCCAAGCCATCCATCAATGGGGCAGCAGCAGCAGCAGCGCCCTTGGCAAAACGGCATTCCTCATGACAAGAAGAACTCACATTCACATGCGCGAGCAAACATGCATCGCAACACAGCCGCAAGAGCGCGACCAAAAGGAGAAGCAGAAAGCGGAAAAGCACTCGTCTTCTTTACCACAACTGCTGGAGTACTAAGCAGCAGCAGCGGATCGGAAGAAAGGCCATTTCGATGTAGTCCATGGAATGGAATCCCTCCCGGGCGAGGCGATCGTGTCATGTACACGTGACCCCACCATCATTGGCAAAACAAGCAGAGGCTAGCTAGTTACTTTGCCTCCGTTCGCACGCGTGACCGAAGAAGCTAACAAAATCACCATCAGTTACTTACACTTATTCCCATCTCAACTAACGATGCTTGTACGTAGTATAGTGTGCTATGAGTTTATACGTGTTCCAGTAAGCTCCGATCCGTATGGTGAGTGCGTGCGTGGGCGGCGGTGGTTAGGGCGAGGTGGTGGGGTCGACGCAGGTGGCGACGGAGACGGAGAGGCGGTACGGGAAGGAGTTGGCGTATTCGAAGGACAGCGTCTCGCCGCCGAGAAGCGGCCGCCCGTCGTTGAGGAGGCAGTCATCGTGCCGGACGCGGCGGAACTTGCGCGGGTCCACCAGGCTCACCGAGCTGAACCACCCGCACCGCACGTGGATGCCAGCGATCGCGCACTCTCGCCCGTCCACGCCGCACCGGTTCGTCACCTCCACCTTGTACGACGGCACCCCGCTCGGCAGCGGCGACGCGTGGTCCTGGTAGATCTCGATGTCCTCCACGCCAGCGCAACCCTCATCCATCCGGCTCGGCCGCGCCCCTCCGCCACCGACGGCGTCCGCGCTGCCGTTACCTGCGTTGCCAGTACAGGACAAAGTGAGACGCACGCAGATTACTCGCGCAGTGCACAAGCAGCCTTGCTACAGAAAAGACGGGCCCACTAGTCATGCACGGCGGCGGGCCAACACCAAACCGAACGGACCCACGTGTCACGGTCTAGGCTACGACAGAATGGAAGGTGCAAGCGAGCAGTTGGCCACCGGCATGGGCTCCTCCTCCTCCCTTCCCTCATCGAAGAGGTCGTTCTGAACACGACCACAAAACACGCCAGGCTCGGCACGACCGCAGGACGGCGGGGCCCGCTGAGGCAGGGCCCGGTCGGAGAAAGCGCGGGGCGGTGGGCCACCCGGGGTGCCGCGGCCAGCCCTGCACGTCGGACCAGCGGATCGGACGGCGAGGGACAGATGGATGGGTGTGGGCGAGGAGGGTGTGCGGGACGTGCAGGACGGGACGGGGCTTGCGGTTTACCTGGCGGGCGGAGGACCTTGCGGGGCAGGGGCAGGGGCAGGGCGGCTACGGCGGCGCGAGGTGCCGGATGCAGCGGACCCGCGGGTACGGCGGTCGGCGGCGAGAATCCTGCAGCGACAGAAGGGAGTTGGTTGGAGACGTCGTCAGTCAAGGGCGGCCCACACAGAAAAAACCGAAACGAAAAAGCGAAACAATTCCAGAGAAAAATACCTCGCGGTTTCAAAAATACCTTTTGGAAACAAGCCAAATCATTGGACGATAAAAAGTGTTCATACGAGTTCGGGGTAAAATTTCTAATAAGAACTGTGGAAGCATAGATCCTATCTAGATTTCATCCAGTTAATGGACGTGGTCGAAGAGGGAAAAAATGGCGTGCTGTGAAGGAGATTAATTGCTCAGAAATCCCTGGTCTCGAACAGAAAAATTGCTGAAAACCCCCCAACAAATAAAATCGAAAGGCGGCGACGAAGTAAGCGTATGTCGACTTCGTAGGTTCGGAGGAACGAACATGGAAAAAACCAACCTAGCCAAATGGTCGCGGCGGAAAAGTAGCACATGGGGATAGAGGGACACGGCACCTGCGTCGTCGGAGGCGACGAGGGCGGCGGAGGCGAGCAGCACGATCAACCACGCCAACGTCACGCGCGAGCCGGTCCACGGAGACGCCTTCATCGCGCTGGTTCCCTGCAGTAGAGACGAACGCGAGGAGTCGGTCACATCGATCGCCAAGTCTAGAACTGGAGAAACAACCCAGAACGGCAACCACAAGCCAGCAGCGAGTAGCTAGGGAGAACGCAACAAAGCTGCAGAAAGTGAGCGAGCGAGAGCGCGCTGCCTGCGAGAACTAGCAACCGCCATGCCTGGGGCTCGCGCCGCCAGCGTGCATCCCCGCGCGCCTCACCAGCGAGCGGACGCAGGGAGATCACCGCTACGCGCGTCCACGGCGAATGGCCGCAAGCGGGTACACCACGGCGCCGCGTCGCCAACCGCACCGCCGGAGAGAGACGAGATGAGCCTCCTCGGCAAGAGGCCGCGGGGAGACCACGACGCGTCCATCCGCAGCGCCCACGCCGGGGCGCGCCGCGGGACTTACGGCGCAACCCCTAACAATGCACGTGGACCCGACGGGAGCAGGGACGAAGAGCGCGAGGAGGACGACGGCGCCTCGCCTACCTGGAGGAGTTGGAGTTGTCGGAGGCGGCGGGCAGCGGCTCGTGGGTAGCAGTAGGGTTTCCTCCTCCCGTGGCCAAGCCCTCGCTCCCGCTCGCTGTCGCACGTGCGGCGGTGGAGTTGGTGGTGCTCCGGGTGCGGCCCCGGCCCGTACGCGACGCGGCTTATATAGGCAGGTCAGTCGCTCTCGGCTCGACGGGAGAATGTGTGTTGGTGGGTAGGTTCGCCTCGCCTTGGGTTCGACCGGCGCTGGTGGGCCCGGGAGTACCCGACAGGGGTCAGAGCGAAAGTGATCCGGTCTGGTCCGGTTCTGGTCAAGGCTGTGGGCTGTGGCACTGTGGAAGGCTGGGAGGAAAAGCTCTGGCTCGAGGATTTTTGGAACCGCCTGCATGCAGTGGCGGACCACCAGGAAGGGTGTCTCTCCCTTCTTGCACCTCCGCATCATCTTTTTCTTTTTTTTCTCTCCTTCCTTCTCCCCCTCCACCTCTAGTTTTCTATTTTTCACACGTCAACGTTCGGTGTTAGCGTGATTTGCTGCCATAATTCCTTCGGCCATTGTTTCTATAAACTGTATGGTTATTCATGCCATGATTGATCCTGTAATCAGGGTATGTATCTTACCTTCCCGTTTACACGAACCACATGAATGGTATAATATCATGTGGTCTGACATGTATACTAACCGGTGATCAATTAATCAAACCATGGCAATTACTCTTCAATTTCCCACACTTTCATGGTGTCATATTCAGATATCCCGCCTCTGGCTTTCGCTAATTCTTTCACCACCTAGCATGTCTGATGACGCACTACTTACGTAAATTATTTTTAGAAGCAATTTGTAACCAATTTTTATAGACGTTTAGCGTAACCGACTGTGATTGAAGGCCTGTGAAAATGAATAATTTCCACAGACGCAAAATAGACCGCCTATAATAATATATTTTCACATGTGATTTCTGTAAAAAATCAATACCACAGGTGGCTACTTAAGTGAACCAAAGAACAATCACCTGCGAAAATATATTTCCACAGGCGACGCACTTTAGTGTCCGCCTATAGATAGATAGAGTTCCACAGACGGGTGATATAAGGACTCATATGTGGTATGTATTTCATTTAAAATTAATAATGAGCATATATTTTATTCCCTCAAGATTTCAACACATTTTCAAGAAAGATTTCAACATCACAGATTTCAACAAAATTTGAATCAACACAAGTCCAATATTTAACACAAATACAATAATATTTATAACTACAATATTTTTACATCACAAGTCAATTTACATCACAAGCTAAATATTCAACACAAGTATTCTTTCATCTCCCACTCACAAAGCCTCGGATAGCTAGCCAATTCACCTCCGAGGTCAAAGAACCTGCCACTCTTGTGAATGACTTCGTAGATGATAATCCGATACATGTCACATTGGACCATCATCGAATCTGGTTTGGCCGTATCGTGTATCCCACCTTTTGTTACGTACCACTTGTAGGCCCTATTCAAATGCCAATAAGTAATTATCAATTTATAAATGATTTATAAGAATTTTCTGTATGTGGATTTTCTTTACCTCTGTATAACATCGATGAGATTTTGGTAAGATTTTTGGGGGAGATCAGCTGAGTCAAGGACTACAAGTCTGCTCGACTTCGGTATCAGCATTATACAAATAAAGTGATCGCTACATAAATCTTTATGTTAGGTTCTTAATCGACCAATTAAATTGAATACTTATATTAGGTTATGAATATATCATACTTACTTAAAGTTGTAGGGAGACATGATGTAGTCTTTATCTTGTATTTCTATCATAGCCCTTCCTATGTAGGTTGACATGTGAAGCCTACATGATTTGGTCATTCTCTTATGACCCTTGCTTTCTCCTTGTTACTCTTTCCTTTAATCTAGGGGTCATCTGTCCTCAACTTCACGACCAAGTTGGACTGGGAATCGTTGCGATCAATGAATCCGACCGGTACATTCAACTTTTCCGTATCGTTAAATTGCATTCTACAGAACAAGTCACTAGTCATTAGCTTCCATAGCATATATTAGTAGATATATAAACATAGAGGTAGATTGTATGCACTTACAGGCACCACACGCTTACGAGATTGATGCCTAGTTTCTCACGGCGGAACAAGGCATGCATGTCCCTAAAATCCACCATGAGATAGGAGTCTCTGCTTAGAAAAACGTTAGCAGGGACAGAAGTAGTGATTATGGAGAACCCAACGATATTTGCTCTCATGTACCATTCTTGGAATCTTCTCATCTCCCATGGACCTTCTTGGAGTTGAAACAATGGCATAAATGACTTGCCATTCTCATATTTCTCATGAACATCCAGTGTAGGCAAGAAATCCAATTAACGGGTACTTAATGTTTTGTCGGTCTATTTCGCGAGATTGCCCTTCACTGGAGATTCTGGAGCGGATGATGCCTTTGCTTTGGAGGATAGAAGCCACCTCTTCACCGGAGATGTTAGAGTCTTTTCGTATGGGGTAACCATGATAGGGACTCTCCGATGCTCAGATAAAGGTACCGGAGTCGCAGACGCTGGAGGCGGAGATGCCAGAGTCGCAGACGCTGGAGGCGGAGGTGCCGGAGTCATAGACGGTGAAGCACGATGCAACGATGCCTGAGACGGAGATAATGGACGCGAGGGCGAAGGTGCTTGTGGCGGAGATAATGGGCATGGGGGAGAAGGTGCATGAGGCGGAGAGGCTTGGCTCTGGGGCCGAAGTGCCTGAGGTAGAGATGCTAGGCGCGAGGGCGGCTATGACGCTGACGATTGTGACTTCTGATGGCTAAAGATGATATCCCGTCTAGAACACAGAATGAAGTTGCCAACAGTCTCATTGAGAATCTCGATACCCTCAAGTGTGCTGATGTCTAGCTTGTACTTCATGAAAAATGGTTGTACCGAGTCCTAAGAGGTGTACCATGACATCGAAAAAGGATGGAGGGAAGCACATTTTTAGCATCGATCACCTTTTAAGCAGTTGCGTTAAATAAGTGACACAACTGTGTGATGACCACCTTTATGTATCCTTTCTTGATACCCCTAATTGCAAAAGGGAGCATATGTGTCATCATCACATGACAATCATGAGACTTCATGCCGATTAGCTTTAAATCTTTCATCGAGACTAGTTTCTTGATGTTGGATGAGTAACTAGTCGAGACTCTCACCCCACGTAAGCACTTGCACAATACCTTTTTCTCTTCAGGTGTTAGAGAGTAGCTAGTCGGGGGAAGATAATGTTTCCCATTTGGTCTGTCTTTAGGGTGTAGCTCTAGCCTGATTCCAAAATACACCAAGTCCTTACGTGACTTGATTTCATCCTTTGTCTTGCCCATATGTCTAGTAAGAGGCCAAAGATGCTATCACATACATTCTTCTCAACGTGCATGACATCAATACTGTGGCGAACATCCAAATCCTTTCAGTAGGGCAAATACTTAAAGAAAATCGGCATCTTCTTTCACAGCATGCCGGTTGGCGTCTCACTTTTCTTCCTCTTTTTACCCTTCTGCAGCTTCCAAAAATAACCTTGATGCCGCTGACCATTTCAAACACTAGTGCCCCGCTGTGAGGTTTTGGGCCAAAACCTTACCCAATCGTGTTGTTAAAATGTTTCTTCATCTTGCACTATCTGTGAGTTTTGAGTAAGTACCGTCGATGTAGCATGTACAGTACCTTCTGTGAGTACGAAAGGTACAAAGATGTGATTTCATCCAAGCACACTACACATCCTTGCTTCCCTTTAACTTGTCCCGATAGGGAAAATGGTAGGATAATCACTGATGGTAACAAAAATCATGGCTTTCAGCGTGTAGTACTATCGTCGGAACTCATCCCATACTTGGACCCCATTGTTCCACAGTTTTGCCATATCTTCCATCAGTGGTTTCAGAAACACATCTATATCATTACCAGGTTGTTCGGTCCTTGGATAAGAATGGACAACATAAAGTACTTACACTTCATGCATAGCTATGGAGAAAGGTTGTAGATGGCCAAGACCATTGGCCAAGTGCTATGTGAGGTGCTCATCTCACCGAAAGGATTCATTCCATCGGTACCCAATGCGAACCTTACATTTCTTGGTTCTTCAGCGAAATCTAGATACATGGCATCGAACTTTCTCCATTGGCTAGCATCAGCGAGGTGTTGAAGCTTAGTTCCATCCTTCTCACGCTTATCGAAATGCTAACGCATCAGTACAGAGTCCCTAGGGTTCGAGTACAAACGCTGCAAGCAGGAGATCACTGGTAGGTACCACATAACCATGGCATGACTTTTTCTTTTCTTCTCCGCGTCAGAAGAAGTGTTTTCTTCGTCATGACCAGCAGTACTATTCTTCTTCTTCATGTTGGCAGAAGCATCTTCGTCCTCACAATCATCATTCCTCTTATACCGACTCGCATTGCATATTGGGTATCTATCCAAGGTTTCATACTCTTTACGGTAATGGATACAGTGGTTTGGACACGTGTGTATTTTTTGCACATCCAATTACAACGGGCATATAAGCTTCTTCGCTTGATAAGTGGTGGTGGGCAACGAGTTAGGCTTTGAAAGCATGTTTGCTAAGAGACTCAATAGATTCGAGAAACTCTTGTCGGATCATCCATTGCTGACCTTCAAACTTAGAAGTTCAAGCACCGAATGCAACACCGTAAACTCCTTATCACAACCCTTCAATTCCTCATACGAAAGTTCCTTTGATGCCTTCTGTAACGGCACAAAATTACCAAAACCACTCGTGTTCCTTAAAACATACGGTTCTGCATGGCGCAACATTTCCTCCAGATTGAAATCAGTATCATCATCCACCATAACATCAATGTCGCCTTTGACTCCCTCATCATCACCATCCACTTGATCAGCAGCGATGCCGTCATTTGGTTCGCTTGTACGTTGTTCGTCGTGATTGTACCAACATGTGTAATCCTCGACAAAACCTCTCAAAATCAAATGTGATTTGATTATGTTTGATTTGACCCATAATTTCTAGTTCTTGCAGTCAAAACATGGACCATATATTTTCTTTATCTTCTTAGTCAAAGCGTCCTTCTCGGCGGCTTCAATAAAAGCATAAAGTCCTTTGATGTATATTTATTCATATCTTGGCGCATCGTACATCCATGCTCTGTCCATCTTTAACTTCAACCACAGAATTAGATATATAAATTAATTAATTAATAATAAAATCAATTTAAAAAAATATTTTTTAAGTATAGAAAAAATTGGGCATGTTATGATTATAATATATCTACACAATTGAATCTACAGCGCAAATTTATGGCTCAAAACAATGTGAATTCATTACTCTCCCTCCCTCTACATCTAGATCTAGATCAAAAAAATCCCCATTCATGATAAAACCTCCTAGAGGCTTCAAAAACATCAAATTGAAGCTACATTTTTGAAATATAATGCTAGAATCATGTCCTGCTAGAGATCGCAGGAGTCAACATGTCCTGCTAGAGACCGCTATTGATTTCGGTTTGGAAAGTGTTTTCGAGTTGTAGCCGTTTGTACATAAACCTAACGGGTCACACACTTAATAGGTTGGAACAAAACATGCGAATTGGATTCGTATATGGGTTTTGATTGGATTGTGATCCATGAGAAGTTAGAGTCCAAAAGGGCTTCCAACGTGGGAGCATATTGGCGAGCTCTATATAAGGAGAGGCGTGGGTAGGGTGTGCCAAGGTTGAGCCACTCCGAAACCCTAGCCGCAACCTTCCACACGATCTCCCAAAACCCTAGCCGTGCGTGCGGTGCTAGCACATCGACACTTGACGTTTCTGCCTAATACGTGTGGATACCGTAGAGGCGATGCTGCTATTGCGGCGCTGATCTTCTCGGTGAGTTGAACGTGACGTGGTCGAGGAGCACGACACCTGCTCGGAGTTGGTTAAGGAGCACGACCACATGCTCGGAGTTGGTCGAGGAGCACGACCACCTGCTCGGAGTTGGTCGAGGAGCGCGATCACCTACTCGGAGTTGGTCGAGGAGAGTGACTGCCTGCGCGGAGCTGGTCGCAGATCTGATCGAGAAGCTACTCGAGGAGTTTGATGCACACGACGTTGGATCGGTCTACTCAAACTCTTCTTCCGTCGCACTGCGTGTCGAGCGATAACGATCTATGATCTCCTACTAGCATGATTTCCTGGATAAATACGGTAGAATTTTTTTGTTTTAGGCTAGCATAGCCTGCCTGTTCCCTTACAGAACCATGAGCACTCTAGAACATTTTCAAATCCTAAATGAGCCATAAATCTAAATCTATACTTCAAAAAGATGCTATCTAGGGATGAGATACTCTTACCTGAGATGTCTCCTCCAAGGAATTCAAATACAAAACCTTCCCCCTTTGTTTTCAAATTTCACGTCCGCCACTTGAGATGCACTGTTCGAACAACAGTGAGCTCGATCTGAATCGAGCTCCCCACAGACATGCACTATTTATGGGATATTTCCACAGGCGGTTTGTTATGTGAACCACCTATGAAATGGAGGTATTTCCACAGACAGTTCACATAAGGAACCGCTTATGGAAATTTGTTTCCACAGGCGGTTCACATCCACACGGAGCTACAGCCGAGTACTCAAGCGGTTTATCATATGAACTGCCTGTAAAAATGAAACCTAGGTGTTTCGAAAAATAGCTTTTGTAGTAGTGACGCCTCCACTGCTGATGGGCATCGCGTGTAGGAAGCAGCAGTCACTACGGTCAAGGCCGCCGCTCGGGCTGCTGTTGGCAATCCTTTATATGGTGACACCGCCTAGGCCACTGCACGTCTTGCTGCAGCCGAACAAGACCTTGCAGAAGCTCACACCTCGCCTATGGAGGACTTCGCTCTAGCGACTCTTCATGCTCAAGCAGTAGGTGATGAGCCCATGGCTCCTTCGAATACGATCAATACCGCCAATAATTCTCAAATCATATAAGGTCCAATTGCAAGAGTACGTGCACGATAATTAGATCACCAGGTGAACTCGTTCCTTGTTGTTCATGCTTCCTTGGATGGATTACTACTAAATTCTTGTAATATTTTATTACTTAGGAACGTGGGAGAAGTACTACAACCTTACCAAGACGTCACCCCTCGAAGACTAAGTCTACTCAGACTTGAGGCTGAGCTCTAGTCGTGGTCGAAGTCGTAGTCATGGTCGAGTCTCAGGACAACACGTCAGTAAAATAGGCATAACTCTCTCATACGAAGTCCGTTTTAGTCAATCTTGGATATTCTGGAAAGCTTATGATGAGCCCTTTCCAACGGATATAAGCTCAACCAAATATTTCTTATAGTTTAGTTAGAGTCAAGGAAATAAAGTGTTGCGTTATCGTTTCGGACCTTGTTAGGTCTTGTAATCGTGTCGGGGTCGGAGTCCAGGTTGTGTACTCCTCTTTTCACGGCTGCACAACCCTAGGTCGACCTCCTCACATCCCTCCTATATATACACAGTAGCCGTCGTAGTTTAGGCTCGGGTTTAGCTTAGATTATTCTATTTTAGACAGTTTCACCGTTTATCGGTTTGTTGAACCCCAACTCGAGTACTTCATTGGTAATTAGCAATATTCAGATTGCATCTACCTTTTTTTTTCTTGTGTTCTTGATTCACTTGCGGGAAAAGCCTTCTTAGTGAGGTCAACCGTGTCTTGGCACTATTGATAACCACAGAGTAGTGGTTTAGTGGCTGCGAGGGTTCTCGATCTGTTCTATTCAGAGCCTTTGGATCATCAACGTTGAAGCTCCACAAATTGACTTATCATATTACCTTTCGAAAGATCGGGAAAACGCGTATCAATAGGTGTCATCAACATCGCCTCTCTCATCCCCCTATCCTCGACATCTCCGCCACCAGCTACAGCAAGTGGTATGACTTACTCCTCGTCATGCTCAGCCGGTTCATCCTCACCAACTATGTTCTCTCCCCTATCGGCCACTTAGACCAAGCGACTTGGGCATGCATAGATTGTGTCGTGCTCTTGTGGATTTATGTTCGGATATCTACTGATCTCCTCGACATGGTCATGACTCCTACTGTAACCACGTACCACATCTGGACGAGTCTGGAGCAGCAATTTCTCAGCAATGGGTAGACACGTGGCGTTCATCCTGAGCGTAGTTTCACAACTTCACACAAGGTGACCTCAACAGCACCGACTACTGTCGCAAGCTCAAGAGCACGTGTGGACACTCTCGGTGATCTGGGTAAACCTATTGGGGACCGCACTCTCGTTCTTTCCGTCCTTCGGGGTTTGAATGAACAATACTCCAACATGGCCACCATCGTGCCTCTTCAGCGGTCCTTCCCGACATTCATCAAGATGCACTCTCTCCTCCTTCTCAAAGAGATCCAGAAGACGTCCCGACCATCCCTCTTCTCCGCCCTTACCACCAGCGTGCCTCCATCTGACTGCGTACCTAAGGGCCCCCTCCCACCCGACGGTTCTGGTGGCGACCACGGTGCACCCAATAGCGCAAATGGGGCAGAGCACGGTGGCGGTCACAGGGCCACCCGCAAAGCAATGGCAGCAATTACCACCGCCGCGGCAATCGCTCCAACGGCTAGTAGGGTGCAAGCTAGTAGGGCACTCCCGATGGTTGGCCTCTCATTCATAACCCCTGGACTGGGGCTGGGCAAGTGTGATCGGGCGACTCCATGGCCCCACAGCCTCTAGTCCTGGCGTCACCCCTGCCCACGACCCTAGTGTCCCCATAGTGACCATATAGCCCCCCTGTCGGGGGTTCTACGACGCATTTGTGGTAACCACCACATGCATCATTCACCTGGGATCAGCATAGCCTCACCAACTCCTGCAACAAGATGATGCTAACTCCTCCACCCACTACCGGTGAATGGTATATGGACTTGGGTGCGACCTTGCACATGACATCGGATGCCGGTAAGCTTTCGGTTTCATTCACTCCCTCTCCTTCCACTCTCTTCAGTATTATTGTTGGCAACAGATCCCTTCTCCCTATCATCTCTACTGACTCCATCTTATTTCTTTGCAATCCCATCCTCTTTTTCTTCGTAATTTGCTTGGCACAGCTCACTTAATTAAGAATCTTATTTTTGTTCGTCAATATACCACTGGCAATAATTGTTTCATTGAATTTGACCCATTCGGCCTTTTTGTGAAGGACCTTCACACCAAGACCACAATCGTCCGATGTGATAGCTTAGGCAATCTTTACCCGCTTCAGTCGCTGGTCTACTCCGCCCGTCCTCAGGCCATCTCCATCAACACTATCTCAATAGACCTTTGGCACCATCGTCTAGGTTATGTAGGTTCTAAGTCGCTTTTCAAGCTAGCTAACACTACAACTATCTCCTATAATAACCGAGATCCTCCCTCTCTCTTGTCATGCCTGCCAACTTGACCGCCATGTTCATTTATCCTTTTCCACCTCTACTTTGGATGTTGTCAAGAATTTTGATTTAATTCATTATGTTCATTGTGATCTTTGGACCTCTCCCACTCCCACTATTTTTTTGTTACAAATATTTTCTCGTTATTCTTGATGATTGCTCACACAACTTGTGGACTTTTCCCCTGCGTCTCAAGTCTGAAACTTTCAATGTGCTCTCGGTCTTTCTAGCATATGTCTCCACCCAGTTTGACTGCATAGTGCAAAGTATTCAATGCGACAATGGTTGTGAGTTTGATAATTCCACCACCCGTTCTTTCCTCTTCACACACCGCAGTGCAAACCACATGTCGTGTCCATATACTTCTCAGCAAAAAGGTAAAGTCAAACGCATTATTTGCTCCATTAATAACATCATGCACACCCTCCTCTTCCAGGCCAACCTTCCCCTAACTTATTGGGGTGAAGCCCTCCACACTGCCACATATCTTCTCAACCGCCATCCAACCAAGACTCAATTTCAGCACCCCTTATTTTGCTCTCTTTGGTGTCCAACCCTGTTACTCTCATCTTCGAGTCTTCGGGTGTCGCTACTACCCTAACCTCTCCTCCTTAGCCCCCCCCCCCCCACACACACAAACTTTCTTCACAAGCTTTCCATAGAGTCCAAATTCATCAAAATCAGAGTTCGGAGTGAAAAGTTATGCCCAAAATATATATTGTTATTTTTGCTGAAATTATACACGTCAGATATTCCAGCGCTCACAATAAAAAATACTCTGACATTCACAAAAAGTCTACAACAAAGTCTAATACACATTGGATGCTTCGGCGTTCACAAAATGAATATGTAGGGCCATTTTTTCCAGAGAGGTTGCAAATGGCTCGGTTGGCATCGTATGCACACTTGATGTTCTAGCGTTCAAAGAGGACATTACACCAAACCTTCTGGCGTTCATAAGAAAGAAAGTGGAGTTACAACAGCTAGTTCAAAGATAGTACATGCCGGATGTTCCAATGCTTATAATGTTGCACATGCCGAACCATCCGGTGAGTATAATGAAATATGACCGTTGGGGCAACGGCTAGTCCGCAGATTGAGGTTATAAATACCCCTCAACTTGATTATTTGAAGATGCTGGAGTCCAGAGAAGCTCACATACACTTAAGAAGACATTCAATCCACCAAAGTGCTTAAAGTAATCATTTAAGGAAATTAAGCACATGATTAGAGAGTGATTAGTGATAATTGGCCTAGAGATAGTTGTGTCTAGGTGTTGCTACCTAAAGGGGATCAAGGAGTAATCCTAGCTTGTACCAAGTGGTACGCCGGTACCTTAGAGTCTTAGTGATTTGCCAGCAGCTTGGGTCTTGGTAGCTCAAGCTTGTTGACCCTTCAACTTGGTGTGAAGCGGCAGCAAGACTTTTGTATGGAGATGTGGAGACTCTTGCCTTATTGGCTCAAGCTCTGAAGTGAAGACGGCGGCAAGTGACCGGAAGAGAGGCTTGTGGTGAGGTCTTGTCTTGGTTGCTCGGTGGCTTAAGGGTCATAACTGAGTGCCGTTCGAGAGCTATAACCTAGATGGCTACTCTAACATAGACTAAAGGTGGCGTTTATGCCATCTATACCACGGGATAAAAATCCATTGTGCCGAGTTTACTCTCTCTACCATCTTTACGTTTTCGTATTTACTCTTACAATATATAATTGCATGTTTACCTTCATAGAGTAATTTTCTAGATTTAGCTATAGGTTGCAAACCTTTGAACGGTAGAGTAGACATACTAGATGAACCTAGAGTATATTTAGATAGAAATTAATATAGGTTTATCTTGTGAAGTTTTTAGAGCCGGTTAGTTTTAAGTGTTATAATTCACCCCCTCTTAGGACGTCACTGATCCCTTCACAATCCCTGTTGTTCCGTTTGTCAATGGCCACACCATGGTCACCCGGGGCAAATGTGGCTTCGACAGCCCTAGACTCCATTTAATCTTCATGTGGTTGTTTTGTCCTTGGTGTTGAAGATGTATCACGGTGCTTTAGCTGATTCCAATTTCCATGATGCTATGTCCGAGGAATTTGTTACTTTGCAATCTAACAACACTTGGGATCTTGTTCCTAGGCCGGCTAGTGCAAACATTGTTATAGGCAAGTGAATTTTTTGTCATAAATTCTGCTCTGATGGTTCTCTTGATTGTTATAAGGTTCATTGGGTTCTTCAAGGTTTCACTCAATGATCCGGTATTGATTTTGTTGAGACTTTCAGTACTGTGGTTAAGCCTGCTACTGTTCGCACGGTTCTTTTAGTTGCACTATATCAGAATTGGTCTATTCATTAGCTCGATGTCAAGAATGCTTTTCTCTATGGTACTTCGATTGAGACAGTTTATTGCTCTCAACCCTTTTGATTTATTGACTCTTCTCTATCCGATTATGTTTGTCATCTCAGTAAGTATTTGTATGGGTTGAAGCGAGCTCCTCACGCATGGTTTAGTCGGATCACTTCATATTTGCTCACTATTGGCTTTGTTGGTGCTCGCTTGAACACATCACTATTTATATTTCATCGAGGCTCTAACATTGTATATCTACTTCTATATGTTGGTGACATTGTCGTGACTACCTGGTCGGATGCTCTTTTGCGATCCACCATCATTGTGCTTCAACATGAGTTTTCTATGAAGGATTTGGGTCCCCTACATCATTTTCTTGGGGTCTCTGTTGAGCGCACCACTGGAGGCCTCTTTTTCTCTTAACGACAGTATATTTTGGATATTCTGGACCATGTTGGTATGTCTGATTGCAAGCTCTGCAACACTCCGGTTCATACTTGTTCCAAGATGTCAGCTCCTGATGGTGCCACTATGGCTGATCCCACTCTTATCGTAGCCTGACCGGTGCATTGCAGTACCTCACATTCACTAGGCCAGACATTGCTTATGCTATTTAACAAGTCTGCTTGCATATGCATGACCCTCGGGAACCTCACCTCACCTCAGTCAAGCGTATTCTCCGTTACCTCCACGACACTCTTGACCATGATTTGCACCTTCATCATACTACTACGACTGATTTAGTTGCTTATTATGATGCTGACTCGATTGGTTGTCCCGACATTCGTTGTTCCACTTCTACATATGGAGTTTTTCCACTTCTACATATGGAGTTTTTCTCGGCGACAATCTCATCTCCTAGTCCTCCAAGCGCTAATACACAGTTTCTCGCCCTAGTGCCAAGTCCAAGTATTGTGCTGTTGCTAATGTTGTCAGCGAGATTTGTTGGCTGCATCAACTTCTTCTGGAGTTCCATCGCCGGCTTCATCGCGTCGCCGTTGTTTATTGCGACAACATAAGTGTTAGTTTATCTCTCAACTAATCTTGTTCAACACTAACGCATGAATCATGCTGAGATTTATTTGCACTTTGTTTGTAATCTTGTTGCTACTAGTGCAGTTCAGGTTCTTCACGTTCCAACGTCGTCACGGTATGCGAATATCTTTACTAAAGGATTGTCTTCTTCGGTGTTCTTAGAGTTTTATCCTAGTCCGAACGTTCGCTCCACTCCCGCTCTGACGACGAGAGCGTGTTAGCGTGATTTACTGCCATAATCCTGCGGTCATTGCTTCCATAAATCGTAAGGATATTCATGGCATGATTGATCCTGTAATCGCGGCATGTACTTCGCGTTCCTGTTTACACCAACCACATATATGGTAGGAGATTATGTGGTCTGGCCTATATATGTAACCGTTGATGAATTAATGAAAGCATGTCGATTAATCTCCAATTTCCCACGGTTTCATTCGGGAATGAATAATTCATACAGAGATATTCTCTGGAACAATTGAGCCGTCCAAAGACATCTCTGTGAAGGAAACATGTATACAATTTTAGTCCTAGGCAGAGCTGAGAGATTTACCACCAGTGGTTAAAATCATGGGTAACTCATGAGCGCGTGTGGCGCCCTGGCACACGTGACGGGGATCCGCGAGGTCGAACGCCCTGGCGACCGAAGTCGGGGTGGCCATCATGGTGCATGCTTGGTGCTGCTCATGCGCATCCCGCCGCGTGCGTGGGTGATCTAGCCGCTGGCACGAAGCAGCCAAGCTCGCAGCGTGGCTGATCGACTGGAGCGGCCGTGCTTTAACTGGGAGGCCATCGTGATGCCGCCCGGCGGCAGGGGCATCGACGTCCGCCGCGTACGTGCGTGAGTCGGAGGCCGCCCCCGACCCCCAGGCTCACCGAACCGTGGGTCCGGCCGGAAGAACGCGAGCTGCTGAGGAATGGGGTCGGACCTGCGGGGTCCACTTGTCAGGGACCTGGTGGCATTGCAACCTGAGGAACGGCTGTGAACGAGCAAGATTTTGCTTAAATCTAATCTCATTTCCCACTTACTGAAGGATTAATCAATCTCTAACCTCCAGAATAGCAATATATACATACCTGATTGAGTGTTCATCGATTCCATGATGGTAGCTTTTGTCTGTACGACTAGTGTAGTCATCGAGCTCGCTGTGTCCACCGGATTTCTTATATTATTTAGCCTATTTAAATTAAATATTGTAATAATAGTCGTTCTTCAACTAAACTTTCAACATATAACCCTTTTAATCACGTCATAGATCTTAGCTTGGTTATATAGGATATCACCCCACGTGACATGCGATATAGTCACCTCATGGGCCGCGGCGTAACTAAATCATTGACCGGCGGCCTATATAACTACGGCAAGGGCAAGGGCAATGGCGTGGTAAAAAGGTTTATAGATCTTAAAAAATTTAGTTGGGACGAGGTTATTCTTAAAATATTAGATTTAAATAGGTTAAAAAATAAAAAGATTCCGCGTCCCACCGAGCTTGCTTTCCTCCTCCTCTTTTTTGCCCCTCCCGTACGTGTGCGCTGCAGAGCTGCTAGCTGCTGCAGCACTGGTCGACCGATCCCGTCCGGCCGGCCCTGATGCCTGCAGTTTGTCGCATTCAATTGCATGCTTTGCACTTCGCATTGCAATTGCCTCTCGTTGCCTTTCCGTAGACTGCAGCAGAGGGCGGTCGCCGTGCAGTGCAGCACCGGGTGGCAGGAAACTGGACAGCAACGATATCTGATTGCCGAAGCTACCGCTAATTTTCCTTAATCACAAATCTCGCTCCATCCTCTCTTCTTCCTTTTCTTTGTCTGATCACATCACTACACACGCATACTTTCGTGAGCGTACCACCCTACATTACACTTTTACAAATTTAATCACCGAAAAAGCACATGTAAATTTAATCACCGAAAGCGCTTGCGTGTAAACAGAGATAGGTGAAGTCCTATTCTTCTTGATACGGTTTTCATGCTATTGATCACTATAAGATGAACTCAGTTGCGTTACAGGTAGCTACACGCATCTAAGCTGCTATGCTTGGCGCCAACACGGAACTAGTGTTCAAGCCTGACTTCAGCAGGCTATTAGATCGAGTGAATTGAGAGGACATTGCCCAAACATTTCACATTCTTGAATCGGAATGTCCAGCCACATTGATCCTCCGTTTCGGCTTCTTTTGCTTCAGACGTTACATCTGTTCATTTGGTGTCTGTGTTTGCTTAAGTACGTAGGAACCACTTCTTGATGGTGTTGGGTGGCCTATGCCATTGTGAGAAAGCTTTTGTCCGTGGGCTCTTTGATGTATATTTGTCTCTTATTAGTGTTTTTTGGTGGTCCACGGCGCACCAAGCCCTAGATGAGAAAGCTTTCACAAGAATTTTTTTCTCAAACACATTGTAGCCGAGGGGGGCCTCCGTCTATACTACACAAGTTTCTTTTTTCAAGTTAAACGGGTGACGCGTGTGCAAACACACTATAGACCGATACACGTATCCAGTACGTCCCTAACACATATCTACAAACAAATTCATTGAAAATACTCGTGTGTGTAAATAACAACAACCTCCTAGTGGCCACAACAACCTCCCAGTGGCCATAATCAAAACATAGACACCATATCACTTCATTGATTAGTGCTTAATTGTCCTCCTATCCACATTTGCGATGCCAAAACTGTTGTTAGGAATTTCGTATATTATTTTGTACTGAGAGTTCCGACCTTTGTAAAAGACGGCAACCCCTAAAATTAGAAATTAATTAATAGGTACTCCCTCCGTTGTAAAAGACGGCAACCGATGGCAACCCCTAAAATTAGAAATTAATAGGTACTTCCACCGTTTCTTTTATTGACATATTAGGATTTTAAAAAGTATTTAAAAGTATCCTTTAACTATTAATTTCTTTCTTAATATATTATGTTACCACAAAATCAATATCATGTTAAAACAATTATGAAACAAATTTATTGGTACAACTTTTGTACACTAAATTTGACTAATTGTTAGTCAAAACTTATGATGTTTAACCTTTTCATATCCTAATACATCCTATGACAAAAAACAAAGGGAGTACTCTACCCGAGTCTCTTAAACAGGTATGTCGGTTGGTTATTATATAGCTTTTGAAGATCATAATATATGATAACTACATTTTTTTTAAGTACTGGGCATGAAATACAGTAGTTTCTTAGTATCACAGTATTTCACATTTGTGAGAAAACCTAGACGTGTTTGGCAGCTACACATTTTGATGCAACATTAGATGTTAAAAACATAGTTAGTAGGCTAACTTGTCATCATATATGAATACTTGAATAAGTTGTACCATGCATAAGGCTAACGGTATTAACTTGGATTTTAACAAAAAGGCCAAGCATAGTATAATTAGCGATGTGATTTGTCAAGGCTACAAGACTTTGATCAATTTGTTACAATACTCGTAGGAGAATTAGTGACATACTAGTCAATACACAGGTGAGTATTTCGATCTTAATTGCATTACACGTACGCATGCACATGTAACGTTAATTTGTCGGAGCGTCACTTCATCAGGTTAGCAGATCGACTGAATGTACACTATTACATAAACCGTCATAAATATCAGCACTGCACAATTGACAATGATAACTAAGAATTATTACTACCAGTTTCTGAACCAATAACGATAATAGACTATCATTATCGATTTGAGCCATAAATCAGTAGTGATAGCCTAATATCATTACCGATTTGAGGCACGAGCCAGCAATGATGTCTCCGCTATCATTACCGATTTGAGCTAAGAACCGGCAATGATATCACCACTATCACTACTTGTTTATAGCTCAAACTAGCAGTGAAAATGGTGATATCACTGCCGGTTCATGGCTCAAATGGCAGTGATAATTCCACACCCACAAAAGAAAACTGCACATATGGTTTATATACAGTTCATCATCACATATCACATAAGTTCATCATTATATATCACACATGGTTCAATATATGTAATTATCGCTTATCACATATGGAGTTTATCATTCACATATGCTTATATACCGGTTAGAGCGGCAATATTCTGTTGATCGTTATGACTATGCAGAAATAATATTATATTTAATAAGAGAGAATTTTATCTCCTTAACAAATTATCTATATTTATACATACTGAATCCGTATTTGATCTTTACTAACTCCGTATTTGATCTTTGCTTCGGCGGTCAGACTCTCAAGGAATGGTAGCAGAGGCATACACATAACTAGAGTAGGCAATCAGAGAGATATTCGTCAGATATGGATGGTGTCAGACTTCGAATCATGAGTTAACTACTATAATGTCTTCTGTTTTGAGTTTAACCTATTGGACAAGGATTCCATTTCATTTTCGATTGTTTTATCCAAAAAAGATTGCACTACACCTAAGTCTGCATCTAAACAGCTGTACTTGGAATTGTTTGAGCCTGACACTCAAAGCAGGTAGACAGATTGAATTGAAAGAGACCTTGACAAAATATTTCGCACACTTGATTGAAATGCCGACCAGGCATATTAATCCTCTGTTTTGGCTCCATCCTTACATCTGCTTGCACGCGGTGTCTTATGCCACTGCGAGAAAGCTTTTGTTCCTGACTCATCTACTTGATGTAGCATGTAATATATCTCCGACCTCTACATTTATAGACTTGTTTTTGTGGTGCACACATCCGCGTGTAACATGTCTGTTTTTTACGTGTACATGAAACTTGTATTCACTGCCACAAAAAGAATAAAATTGCTAAAACCAATATGGAACTTTGGGTGCTTGTCAAACACACACAACTTATTTTTCGCCAATGTAACACACACACACAAAAAAATTCGCCAATGTAAACCCGCTTCTCCCTTGATGTTGTATTGGTCGAGTTTTTGTCACACAAATGGGGCATATCCCAAAAGCCTCGTCCACTCTCAGTTTCTCACACAAAATTCCTTGAACTTTTGTCTTCGCAAAACACACACACCTAGGCCTAGTTTGGAAGCAGGGGGAGAGAAAACCAGGGATGGAAAACCCTTAGGGGGATTTTGATGGCACATTGTTTTCTTGGGTGTTGCTGTTTGGTAGCAAAGGACAGAAATCCCTGAGAACACAAATAGGCTAAAAAAAATCAGAAAAAATCAATACAAATTCAGAAAAAATCAATAACATGGGAAACTTATTGCAAGATAATTTAAATTAAAAATATTCACCAACATTATAAGGTCATCCATATATTCAACATCACACGCTCATGACATTTCATCACAATCCACAAGCAAATTTCACTTGCACAATCCAATTATCAAGCAGTAAGGTGTGTAACAGCACATACCTAACAGCTAAAGTCTAAAGCAACGTCACCAGATCCACATCAGTACAAAAATAGAGAACACAATCCACATGAGATGGTCCTCTCCATCTATCAACATAGATAGTTGAAAAATAAATGGTTTTCATATTTTCTCTCTTTGCACTCTTGAGCTGAAACTGATGTTCTCCTGATTGCTTAATCCACTGGGCTAATCCTAGCGAGTGTGGTCTCTGAGAGAATTAGAAAGAAACATGATGAAGGAAGAAATCTTTTTTTTTTTTTTGCAAATTAAGGTTCTGGACAGTAACAAACACTTGTTGGAAAATTAGCAAAATTGTAAACTACACAGGTACTTCAGCTCTACTCTAGTGTTTCATGATATAATCAAGAAACTATGATTGACCATGTAGTTCCCATCCATAACACAATTTGACACAAGCACCATCAAACCAAATTACAGTTGAATCAAATTGAATTAGGTTTACACAGAAGAATAGATGAATGAAAATTCGTTGATAGGATAAAATATCAGTTGAAAGAAAATAAGAACTCAGTACTGAAACTAAGTACAGCTAAGCTACTATCTAGTATGCTACTGCTCTCACTTGCAACGTGTAGCTAACACAATCAGCAATTTTCTATAAACATGACTCAAGACCAATCATATGTACATCCTGCAAATAATATGGTCATAATGTGTCCAACATCCACAACAAGCAAAAACACTAAAATGCATGAAGAATGAGGCTAGATTTGTTGCTACCAGAACTGAAAAAAAATGGAAACTCTAGGACATCCATTACACTTGATAAATAGCCTGAATCAAACACTTGGATCTAGGAAACAACAGAAGCACCTCACCCACATGTAACAGCCAACACATGAAACCAGGAGCGACACTTACCTAAACAATACCACAGGCATCAAGAGTTACCTTGCACACATGCAAAGATCGAAACAACAACAGAATCAAGAGAGTGTGCTACTCCAAAACAACATAACAAGCAGAAATTTGAAAGGATCATACCTATGGAGTAATTTTCTTGTTCAGCCAAATTAATCGCACAAATGGGTTCTTGGTTTTGATGAATATTTGTTTGTTTACCTCACTTTCGAAGATCACTAATGCGTCTGCCTTCTTTTCATCGGTCAGTTCCTCCATGGCTTCCAAGTTATCAATACATTTTTCAATGGAATAATCATCTTCACGCCTTTACTTTTCATTCAAACTTTCTGTAGATTTTTCTGTTTGTTTATTTTTGTAGTACAAGTAGTCTCCAAGAAAACTGCAACTTGACTTTGCTTGCGCTTTTTCCCGCTGTCACCTTCTTGCTGTCCTAAATTATGATCGGATAATCCAGATTGAGCTTCATTGGGTTTAATATGTTGATTTGACGTCCCTTGCCCATCCAAACTTGAAGCAAATGGATTTGTACCAATATTGTGTTTAGAGGTGGGGGGCACGTGTTGTATACTCTGTTCGGAGGTACTTCTTTCAGTTAGAGGTTCCACTCGCTCAGTTAATATAAAATTTAAATCTCCCGTAGCAATGCTTTCTGTTCCAAAGCAAAAAATAACTTCATACGCATGCATATGCACCATGCTGAGAATAACTAAATACATGTATATGCATGAATATGCATCATGTTGAAAATAATTTAATACATGTATATGTCAAGATGATGATGCAGTCCTATACTTGGTGATCTTGCCCTGTTTCTCTGTACCTTAACCTTGCTCAAAGCTCTCAGCTTTCCTAAGACACAAGCACAGGTTATTAGCTACAAACTACCACTACAACTGCCCCTCTAAGTACTAATACTGCTAGTTGATTGCTTTGTTTAACTATCAACTGTCCAAACTATATGGCCAAACTGCCTATCAACAATAGAGTCAGAGGACACATTCTATAATAGCTAAAGCATATAACTGTCGGGATATATCAGAAAACATGAAAATCACCAGTAGTAGAGGGTCAAAATTACCTTCATACAGTGATGCCAAGTTGTTAAACAAAGGAAATGGCTTTTTGCAGAACTTTTTATCTTTTGGGTGATCTTATTGAATGCAACACAACAAGATAGTTAGTACTTATTAACAAAAGGCAGCACAAAGGCATCTAGCTGCTAATGTGTGTGAGAAGACCTTACATGAATAATATTATCCCAAATCATTGGTTAACAACTATCATGCCTAGAGAATCATTTCAACCAATACCACTATGTTTTCTAGTTTCCTTTCAATTCCTTTTTCTTTTCTTGTATTTGCTGCTTTGTGAAATACGCTAGAGGATATCTTTCATTGAACTTGCTTGTGATACTTCTCCAACCTTCTGTTGTCCAACCGTTTTGCCCCATGAACATTGGGTTATTATTGTGCTCATGCAATGTGTCAACAAGACTTTTTTCATATGTGAATGTCCATGCAACCCTTTATACCTTCTGTTAACATGACTACATTTTCCACAACAAAATTAAACAAAATATGCTTATTATAAAATAACATTACGAGAAATAAGCAATATTATGGAACATCTTTTACAATATCATAAAAGAAATACATTAGTATTACTTTAAGTGTCCAACACACAAACTAGTGCTACCATACTACATTCCAAGACATCATGCTCAACTAATTATTGTAGGCAACCCACATTTATAGTGCAATTTGATCTCTTAGGGTACTTCCATCAATTGACTCCACATTGTTTGCATAGTTATCATCTTCCTCCGGCAAGTCAACGTAATCGGATGGCTCAATATAAACAGGATGGTCATCTAGCCAACCTTCTTAACCATTTTGCCCTCTAATGATATTATGAAATGCAACCGTTGCAGCTACAATCTTAATATGAGACTCTATTAGATAGAATGTCCCCACTTTCAAAATTGGAAACTGTTTTTTCAACACTCCTATTGCTCTTTCAATGTGATTGCGGAGGATTGCATGTCGATAATTGAACAATTATTTGTAGTTTGCATAATCATTTCTTCGAGATGAATGATGCCTCCTAAACTCACTAATATGGTACCTAACTCCTCGATATGGAGCAATGAAGGATGGTGTGTTTGCATAGCCACCATCTACAAGGCAAAATTTCCCCTCTGGCACATTAAAACCCTTCCTAAGAGCAGATCACAGAACTCCTGCATCAGATGCAGACCCTTCCCACATGCATGAATGAATGTGAAATTTAGATTGAAGTCACAAGCGAGCATCACACTCTGAGATAGTGTTCCTTTCCTATTTCTGTATGGAGGAGCCTTGTCTTCTGCAATGGTTAGAGATATGTGTGTCATAAATGGCACCAATGCAGGTCTGCACATAAAAAAAGAAAACTAAGCATTGGAATAGAGTGTTCTACAATGGTTATAGAGACATGTGTTTAGATCTTATGGCTAACATGAAAGAAAGGCATAAATCAAGGGTCAAACGCACTCTTAACATGAGTTTGGTTTGCACTAGGGAGCTTCACAAATCTATGAGTCAAGGCTGGGATTATATCAAAGGCCTCCTTTATTTTCCTATGGATTGTCTCACCACTGTGTTAGAATACCTTTGTTAGCCTTAGATTGCTTGCATTGTGAGAGAGCATGAACATGAACATTCCTAGCCGCTCCTTAATGGAAACACCACGTGTATCACGCAACAAATTCTCCCTCCTAAGAAAATTTGTTGTAGCTCAAAATATTTCAGACTCCATCCTGAACTCAGCTTTGCACCAACTCTCATGACCTTTCACTATTTATTTGATCTTTTTTGCACTAGGAAGTGATGACGTGTGCATTAGCATTTTCTCATCATGAAGACAAGAGTGAATAGCAGGGACAATAGCTACAAATAGTTCATCGTTCTCTTCTTCCTAATCTAACTTGAATTCCCTAAATTGTTCCTCCCAAGAACCTATTATCTAGTAAATGCAATTCATATTGTTAATTAGCAATAGGATAATGACATATATACCACTACCAATTGGGTTGTTGCATCAAATTTTGAATGCCAAAGATGCATATCTATGTTTGGCACAAAAGTAAAGCTTTAGCTTCACTTACAAATGATTTAGAGTAATTTTACATGTACTCCTTTTTAATACATTCTAACTATACAGCTATAACAATCCAAAATAGTTCAAATTTCTGGGGACATTTTTATTAGACATTTATTATCTTTAAAGAAATTAATTTGCCATGAGTTCATCTAATCCAACCTTATTACCAATTAAAAAATCATGAAACCAAATGACATCTAGATAATACAACAACAATAATATTTGGATAATCCAATATGTTGATTTCTCAGCTACAGTGCCTAACAACACATTTTTCTCTAAAGAACTGTAATTATTGGACGCTACTACCAGTTCTCCACCAAATATGCTTGCATCTAAAGTTGCATCCTATCTGAACCAATTATTTTCACCAAAAAAAACCTCAAGACTACATGATATAAACTCAAATACTCAAATTGCACCTAATCATAGCAATAATATCATGATTGGCTCATGCCCCTGCTAGACTACATTGTACAACCATGCATTGAAATCATAGATATTAAAACCAAGCATATCCAAATCTAACTCTCAACTAGAAAGCCATACCATACCCAAGATCCTGGTGCTGCTTAAAAATTTCAGAGGGGGGGGGGGGGAGGGGAGAAAAGGTCATGTACACTGATCTATCATGGAGCAGGGGCGGACTTGACATGGCCATGCATTTTGCAGATTATGAATTGCTATCATTAACCCTCCCCAGAGCATACAAAATCCGCATTCTAATATCTGCTGGAATACCCGCCCGCTGGAAAACGGATGCCACCGTTGTTGGTGTTGAAGGAAAGACGACGACAGACACTAGAATGCTTCAGAGGTAAGAAGAGGATAGCCAGATCAAATGCATGAGGGAAGAGGAGTTGGTCGCCCCTGGTACCTCTTGATCAAGTCCCCCACTGGAGACAGGGGCGAAGACAACGGCACCGGTGAGATTTGCGAGTGAGCAGTCGAAACCCTAGCACGAGCTTCGCTCAGCGAAGTGGCGCGCATGTGGTTGAGGAAGATGGGTCTGCGGGGGCGGAAAAGGGCGTGGCGATGGAGCTTTCACAAGGATGGGCGCTACAACACTGGGGAAATGATGGCGAAGGCGGTTGGCGGGTGGGGTCTGGTCACGAAGCCGCAGTGGTGGTGTCGGCCGTGGAGGTTGAGTCGCAACTCGTGAGCGAACGAGCGAGACGGGGGAGTCGCGCCCGACCTATGTTGGTGGGGCGTGTTTCCCCCATGGAAATGACGAGGATCGGGCCAGGGAGACTAGTCCCATGAGCTTCCAAATGTGCAATCCACCTAACCCATAAATTCTTCCTCCGTGGGCTTGCTGCTCTAGGAATGGGTCGAGATGCCCACAAGATTTGGGCCTCCCAAACAAGCCCCTAAAGAGGTTGAGGAAAAACCTTCTGTTGTCAAACACACCCTTATTGTCATCAATTTTTAGTTGAAAATTATAGCTTAATTTTTCTAGGCACTTTCCCATCTTCTTAATCCCAAATGAAATGGTCAAGGGAAAAAGAAGAAAACACAACCTTTTGTGGTCTTTGAGTAAATACACATCTCCTATTTCTGATGGGATGGGGCTAGACCTGAGCATATTAGGCTTGACTTGGCCCAAAAAGCCCAACCTGATGAGGCTTATTGGATGGGCACATGCAAATGTTGTCGAGGTTGAAACACCCTGAACCTGATCCGAGCCCCGCTCGAAATATTCTTTGAATTATTTTTACGCGTGAAATTGACTGGGCGGCCCGATTTCAGCATGAAAATGCAATCTTGAAACCTGCTCATGGGCGTGTCTAGGCACAGTTTTTTGACCCAAAATAAATCAGGCTTTTTGCCAGCCCGACTCATTCCGCCACAAAAAATTCTCAAGTCTAGATGGGGCCAATTTGGCTATAAACTAAGTAGAGTGTGGACTGCGACGTAGGTTGTGTATGGTGGTGGGAACGAGAGATTGGTATTGCCAAGCCTACAAGGCTGCAATCCATGGCTGCGGCAGGACACACCATGCACGCCTCATGCTTGAGTGTGTTGTGTGTGGCTCGACACGATGTATAATATGATGATTATTGTACGATTGAGAATGATAACTAGAGAGATGAATATGCGCCTTACCAACTTCTTAGATGATCTTTTTCTAATCTTTCACTCAATGCGTCTCAAAACAACACGTGGAAGCAAAAATTCAAGAGAAACACGTTGCACCAAAAGATCATATAAGAAATCATAGCTCTTATGGATGGAATTGAATACTAAGTTCTATTGAAAACCAATCCATATGTCATCGTACTCCAAAACTTGCAATTTGAGAAAGAAATACTTAAATTCAAGAAGATAGTCACCGGATGAAGAAACTCTTCAAGTTGATGATTTAAAGGCAAAGTAATTCAAGACTAATTCTAAATATGAATTCTATACTTCTAGCAACAAGAAGAACAACTTCAACATGGAGAAAAATTTCAGCTCTCAAACCAAAATGAAAATCGCAATGAAAACTGAAAAATTCGCAATGAAACAAGGGAGCCAATAGGGAGAAACTAGAAGAAGATAAGCACAAGCATAAGAGGCAATATGAACTTCATTACTTATAAAGGATAGCCCTATTTTTAGCATATTACAAAGTATTTTACAAACAAAAAGCTGTTACCTAATACATAGGCTAAGCACTCCTCTCACCATTCTAAAATCCTAGCTTACAACTCTCAAATGTCTAACTCAAAGGGCTCAACTAACAATCCCACTCTATTTATAACCTAGGTTCATTGTCCCCTAAGTTTTCTAGATTATTTTTAAAATACCACTCTCTTCCAATACACTCATACCTAACACCGAGGGTATTTTCGTTCATCTTTTTTCTTGTCCATCAAACGGTCGTGGTGCCTTCATGACTTAGCTTCGTCTCGATGCAAGCTTCACGATGATGCAACTTGTACTCCTCCTTCCTACAGTTTTGAGGCCAAACTGTGAAACCGTATTGCACGTTTCTCAAAGTGTGACTCACCGCCACTTGTTTACACATTAAGCAAGTGATCCGATATCGACACGTGTATTTCGTCTTGCGATCTTGACCGCCAGCAAGTCTCTCATGCTCCCGATCTCTCATGCCATCTTGTTACTTGCATCAGCATCCCTTTCATTTGACTTTGTTAATACGCTGTCTACATCCGCCTTCTCACACTTTGCTTGCTCTCTACTTATACAACTAGAATCATCCTTGACTCCATCTGGCCACTTTGATCGTCCAGCAGCAAGCACCCTGTTTAGTCCTGATCATCCCGTTGTTGATCACCAAGTTGCATTCATCAATTACACATCATAGAATAAGCAAACACATATCTCCAACTCTATTATAGATTAGTCAAAATTAAAATCCTCAGTCAGAAAGCTGATCTCAGAAAAATCGTGAACGTTGAGTGATCTGGTGTTGCAAACTCTTCAACACCGGATCATCCAGTGAATGCAACCCAGCATACAAGCTATTTTGCAACTTCTCCAGAACAAATACTCCGATGAATTCTCCGGCATTCACAAATCCAATCGCCGGTCCGTCCGGCGTGTACATCCTTACCAGACATGCTATTTGCAACCTCTCTAGAAAAATTGGTCCAACATGCACAGATCTAATCGTCGGTCCATCCGGTGTATACATTCTCACCAAATACGCCATTTGCAACCTCTTTGAAAAAATTACTTCAGCATGTCGAGCTTCCCATCGTCAGACCATCCGGTGTACACTTCAAATCTTGCTTTTGTACTGAAATACTTCTGCGTGAAACCTTTTAAGCGCCGGACCATCTGGCGAGTTTACTTTTCTAAATGCTGGATCATCCAGTGAGGCAAAAATTTCTAGACTCAAAGACAAAAATACCAACTCCGTTTTCTATGCAACTTTGATTAGTTATGATAATAATTGCAATATATAAACATATCGCTACAATCCCAAAATCATCATACCAAATTAATAAACTTGTCAATCATCAGCGTATTTCAATTTATCATCACGGTCATTCCACTAGTAGAAATAAAAATAGATTTGTCTATGTTTCTTTTTTTAAAGAAAGGAGGTTCTAATATTTAATCCACTGAAATTTATAATTGTTACAGTTAATGCACACGGTACGTCTGAGTACCATCCAACGATCATCTTCTTTCTTCTTCCCAGCTGCACGCAACCCCACCATCCTCTATCTACGACACCCCGGATCAACCCCTGCTACACTAATCCGGTATCGCTAGACCGCTTCCTTACCTCCTCCGTCACCGCCCACCACAGCAGATGGCACTCTGCCTCGACGCTCTACCTGTCATTCGCAACCACCACCGGTCCGACCACCGCCTAATGGCATGCCCTACGGCCTCCAGAACCCTAAAACTCGGAACCCCTCTACTAACCTTGCCAGGGGCCGTCCACCGGAAATATTGATGTGGAGGAGACGCGTAAAAAGAATACAGCGGTGAGAAGGTAGGAAAGTATTGCAGGTAACGTAAAGATGACACGCGGTTATTCCATTGACCGAAACAACTAGATAGATCCGAGCAAAGAGGCTAGAAGGTAGGCAGAACTTTTAACCCCAAACATCAATTTCTGTAGGCTTTGACTCGAACCAAACATTTCTCATTAGAAAAAAAATCAAATAAAACTTTGGTAAACGGAGCCTTTCCATATCTTTGTTAGATGGGATAATGTAACTCCAACATTGCATCAGTTAGCTGAGCTCAAGGACAAGAGGCAGAAAGTAAAGACATGGTCGGAATGAGCACTGTTAAAATGTGGTGCTCTTATGAAGGTATCAGACTAGCAGTCCTGTCTTATGGCATACAAACGAGATGTGCTTTGCACTTTGCAGCAGGACTCCGATTTACATGCACCTGAAAAATACATGGGTCTGTACATTCTCTCAGTAAGAAAAAAGAGCACACCGCTGTCATAACATATCACAAGCACTGAACAACCTGGCATTTGAGTCATGAGAGGAAGAATTCAGTAAGCAACTGCAACTCCTCTAGCACGTTGCATCTCGGAAGAACTCAGAAGGAATTGATGCTGGACAGTGCTTTTTTGCAACAAATTTGTACTGAGGAAGGAAAGGGAGAAGACGGCGTTAGTATTGGCGACTTTGTTGTTAACCCAAGAAATTGGGGAGCAAAGCCAGTTACCTTATGTTGACTGTACTTTTCTCTGATTGCAGGAAGGTTACCCACAGGACCAACACTGAAAAGGCGGTGCAGTGCCTTTACGCAGTCGCATAACTCTGAGGGCTTGTATTGTGTGTACTCGGCAAGGGTCGAATTCTGCTTCCCAGTTTGCAATGAGAATTATACGTTAGCCCATGCAGATATTTGATTTGGCAACTGCTACAAGTATATATGCAAACGGCAACATTGTGATGCCACCTACCCAAGGATACTTTGTCGGCTGGAGTATAAATTTCGCCAAGAAGATAGCTGAGGCAGCTATTAGTGAAGGAGCGTAAGAAAGTAGATTGTACTCCAGCAGTGAGAGCTCCGCTACATAATTGGCTAGGGACTCCAGATGCAAAGCTGGATCCTGTAAAAAGATAAGTCGTAAGTGCAATGCAATAACATTTATAACTTGTGGGATTGCAAAAGTTGATTAAAAGAGCAGCACCTCATCACATACTTGTGCAGCACGAACAAATCTCCTATCGTAAGCAAAGAAAAGAGTCAGTAATGTTTCTTGTTAGCATCATAAAGTTTATAAGATGAAAAGAGCAGAACCTCAAAAAGCATTTTGCTGTAGGTGCAGCCATTTCAAAGTTCAGGTAATTCAGGACAGAAGCTTCCATTTCTAAAACCTGTTCATGTATAAGTAAGAGAGTGAGGGTGACGAAGAAGGCCTGTCGGATGTCATGATCTAACAGATAAAACAAAGAACTGTTGGAAGTAATATATCGCATACCTCATCTCTGAAGTATGTGTTGTCAGTTATGTAGCAGAATTCTTCTACGTGGGGTGCACATATCTCTTCGTATTTTCTGAATTTGAACTTGTGGACATGTCAAAATCAGTATGCCAACAGTTTAATACTAACTGAGAATAACTGAAAGAAAAATAATAGATCTTACGCAGCTATAAGCATGCAAGCAACGCCAAGTAACTGCAGCCTTTGGCGGTTGATTTGGTTGCCAGAAAGATGACGGTCAATGTAGTTAACTGCCAGGTATAAAGTATCAGGAACAAGACGATATTCTTCAGCAACCTGCACAAGGGAAAAGCGTGAATACAATGTTAGGTTTCAAACAAGATTGATCTTTAGTCTTTTAAGTAAGTTTAATTTGTGAAGCAGACAAGCTTACTTCCACAAGCCAGTCTATCAAAATAGCTCTCATGCTTGAAGTTACATCCATTTGGATCGTTTCCATAAAATCAGCTGATGGCCTTTTCTTGGTCTGCTAGAAAGCAATGCAGTATATTAACAACATACACCGAAAGGGAAAAAACAGGGGTTCTAGGACTCCAGTACGTATATATAAATCATGTCTAGCCGAAATCGAAGACTTTCATAGATGAAATCCACTTTAGTCATTCAGAAAAAAATAAGTTATTTTTTCCATACTGTGGAAGTGCATGGATATGCTGAAATATAATTACAATAAACAAATTACGGTCTTGTTGATTTGGTGCCATCGATGTAGACTTTTTGCTTGTTGGCGGATGCAATCAACCGCAACATTAATTAAATGCAAAGCAAATCTTCTAATCTTCTCTAAGCATTTTTTAAAAAGCATTTTCTTATGTTCAGTGCTTGAGGAAAATTATTTTGGCACGGACAAAGGTGTAGACAAGAATGTGTCACCTCAGCCTCACGCAAGAGCATGTAGATGTCAGAAGCAGGAGTCGGACACAACTGCGGATCCTCATCTTTATTTTCAGCATCACAAGTGCGGTCGATTTCAATTGCAGCAGGGGCATCCTTCTTCCACTTAGTTTCTGGTAACGAAAACAATATATATACTTAAATGTACCAAAATTAAGACCATCTCTAATAATATTCTCTTCATTTCGTTCTCTTTTTATTCCTCTTCCTGTTTCTATTTTATTTATTTTCTCTTATCTCTAACAACTTTTCTTCGAAGGAAATCGTGAAGAAAAATGAGAGAAAATCCCGTGATGGAGAGAATAGGGGAGAGAATCTCTTCGTGAAAATGTTAGAAGCCGGTTAAAACGTTGAAGGAAATAGGAATTCTTCGCGAGACTCGCGGCGACGAAAACCGTTAAAGATGATCTAACAAAATAAAGCACAAATCCTAACAGGAATGTCAGCAAGGAAACAAACCTTCAACACCTCTGTCCTCCGAGATATGTAGGTGTTCATTTCCCCGTCGCTCCAATGAAGCGAGCATTGACGAGTCCCCATAATCAATGTACTCAAAGTCTGGGCTTTTCATAGAGTCGCAGGTAGACATCGTCTCATCGATGGAAACTGAGTCTCCTGAGTATCGGGAAGACACAATGCTGCTGCAGGGTGCAGTGGCAGGTGCGACATTTGGCGCATGCGCAACAGTGGGCACCTTAGGAGGAGGAACATTGTGCTTTTGCACCGTGCCGTCATTGCGAGATACGGCTGGAGTTGGCTTGGTAGAAGCCGATTTCACTGCAGAACACCGATCGGATCCCCTGCGAGCACTTGCCAAAGAGCCCTTCTTGAGTGGTGCAGCTGAGGTAGCTGAATTCAATTTCTGCGAACAAAAGGAACAAGCTATTTCAAATCTCCTAAATACCCAATGAGATTAAAGGAAGTAATAGCAACACTACGAATGCATAATATCATATTGTGAAGATGTGAAGAGAGGATCCCAAAGCTACTAGAGAAAAAAGATTGCCGCATTGGGAAGTGGGAACACCAAGAAAATTTCGTTTGAAAATGCCAATAAATTTTGTACGAAAACGATCAGGTGCAGTTAGGCCTATTGACCATCAATGTATATAAGATGCCAATCAAGACAGGTAAATGTGTTGAATAACAGTGCAGAACCACAAAATCCGACAGATTGTAGCGAAGTGGATGAGATCCCATTTCGGCATGACGAATGCCCCAAACCAGCAGAACATGAATGAACTCGATCCATCCCGACTCCCAAGAACAGCAAAGAAGCATCACGACGTACCCCAGTGCGCGCCGGGTCCATCGCGACCTTCCCGGAGCCGCCGACCCTCCTCCATCCCGCGCCGTCGACAACGGCGTTGGTGATGTTGCCGAGCGCGGCGCGCTTCTTGGCCTGCGCCGCGGTGGCCGCCTTGGCTCCCCGGCCGGCGCTCTCCGCAGCCACCGCAGAGCGTTTGGCCGTCGCGGTGGCCGCCGCCGCCGCCGCCGAGCGGCGGGAGGTGGCGTTGCTCGACATCGGCGAGGGGATTGATTGGGCCTGGGAAGGAGGGGAGGACGAACGGAATGGATGGAGGCTCCGCCGTTTCAAAAATTTTCGAACCAAGGGAGCTGAGCTGACGATGGTGGGACCGGGGACGAGCTTAGACTGCGCAGGGTCGCATGACAGAAGGTGGGGCCCACCTGCCTGATTCAGCTCATGCGACTGCAGTGACGCACTGCACATGCCACGGGGGAAAAAATTCTGCTCCTTAGTCTGTCTCCGACAGACTCTGTAGCTATATTTTTTCCAAATGCTACAGTAAAATGAGGGATGATGATGCCTCGTATCTGGTTCCAACAAAATTCGTATCAGCTAAACAGTGTTACGGATGAGAGATGGGCGACGACATTTTTTGATGGATACGGGAGCCTCTATCACTGTTCATAGCGTATGCACGTTGATCCGAGAGGATTAGGAGAATAATAGAAGGTAAGAAATATGGTAGCTGTTAGAGATGAAAAAAATAATGGATGCTGTAATAATGTTAGAAGATGCTGTAATAGTGTTATAAGGAACGGATTTTTGGAGTATTTATTGGAGATGACGTAAGCACACTCTGGATGGCTACCGTTGAAAGTAATAGATGAGATCTACTCAATACTAATTATATATATTAAATAATTAATATTTAATATATCTTTTACATTTTGATAAGATCTATCACTTTGAGATTCACATTGAGAACAGGTAATAGCAAATGATGGTGCTGCAGGAGGAGGTGTTTGTATCATAGCTGGATAGAAATTTTTTTCCTGCCTGAAACCATTTGAGATGTGAATAGCATCTTTGACATGGGTGTGTTTGATTGTTCAGATAAAGTTTTGTAGAGTTGTATCGTATATATAGTCTAAGGGAAAGATGGTTAAGCGAAGTTGTATTCATTAAAAAGAATAATGTTTGATTAGTTGTCTATGTCTAGACAGTTTGAGTTGAGTTTCTGTTTTATTGATAAAATCAGAAGTTATATGAGCGAATGCAAGAGTTAAGATGGTGATTGATTACTTACGTGAATAGAATTTTATGACACTAACAAATAAATCCATTTATATAAATAGATACATCGAGCCAGAAATAATTTTGGTAACTAAACACACCCCATCTGAACGAGGGGAAGTAAGAGCAGGGTTTTGTTTGTACCCAATGAACCTTACAAAAAATTAGTAATACTAAAACGTAAGGAAAAACAAATATTCGGATTGTGACCGCACCAAGGACGGATCAATATATTAGGACCGGAGTCAAGCGAACCCAATGCCATCACCTCAACCCTTGATTAAGTTAACTAGTCAAATAGCCGGCGCAATTACACTTGCAAGATTTGAAAATATACTTATATCTGCTATAAGCTTGCAATGCTTACAATCAATCATTTTATTAGTGCAACCGTAAAATATTTGATTTATTCCCTAATGGTTGAAATATATATAGCTGTTAGTATGCAAATAAATTTGCGAACATCAGAATTAGAACTGAAAGGGAATTTAAATTTTTACTCCAACAAATCTCTTTGTACGTTTTGTCTTTTACCATATCATTATATGGTCTTTTTTTCGTTGTTCACCTTGAGCTAGCTTGAACCAAACATACCCGATGCCTTCAAACTTAGGTATTGGATGTGGTTTGACATGTACATAAAACTTCCGTATACCAATCTAAGAACGTAATCAGGGATACTATATCTCCTTGATCGTACGGGAATGAAATGAATCTGTGTTTGATCAGGAGGAGGAAGAGAATGGGGCGCGTACCTTAGTTGTAGCTCCTTTGTTGTAGCGAAGTCCTAGCCTCCTACATGGAAGTGTATGATTATCTATGGTATCCATAGGATCCTTTACCCACTTCTTTTAGGAAAATACTCACCCTGGGTCACATGAGGAGATATAGCCAAAATATGCACAGATGAACAATTCATTATGTAATTCCACAAAATATAATCCAAAAGGTTTAAAATTTGAAATAAAAATGTTTTCATAGTTCAGGTTCAAATTATTCCTAATTGGCTAATTCTACTATTTCATATTGGAGTCGAATTACTAAAGCCTTAAATTAACATAGACAATTATCTAACTCTTGGCTAAAGCCAAATTTTACTGCAAACCTGCAAGGCCACGTCACCTTTTACTTCGACTCGACCTGTACATATAAGTGATAGGTGACGGGTTATAAATGTCATTCGTCACTTATTGTAAGTAAAAGGTGACAGGTTATTAATATCACCCGTCACCTTTTACTTCAACTCGACATGTATATATAAGTGATAGGTGACGGTTTATAAATATAACCCGTTACTTATTGTAAATAAAAGGTGACAGGTTATGAAACCTGTCACCTTTTACTTTAACTCGTCCTTAAAGTCATAGGTGATGGGTCATAAATGTCACCCGTCACCTATGAGTATGACCCATCACCTTTTAACAAACCTAATATTACAAATTCAAATTTGACATTAACATTAACAATTCAAATAACGTAAAAGTCAAATTTACCATTAATATTACAAATTTGACACTGAAATTCAAATTCGCCGTTTTCGTGCTTTCTTGACATGGATCCCTTCGTTATGGTCGGGGCGGATGTATGGAGTTTCCTCGATCGGCGAAAGGCATGGCACGACTATAGTAGCAAAAGGAGGAATTTCATCAAATTGATTGAACTCCTCCTCATCAACGATGTTTTCAACTCTGATGATGTATTTTTTCCCAGCGAGAACCACATGACGTTTCTTCTTTATTGTGTCAGTCACATAAAAGACTTGGCGAACATCTTTAGCGAGTACGAAGGGTTCAGACCTGTATCCGACATGTTTGAGATCAACGCTAGTGAACCCATACTTGTCATTAGTGACGCCCTTTACCCTATATACCCAACGGTACCGAAACAGGGCTACCTTGAATCTCAAGTAGTTCAGCTCCCAGATCTCCTCTATTTGACCGTAGTATGTGCCCCTCTGCATGTAGTTGTCATAAGCATCTATACGGACACCACTGTTCTAGTATATGCTCTTCTCATCTTGGGCAACCGTGTAAAATGTGTATCCGTTTATATCGTACCCTTGATATGTTATATTTTTTTGTTATGTAGGGTCTGATGTTAGTTTTTTTATTATAGCACTTGTAGGAGTACTCGATTGTCTGATTTGATCTCGGAACCAAGTCGTAAACCTTCGCATATGTTGCCTCGCAACCCAAGCTTCAGTCTGCCCTGGATTCTCTTCAAGCAGCATCTACTTGTGCTCATCGACATATCGTCACACTTCACTCATTTTTTGCAGCACAAGGAAATGAGCTTGGTCGTAAGCTTTCAGATCAGGAGTTATTGCCATCTTCCCCAGAACTCCCACACCTACGAGCCTCCCCTCATGGAGAGACTTAGGCACGCCAATTGAGTTATTTGGGTCTATGTAATTAACAGACCACTCCAATGCCTCCTCTGTCGTGTAACCCTGCATGATGCATCCCTCAGGAAAGGCTACATTCCTTACGTACGACTTGAGAATGCACATATATCTCTCGTATGGAAACATGTGATGCAGGAACACGGGGCCAAGGTAGTGTATCTCCTTCACAAGGTGAGCAGTAAGATGTACCATGATATCGAAAAATGATGGTGGGAAATACACCTCAAGAATACATAGAGTCTTAAAGTGTCTTCTTTCTAGCTCCTCCAGCGAGTCTGGATCGAGCACTTTTTGTTCAATTGCATTGAAGAAAAAGCACAGGCTTAGGATAGCCTCGCGAACCTTTATTAGGAGGATGTTCCTAATTGCTACCGCAAGCAGTGACGTCATCATCACATGGCAATCATGGGACTTCAACATGGTGAAATTCATTTTTAGCTTTTTCACTGAGACAAGTCTTGCGATGTTAGATGAGTAACCGGAGGGAACTTTTACACTGTACAAGAACTCGCAGAATTTGTTTTCTCCTTCCTAGAGAGAGTGATAGCTGCTAGGGGTAGGTATTTTTCTTTGTCCGTATCTTGTGCATGGAGCTCCGGCCTTAAGCCCATTTCATCAAGGTCAGCTCGTGCGTTCTCATGATCCTTTCCTTTTCCCTTCATTTGGAGCAATGTACCGATCAAACTCTTGCAGATATTCTTCTTTACATGTATGTTATCGATAGAGTGACGAACATCTAATTTTTCCCAATACTCTAGTTCGAATAGTATTGATTTCTTGTTCCACATTCCTAACTATTCATCATCTTTAGAGAATTGATTTCGCTTGCCAAGGACAACATTGATATTCTTAACCTGATTGTGGACATCTTCCTCGCTGAAATGCCTCGGAGGTAACGCTTTCTCCCTTATGCCATCGAACTGCTTGTCCATATTTCGGTACGGGTGTTTCCTGGGAAGGAAACATCGATGCCACATGTATATTATTTTCTTTGAGTTGTTCAACCTCAAACTGCATATGTCATCTAAGCAATGGGGGCATGCTTTACCTTTTCTTTTACTCTAACCTGACAAGGTACGAAGTGCTGGTGCAATATGGCGTGCAAGGTAAAGTACTCTTGCTTGTACTGATCCCAAACCTCGACGCCTTCCGACTAGAGTTTCTTAAGATTATCGACTAAAGGCCTGAGGTACACATCTATATTGTTGCCAGGTTGTTTCGGTCCTGATATCAAGATCGACAACATAATGTATTTTCGCTTGTTACAAAGCCAGGGTGGAAGGTTGTAGATCGATAATACAACAGGCCAGGTGCTATGTGAGGTACTCATGTTACTGAATGGATTCATGCTATCTGTGCTCATAGCAAACCTAATATTTTTTAATTCTTCGGGGAACCAACCAAATGTGGAATCAACGATTTGTCACTGAGCGGAATCTGCCGGGTGCCGTATCATTGTGTCGCTCTTACGACCCTCCTTATGCCAACGCACCAATTGGGCCTCCTTTTTGTTGGCAAACAGATGCTTCAGACGGGAAATTAGGAAAATACAACACCACCTTCCTAGGACCACCTTTACTTTTCTTGCCTTCGTCCCTGTCACCATCGTCATTTCTACACCTATATCGATGGGTTCCACACACGGGGCATTGATCCAGCTCTGCATACTCTCCACGAAACATGATACAATCCTTCTTACATACATGTATATTTTTCTATTTCCAGTCCTAGAGGACAAATTATCTTCTTCGTGTCGTAGACGCCCTTGGGCACCAAGTTTCCCTCCGGTAGCATGTCCCTTAACAGATCCAGCAATGCCTCGAAACTCTTGTCAGTCCAACCATGGGTTGCCTTCAGCTGTAGAAGCTTTAGGTTCCCAAAGATCCGCGTGTACTTCTCCTTACAGTTGGGATAAAGGGGGGTTTTGGAATCCTGCATAAATTTCTAGAATTTAGCAAACTCACCATTGTTATACTCGTCGTGCTGCTCAACATCCTACACCATCTGGTCCATAGTCTCCACAAAATCGTCGAGATCATTATCATTCAAACCTAATTTGTCCTCATTCCTGAGATCATGATCCATTTCATCGGGTGTAAGTCCTTGATCCACACTATCGGCATGGAGGGCCCGATCCATCTCTCCCTCGTTAAGGCCTTCTTTGCCATGTTTGTTCCAACATGTATAATTCTCTTTAAATCCATGCATGACCTAGTGTGCATGGATATTGTCTGGTTTTGGAAACTTCTTTTCATTTCTGCAGTCGCAACATGGGCAATACATTGCCGTTATACCACGATCTTTCATATCCGCCAAGGCAGCACTCATGAAATGCTTCACCCCGATCAGGTACTCTGGACAAGTCCGGGTCTCGAGGTACATCCAACTTCTGTCCGTCATCTACAATTAATATAAAAACATTAATTCTTCATTAACAATGACCTTAATTTCGTGGTTAAGCACGCGATTAAAAATTCCCAATAAATACACTAGATCTGTGGTATCTCGCGGTAGATCGGACAAACCTAGTACCAAATCTAACATAAATACGACTCACTTGTACTAAGATTTTGGATAAAGATGCAAAATAACCGATTACAACTCAAAGCACAACAAATCTACCAAATAGGGATAAGAGGAGAAGGAAAGGGGGAGATGCAAACCTTCAAAGACCTAGCACCAATTCAAACTTTAAATTAACAAAATATTAGAGAGTCTCTAGTGGAACCGAAGAAAATCGCCAGAACTAAACGCACGATACTGTTGACAATTGTTCGGCCCGCACAGTAGCTGGCCAGCTCTTATAACAGGTCTAAGTAATAAGTGATGGGTGATAATATTACCCGTCACTTATTACTTCTTATAAGTGACGGGTCATATTACGATCCGTCACTTATTACTGGTCCAGGGAGACCCGTCACTTATGACCAGGTTATAGGTAACGAGTCTATTTATTACCCGTCACTTATGTTATAGGTGACGGGTAATATTATGACCCATCACCTATTACATGTTATAAGTGACGGGTATATACCCGGTCCCGACAAGAGGTGACATAAGTGACGGGTAGTGTAATAACTCGTCACTAAATTGTGTCTCCTTTATTCGTTTTTCATGTTGTGCACGGTGAGGGAGAATAGGGTGCTGCGATGCTGCTGTGGGTAATTTGTTGTCACCACAACTAAACAACTACAAACATTAGTAATGAAATCAAACATGAGAAATAAATTGCTTTATAAAAATCACACAAAATTCCCCATAAAAACTTAGCTATCACAATTTTACGAATATGCTGCTTAGTTTCTCGTTTTCTCCCTAGTGCTCTGTCATAAAAATGACAGGAGACTTCTTTCTTTCTCGTTTTTTTTATTTCTACAACATGAATTAAGTCAAATAATAGAACTTCTTAAATATACATAAAATTATCTATAACTTCTCAATTATAACCATATTTAATTATCCTATTACCTAACCCTCATTTGCTTCTTAACCCTGCTGTGCTGACAGCAAAGAGATTCTGGACAGCAGCACAAAAACATGAATAACTTCCAAACAACCACACCAAAATTTACGTTCTACTAGTCTGCGGAAATATTAAATGATAATCTATATTTTTTGTTTAAGCACTAAGGTTGGTAGTAAACATAAAATATGGCAGCCATGTTCCCGAAGCCATAATTTATGACCCATACATCCAAATTCGATGTTATACGACTCTAACGAAAGCTTAAACAATAACACAACACTTTCTTTGATGCCAACAACAAAAAATCGGCCATCTACCATCTTTAATCTATAAGTTTCCGCGACACTGCTCAATTGCGAGACTGTCAGAACAGCATGCTTGCAGAGCTCATAACTACTAATCTATCCATCCAAATTTTCATTCTAAATACTCCAGGGAAAATTTATTTACTGCTCTACAACTCTCTTGTAGTCCTAAGTAAAGGGTATCTTCTTAAAGCACCCCCCCTCCAAACCCGATTAAATCTACTCCGCACAAACGTAACAATTTCAGACGTTAGAACGGTACTAACTCGGTTCATGCACAAACACACAAGGGATTTGATTTTAACCAATACCTAACCCTTCCTCATCCTCCTCTTCTCTTCTCCGCTCCTCTCCACTTCTTCCTTTATCCAGCCCAGCAGTGTCAGACCCTTAAGTTGAAAGCCACAATCCGAAGCTGAAACAAACATACCCTTAAGTTTCACGGCAGCTTGATTTACTATTTTGCGTTCATGTCCTTTTCGTTTTCAGCTGTAATCAAGTTTAACTCTGTAATTGGCGGTAAAATGCTTGGACCCGGTTATATAACGGGATTAGTTGGGCGGGAGAAGCAAGCAGAATCATTCCATAGATATTCTCTAGCTTTTTAGTATAGATCTTAGTTCCAGTTCATCTCTGCACCACTTTCCCAATCGAACCCTATTGAGCCAATTCGATTTTCACTCCACCACACAAGTTCAGGCCTCAGCATCACAGGATACTTACAATAGGGTATTAGAGCTTCGGCTTTCCTCGGAATTTTGTATCAAACTCGTGAGGGTGCGGTTGGCTTGCAGCCACTTGCGGTGTGTTCCATAAAATCCCTAAGCCGGCATTGAGTTTTAGATCCGGAGGCGATTGATACTGGGCAAGTTTAGTGAAAGTTGGTGGGTCGTCCACTGGTAAAATCCCAAGCAAAATCTGCTCCGTGGTGGCGGTAGATCAAGATCTCGAGGCTTGTAGTGAGGAGTTGATCCGAGCTGTCCTTGGGTATCTATTGCATGGTAAGAACTAGAGCACAAAAATTACAGATAGAGATGAGATCTACTGAAGAAGAGGCACCGAGACAGATCTCTCAAATCAAGGGTGATCTGGTTGAATTGAAGAATCTGAAGGGAGAAATGACTGAGATCAAGAAGTTATTAATGGTGATAGCCAATGGAATCAATACCAGGACTGAAGACTATCTGAATATCAACAATGAGACATCTTTTTGAAAGGATGATAAGAGTATTGCTATTTTTTATAAAATAGAAGAATTAACTCAGTTTATAAGAGAAACTTGGTTTGAAAACCTCATAGCCCTGAGACGACAATACATCCACGACTCCACAGACAAGACGCTCACACCAGGAGCACAAACCCGACAACAGACATGACCAACCCAACTCAATCGCGTGCTAATCAACCAAACACCCACACCACTTGGTCGATGGAGCCACCGCTCCCACGCCGCACCTCTTAGACACACAAGCTGGCAGCACGTCGCTTCGGAGGAGCGCACATTAAACCAAAACTCTGTCGTGAAGCACCCTGCTGAAAGAAGCCACCGTGAAGCACGGACATAGCGGTGAACCTACAGAAGAAGCCGATGAAACGAGACCAAACAACAACACGACACCCACCACACACGACGCAACTAACAAACAGCCGCGCCCAACCTAACTCAACTCGCGCACCAAACTAGCATCCTGAGCAACAAACTAGCGGAGCCCTGCTACCATGCAATCAACAGCTTGGTCAGCAGAGCCATGCTCTCATGCCGAACCAACCCCCCCCCCCCCCTAGAAAGCCAGCAAGCGCGTCACTTCGGAGGAGTGCACATCAGACAGCAGTTGTAGATGGGAAAGCCACATGGAAAGGAATGTCACCGCGCCGAGCGGAGGCGTAGGAGCCAACCAACAAAAGAAACTAGAGTCACCGGCGAGTGCAGTAGGGATTCTGTAGGTGACGCCTTCAGGAAGCAAGCGACGTCAACATCGCTGTCACTCGACAGGAAACCGAAGCAAGGATTTCACCCAAAGAAGCCCCTAGGGCGGGAGAGACGCTACAATATCGCCTTTAGGGAGGAAATAACGCCCATGGACGTCATCAGTATTAGCACCAGAAAACAACACCAGCCCAAGTACTTGAAATCATGTAAATCATACTAATTCTACTATTCAAGTTCTACCTGGAGGTGGACCTGGGGTTATTTATGCTAGTGGTGAAGCTGTAATTTCCATACCCATGAATTTCACTAGTCATCAACTATTAGCCTCAAACCCCACACCTGTTTATACCACTGCCATAAGAACCACCAATGTTATTGATCAATAGCATAATAGCAGATTTGTATATAGTAATGTGAATTGCAGTGGGTTCGATCCTTATGGAATTAGTAGCAGTCTATTGTTGAATTCTGGTAACACAGCCCCACAGAATGTGTTTACTAGAATTAAACTGAGGGAAAACAACTTTAATCAAGATAGGATCGTGTCTCATTTTGCATAAGCATGTATTAAAGAACCTAGATTGGAGTTACGTTTATTCAGTGGGGAATCACCCTTGAATTGGATAAGAAGGCGTGAGAGATTCTTTGAGGTCACAGGTACCCCAGTGGACCAATGGGTGAACTTAGCCACATCACACTTCACAGTGAGGGCTGATAATTGGTTTAATGGTTTGGGATATACCTGGCAGCAACTCAGTTGGCAATAATTGGGGATCATGGTCATGGATAGATTTTCTGAGATGGAAGTTCATGAAGTTATTGCTAAATTTCAGTCCCTACAACAAACAAGTACATTACATATCTATATTGATAAATTTGAAGAATGTGTAGCCCTACTAAATTGTGAGGATCCGTCTAAATTGTATTTGAATTATTAAATTGAGCGATCGTTTAATAAGATGAGAGGTAGCACACGTCCGTCTCTTGACGCGCCATATGCTAACCCATATCTCACCACAATAATCGCAACCACTAAATGATTAAAATGAATTCAATCGTGGCAGTCCCATTATGTGTGTTTTGATAATTCTCAGGAGAATTATTATCCACACATATCTCTACCAACATGTACATCACAAGATCATGATTATACAAAAGCTCAAATGATTACATGCTGATAAAGTAAACAAAAGGCAAGTATCATCTAGCATAATTATATATAAATCGCAGCAGAATAACATCTAAATAAAACAAAGACTGGTGGAGCCATTTGCCCATAAGACAATCGACTGAGGTTAGTAGTAGTATAGTAACTACTCGTGAAAGTAACCGACTTCTAAACTTTTCCTGCAAAACAATCGACAAAGCACAGTGATTACGAAGGTACTCGCAAATCTTACTCACATGGGTATATATATTCCCGACTCCAAGGATAATGCATTTGGATGAATTAGCAAGGAGTAAGTCATAAGGTTAAATTAAATTATGCGAAAGGCAATTTAACCTACAACTTAAACATGTGAGCACTTAACATAATTTAACACTTAGGCTATCCTGTCATGACCATAAGAACATAACCATATACCACATTTCAATATGATTATCTCAACATAGAACATAAATGACCATGTCATCTCATCCCACATATAACCTCTATGCCACCAATACCAAACGTAACTCTAGGGTGACGTTTAGTGAACATTAAGCTTGCTCATAACCAAGAGCACGCAATTTGAATTGATTTTACACAATACAGGGGAGTATATCTTTACCCACATGACACGAGACCACCCTCCATATAACCTGTCAGTTGCAAGCGATGATTCACGTGACAACCGTTCACGTACCCACCTCGAACCTTTGTATGCGGATGCTACCTAGGTCTACTCCCGTGCAACCTCATGTGCCTCTACAAGCCCTCTTGCTCACATCCCGGGCGCATGAGTCAAATAAACACGGTGACTTATAATACTTGGCTCATCCTTACCCTATTTGGATATGTGATAGTACAAAGAGGTGATTAGGTCAATAGCGCCAACAAATGGTGCTTAAACGATTCAAGTGGTCTATGACATTCGGGTCCCTCTCCCGACCTACCTATAGTACCGCCCACATTTCGTCTCATTCTCATAACTCATCATCCCAATATCATTATCATCGTGAAAGTAATTAAACATATAGCTCATGAATGATGGAACGTTCCACTGCTCAACTTTTACCAATGACCTATGCATTTCGAAGCATTTCGGATAAATTTTAAGTTAGACATTAATATGGTTATCCCCAGGTTACAAGGATTGAGATCATCAATAACAAGATAGGGATAAATGCGACAAGCTAGGTGCTACCCAATTTCCCGATATCAACTCACTAAACATGCATATACGACATATAGCAATATATAATAAGTTGACCAATAATTCATCAAAATATAGGAGAAGTATGCATCGATGCTTGCCTTGGTGCTCTACTTCACAATCAAGATCAACCACAAAACTCTTCTCAAGAAAACCCGCCACTCTCCGGTTCGTCGATCACGAAATGAGAGAAAATAATGCATCACAATAAGCATGATGAAATGCCATAAAGTAATCTTTATGATGCATTATTATGAAAACATTTGTAAAAGAACATTTGAAATGATTAGGATAGAAAGGATCTAAACATCATATGGAATAAACTAAGTTCACTATGTTCTGGGTGGCTGGCGGTCAGACCAGCCCAGGCGGCTATTAGACCGTGGTGGTCGAACAAAGAAAAAATGGGTACTGAGTAGACTTGGCGGTCAAACCAACCAAGCGATAGTCTGACTCCTGACTGTGGAGTCTAACTTGAGTCTACCCGGCCAAGTCTCATCTCGATGGTTAGACTGGCCCTAGTGGTGGTCAGACCGCTGGGCTTGGCCAGCAGCACCTCGGCGAGGTCACTGGCGAAGGTTCCAGCAATGCCTTCAGCCAAGTGTGATATCAAAACAGTCTACAAGACTAGGGGAGTGTATTTTGGGTGGTTTGAGTGACATGCATGGGGCTAAAAGCTTGGACCCCATGGATCAGCATCCATGGCTAGGTGGAGCTCAATCCTATGGCTATGGGGAGTGGGGGAAACTCATGGTAAAAAGGGGAAAGGGGTTGTGGAGCTTTACCTTTGTGTGGGAAAGCTTTCCAGAGGGTTAGCTAGCTCCGGGGAAGCTCCAATGTGGAGATCGACTCCAGGATGCTTTAACCAGCCTAGAGATGGAAGAAGACGTGTGAAGCTTCTTCGGTGAGAAGACGGCACGGAGGAGCTTAGGAAATCTTCAGAAAGCTCGAGGAAGCAGTCTCCATCAATCTCCAGCCATCGTGATGGTCAAGGTGGATGATATATCAAAACCCATGCCATAGCATTGTGTTCCCAAGAAATATGAACATCTCTGTTCAAACGGTTTCTCAGATTTCATAGCCAATCTCTGGGAACACGAGCGTCTTCGTTGCTGCATCTGTTTGTGGTCACCACCAAACCTAGTAGCAGTCATCGTTGTTTTGTCGCTACCTCGGATGACCCCATCCAAAACCAACCATACTATTGAGTTAGTCTTTCCACGTTCTACACAATGCTTTCCTTGTTTAACTAAAACGCCATTGAAGCCCGACATCGATGTCAGTGGCTATGTGCCCGATCGTCATCTCCGATGAAACCCAAGCCGCCGCCGCTACACAGATTTACTGGTAGTATCGTTAACCTAGAAGCGTAACACCAGACATTTGATCATGGGTGGTTGAGACACCTCAGCATACCTCTTCTTTAATCCAAGACGGTACTTGCATAGCATGCCAAATCAGCGCCAGATCATTCTCCTTAGCCTAGTCACTGAAGTCTGGTCTGCCCTACACTTCTTGAATCTTATGCAATGATGTTGTCAAGTCTGATACAGTGATTGTGCAATAAAGCCTTTTCCCATAGGAAGATAGTTCCGGTAAATCAACATTTCCTTTTCAGACTAGTCCATCTCCCGAAAGCTATTCTCTTTTCATCTTAACTCCGATTTAGGCGATTCTTGCATCTAAATATTTCTAAAATCTTACCTATCCAACCATAGTGTTTTAAAGTGTTTTAATGATGTTTGGTATGTCGCTCTTAGTGTTTCCTTTGTGTTGTTTATCGGTAGTTCTTGCGATTAGTCGATAACATTCCGGAGCAGTTTAAGAGACTTCAAGACCAAGTTTTCGTCAACACTGAGCAGCATTGGGTAAAAGGCAAGTGCCCTTGATCATCTTGAACCTATGTTTTAAATGTTTTGTTTTACAAAATTGCATGCAATGTCTATCAACTTGATGGGTAGTCACCTATGTTAGGGTTTACCTAGTTCTTTCTTTAGATTCCTTGAAGCCTAAGTGGTAGTTGATATGAGTCTCTTAGGTAGAATTGCTTTGCCATGCTTTTGGGATGTTGGATAGTGTCATATACTTGATTAATAAAGTTATGCAACAATGATCGTTAATGTAATAATGGTCTAGCAACATGGAATCTTAGGCCTTGAGCAAAGTAGTTTTGGTGGTTGTCATGGTTATGTTGTTGGTTTAGTGTTTGCTCAAGTGACCTAAGTTAGAACCAGTTTGTGGAGCGACAACCCAAAAAGTAACGTTCCAACCACGAGGCTGATATGGGTAAGACGTGACATACTAGTTAGAATCTATCCGGTGTGTGTTGTGTCAGCACAAAAGGGGGCTTCTGGGTAGGAGTTAGACTCGCGTAAATCCTGGCGGTGAAACCTAGTGGGCAGATGCATACTGGATTAGGCTCTAGTTAGTAGAAAATTTCATTCAGTGATTTCTTGGCGGCATACCACTGGCGTGTGCTAAGTGTTTCGTAAATACGGCAACATAGAATTCACTGACTCATGGTGAAAGCTGGACAACCTCTGTAGAGTGTAAAAACTGTTATAACAGCCGTGCCCGCGGTTATGGGAGACTTGGATCCTCACATGATTAGTGGGTTGTGGTTATGGGTTTGGTTGTGGTTTTGGTTATAGTACAAGGAGTACTAGACGGTTATGGTATACAAGGTGGGGAGTCTTGTATGTTGGGTGTTGCACTGTATGGGTTACATTCACTTAATAATTGTTTAATACTTTTTGAGTCCAAATATCTTTTTATTACTCATATTTACGCAAATATACCATGTGGTTAGCCTATTCTTGTTATAAGTCTATATATCATTATCTTTCCCACACTTGTTGAGCGCGTCATGTGCTCATATTTGCTATTTTCCCTATACCATACGACATGTGTGGTGCTACTTAGTGAGTGAAGATGTTGAAGATTATCAAGACGAGGTTGTGATGTTTTAGGCGTGTGTCTCCTGGTCAGTTGCTTGCGGTGTTGTTGGGCACTAGTGTTTCTGTTCCACCGCAGATATCTTCATAGAAGACAATATATATCAATTGCTAATGTTTATTCTATAAAAGTATTACTTTTGTTACTTCACCTGTGATGTCCTTATATGTGTTGAACATCCTGGGCACATAAGCCGCATCTGATTTTGGTTGTTTAATGCTTTTTGAGTCCAAATATCTTTTCATTACTCGCATTTATGCAAATATACCATGTGCTAGCCTATTCTTGTTATAAGCCTATATATCATTATCTTTCCTACACTTGCTGAGCGCGTCATGTGTTCATACTTGCTACTTTTCCTTTGCCATGCGACATATGTGGTGCTGCTCAGTGAGTGAAGATGTTGAAGACTATCAAGACGAGGTTGTGACATTCTAGGCGCGTGTCTCCTGATCGGTTGCTTGCAGTGTTGTTGGGCACCAGTGCTTCTATTACGCTGTAGATATCTTCATAGAAGATAATATATGCCAATTGTCGCAAGAGTTTAACATTTATTCTATAAAAGTATTGCTTTTGTTACTTCACCTGTGACGTCCTTATGTGTGTTGAACATCCTGCGCACACATAAGTCGCATATAGTTTTGGCCGTTAAAACAGGGTGTGACACGGTCAGACCGTGGCTAGCATTGGTCAGACTGCAGGCTAGGCTGTAGGCTAGGCCCACGTGCTAAAAGTCCTCTTTCTTTTCCCCGTTTCTTCCTATTCTTTTCCTTATCCATCCTAATTGGCTTTGGGGCTTCCTAACCATTTCTAAACAATTCCAACTCATAAATATATATGGTGGGAACATGCATTGATCAATGATGTAACATTTCCAAAACATTTTTAAATAATTAAAACAAAAGCCAAATGCATGAAGCATGATGTCATGATGTGTATGCATGCTTAATGACTAGGTTAGAATTTTTGGGTGTGACAGAGATCATCCTTACATTCAAGAATCCTTTTGCTCGAGTTGCTTCATTGGAGGATTGAAAAATCACATCAAACATCAAGTTATATGCCACCAACCTATAAGTTTGATTGAGGCATATTGGTATGCAAAACACATTGAGCAGGCTTCCATATTCAAGAAAGCTTTCACACCCACGAGATACAATACTAGTCAAGGAAGTAATTCACAAAGTGGAGCACCAAGAAAGAAGGATAGGAACAAATGCTGGTTTTGTTAAGAACCATGGTTAGCTCAGCACAACTGCAAAGTGAAAAAGAGACTACTGACCTTGGCAGTTGAAGAAGGAAGTGAAGACATGGTCAAAGATCGACTTTTGACTATAACATTGGATAAAGGTGGAGAAAATGGAGAAAAGACAGAACCAAAATGATCTTTAGAACCTAGATTTTTGTCAGCTCCTGACAATCTAGAAAAGACACAACTGACATAGGAGACTGGACAATTGATGCAAATCTAAGCTCATGGAGTCAATGGCACTACTAGACCACTCACATTTTCTTTGTTGATCAATATAGAGGGTAAGCAGACAATAGCCTTGGTGGATAGTGGAAGTACCAATTCTTTCATGGATTATGAGCATTGTTCAAAAAATCTATGATCGGTAGCAACTTGGCCGGCCAGAGAGTAGGGATTAATCAGTTAATCAGAGATTAATTGAATTAATCGGTTGACCATTAATCAATTGGTATAAATTACTTGAGGGGATTATATACAAAAATGCTGGAATACACAATAAACTTATCCCTCCCTCTCGTGGGCTGCGTGAGATGAAACAAACCCGCCCAGCCCAACATAGTCGAATCGAGTAATCAAATCAGAATTTATTTACCAGAATTCAGTGAGCCTTCGCGGAGAACTCTATCAGGCTTGAAAGTCTTCCTTCATATTGTTTGCTAGCTTCCTTCTCCTTGTTTCCTGCCTTTCATTCTTTATGAAATTCTTATTGATTTTCTTCATAAAAGAAAATGGTTACTATCCATGGGTTTAGGTATAATGATTACTTTCTGCATTTCAGTAGGTGTGCTTCCAGATGTAAACCAAGTTATAGACTTTTGAAATGAAGATGAAACCTCACCCCAAAACTGACCCACGACACAGCGCCCATTCGTTTCGCGCACGGGAAGGCAACGAAGTTTAGTTCAAAAGACCGCAGCGGAGTGGAGTAGCCGCGGAGTACATGAGATTGCTAGCTCCTTTTGGTGGACAACGGTTCTTTCTTTGACAGATGTTGCGGGCACCAATTAGTAGGTATGAGAGGATTAATGGCAGATCCCCTCTTAGAAATGAACAGGGCATTGATTGCTAAGTGGTGCTTTCGTTTCAAGGACCCCACTGTCACAGGTCTTTGAAATGTGGGAGCAAGATTGTCAAGAGAAGTTTCAAACCAAAAGGGATGTGAGGTGGAAGCACTTTTACCCTTCCGAAGGGCTAGGTGTAGCGATCATCAGTATGAGTTCCTTTCTAGAAGAAAAGGAGGTTGGAACTAGATGGTTTCCCATTTTCTATTCTAGAACTTCGGGTTTCACAGACTTTTCCCACAATAAAGGCTTTGTTCTTTTTGATAAGCTCCCGTTTTTCCCTCTGCTTCTCAATATTGTTCATCCCTCTAGCGTTCGTTATGAGGACATTCATTAGGAGTTTGAGGTTAGATTTGATGGGAAGACAATGTTTGTTCCTCTTCTTTGAAACGATTTTGATGAATCTTGAAATGATACTGATTGGCCTGAATCTCCTCTGGTTTCACCTTTGCGAGTCAAAGTAATTTCCGGGGGTCCCGTCAGTCGGAAGACGACGAAGCACATCCATCACCTAAAGGCTGGACTCTGAACAGAAATAGAGCTTATTAAACTCTTCCACCACATCTCTCTAACTACTTTTTTCCAATCGATTAAGTAAGCACCCCTAAATTCCAACTAGGTTGCTCAAACGTCAATTTGAAACCCCTATCCTTGTCCTCGATCCACCAACTCTTCTGTTCCAATAGAGAACTCCTTCTTTTCATCTTTGACTTGTGGCATCTCCCGCTTTGGAAGGATAAGAGCAATCGACCGATCTTCCGAGACGAGACCCAGAGTTAAAGCATCAACATCCAGCCATTAGATGCCCAAACCCGTAGATCCAACAGTTTATACCACTCCACCCTATATAGAAGACCACCACCCATCCAACCAAACCCTAGCCTTCACCCCACCCCTCCAAAACCATACTCCGCCACACTGCTCAACAGCGAGGGGCAGGAGCTGCTAAGCGGTTGCGGCATGAGGGGCATGAACTGTCGAGCGATGATGGAGCGAGGGGCCACTGCGGGAGCTACTGAGTGGCGGCGATGTGAGGGGCAGGTGCTACTGGAGCTGAGCTACAACCTGGGTTGTTTTGCGACTTGAGTGAGGGGATTAATTGTCCAGTCAACCTGATTAATTGGTGGTCAACCTGATTAATTGGGTTGTCAGGCCGATTAATTGGCCAGCAGATTATATAGCCGATTACAGGGTAATCTACTCATTGCCCTACTGATCACCGATTTCTCGACCGATTAATCGGCTGATTGGACAATTTTTTTCATCACTGATTATGATTTGGCAATCAAAGGAGAGTTTAGATTGGGTTATACTAATGCAAAGAGGGTGGCATTAGCTGGAGGAGGTGAGCTAACTACAGATGTAGTGGTAAAAAAACTTAATTTATGAGTCTTAGAATGTCCCATTGGATTAGATTTGTAGAGAAGGACTCTTATAGTGGATCACATGTGTGACTATGGCAGAATGGTGGTACAATACAAGCTACCATACATCACTGAAGATCACTCCCTTCCAAGCCCTATATGGTTATCACCCTCCATAGATAAGTGAATTGTCAATTCCCTACAATATTTCAAAGGAAGCCAGGATTTCAGTGGAAGAGAAAGAATGCATCCTGCTGCAAGTTAAGGATAACTTGACCAAAGCTCAAGAGAGGATGAAGCATTTTGCTCACAAAAAGAGGACTGAGAGAACACCGGAAATTAGGGACATGGTCTATTTGAAGATGCAGCCATATCAACAAAATGCATTTGGATTAAGAGGAACTCTGAAGTTAAGAGCCAAATACTAGGGACCCTTCAAGGTGACTGAGAAGATTGGACGAGATGCATATAAGCTACAACTACCAAAATAGGCTGGAATCCATCCAGTTTTTCACGTGAGTCAAGTCAAGAAGCATTTGGGTAATTGTGCAGTTCCTGTGCCTGGGCTACCAATGGTAACATTTGAAGGAAAAGTTAAGACTCCCACTGTCAATCCTGGACAAAAGGATACGCCAAGAGGTGGAGAAATAGTTGCACAGTGGATAGTACAATGCTCATGCTTATCTCAATCCGAAGCAAGCTGGGAAGATGCATCATGTCTTCATTCCCTAATTTCAATCCGTGAGGACAAGGATTCACTAAGAGGGGGGAAATGTCAGACCCCAAGTATCAAGCACTCTAAACAGAAGAAGACCAATCCAAGGTGAAGATGGCGGATGAGATAAGCTACAAACCGACTTCACTTAATGCGAGAGGAAGAGAAGACGAGACGCCAAACTGGATCTGACGGCCAGAAACACTTATTGTTCCATGACAGCTTGATTTACCATTTTCGGTCACATCCTTTATATTTTTAGCTGTAATCAAGTTTAACTCTATAATTGGCGGTAAAACACTTGGACCTAGGTATATAACAAGAATAGTTGGATTAGAGAAGCAAGAAAAATCATTCCATAGATATTCTCTAGCTTGTTAGTATAGTTCTTAGTTCTAGTTCATCTCTGTGCCACTTTTGCTAAAATTGAACCCTATTGATCCAATACAATTTTCATCCCATCACCCAAGTTCAGGCCTCATCATCGCGGGGTCCTAACAAGCAGTAGCACGGCAGCAGTGGGGTGCCTTTGGTTGGTTGAAGAGCAGGTGACATGTAGGCCTGGACATTGACGTCCTTCGCCCAGGTGGTGGCACTGGACAGAGGTGACGATGGTCACTACTACAAAACTATTTTTCAGGACACTCAGAGTGTCTTTCCATAGACGGCTCAAATGGCAAACCCCTGAGCAGTTGGCGGGGCCCCCCCTGCATTTTTGGGCTGCCTGTGGAAACAAATTTCCATAGGCGGCTACTTACAACAGCAGACTGTGGTAATGGTACGATTTCCAGAGACGGGCGACATAAGAAGCCGCATGTGTAAAATGTCATTTCTAGAAGTGGTTCTTTATGTGAATCATCTCTGGTAATGAGATGATTACCACCAGCAGGTCACATAAGAAGCTGCCTGTGATAATAGATGACAACTTATCTTAAAAAAATTATAACTTTTTTATATGAAGTCGGTGGGGACAAACTTTATATGAAAATTGTAGCCCTCGACAAGATCTATAACTTTATAGTTGAAAACTTTTTCATTGAAATCATTTAGATGTTCAAATAATCGTTTAAAGTTTCAAGCAGAAGAGATCAAAATGATTGCATATACTATTAGTATTACTAGCGCTTGATGGCGACAAGGTGCTCTTCACGTGGTGCCTCCATGAAGCGACTGACGTAGCCTACTTAGTAGGACATGTATGACTAGGTGTGGAAGAGGTACTGGAGGCTTCCGACTAGACTCCGGTAGAGAGTAGCATCGACTAGCAAGGATGATCTCAACTTGTTGAGCTTGAGGCGTACCTCCGTTGGAGTTTGACAGGGGTTGTAGTCCACCAACACAGCCTTCTCTAGAATCTTCAGCGCGTAGAAGGATTGTCCGAGCTTGGTGGTGTCTAGGTTTTGGTGCACCACGATGCCGAGGTAGTACCTGAGCACCCCCAAATTGCTCATTCAAAATAAATTCTTCATCTCCACCTTGAACTCGTGGATGCTGTTGGTGTTGTTATCGGTGATGATTAAGTCATTGACGTAGATGACCACAATCAGCCGACTCCTGCTTTCACCTCGCGTGTACACTCCATGTTCAAAGCTGCTATGATGAAACCTAAGTGTGAGCAGATTGGCGTCCAGCTTCTCGTTCCACGCATGCGGTGCTTGGCGGAGGCCGTAGAGCACCTTGTGGAGATGTAGAACCTTGTTCTTGTGCTTGCTATCTATGAAGCTGGGCGGCTGCGCGACATACACTTCCTCGTAGAGATCACCATTCAAGAATGCTGACTTGACATCCATATGATATGGTGAACCTCCCAAGATTGATGCACAGAGATGATGAGTAGAAGCCTCCATGCTCAGACAAGTAATAGGGGCAAAGACCTCATTGAATTCACAATGTCTCCATGCTCGTCATGCTTTACTCTGTACACCCCTTTAGGCTGATCGTGCGATGACCTGCAGGGAGATCAATAAGGCTCTAGGTCTTTTTGTTAGTAATGGAGTCCATCTCCTTCTGCATTGCCTTCCTCCAATTGTTGCTCTTCTCTGATTCAATGAAGCTGCTTGGTTCCTCGGCATTCACCATGTGAAGCTTGTCGAGGTCGAGTTGGTGCGGTGCTACCCTCGTGGCTAAATAAAAACCTCTTACATGCTAGGAACCAAAATGACTAAATGCACTATGTAGGACCGAGATAGACGACTAGAGGCGGCGAGGTGGGGAGGGGGGGGGGTAAATAGGCGCCTTAACAATTTTTTTCAAAATTGATGGCCTTCTCCTATCCTCAACCCAACGCACCTCGAAACCACATGCGGAAGCAAGAGAGACAAGAGCAAATTGCAAAAATTCCAAAACCAATGCTCCTCTTAGATGAATGTGAACTCTAGGTTTCGGTTAAGGCCAGCGCAAAGAATCAAGCAACTTGATGAAAACTCCTAAACACAAGAGAAGTAGCCGTCAGAAGAAGGGATTCTTCAAGTTGATGGATCTAGAGGGTTGTGATGGTTCAAGAATAACTCATATGAGATGGCTAATCCTCTAGCAACAAGAAGAACACCTCTTACACGACTCAACATGAGTCACTCTCTAGGAAAAAGAAAATCAATAAGAAAACACTAAGAACTTGCACAAAAACATGAGATCCAAGAGCAGGAGACTAGACGGAGATGAACTCAAGCATATGCAAAAAACACTCTCTTCATTAAGCTCAAAAAATGCCCTCTTTTGGCCGATTACAAAGTGTTTTTCTCACAAAAGCTCTCACCTAAACATAGGCTAAGCACTCATCTCTCCCTCTCCACACAACACAAGTGGAAGGCTCTCAAAACTCTCGAAGACACTTGTGTTTTCACCACCCATACCCCACTATTTATAGACCTAGGGGGCTTGCTTAACCCTTAAGCAATCTTATCCCTAAACTGCTCTTCCCTTACAGTGCACTCCCACCTACCATCGGGGGGCGGTTTCGTCCGAATTTTTCTCCATTCATTGGATGGCCGTGGTTCCTTCATGACTTAGTTTTGCCTCAATGTAAGCTTCACGATGAAGCCACATGCACTCCATCCTCATGCGGTTTTTACAGCTAAACCGGGAAACCACCTTGCACGCTTCTCAAAGGGTGACTCACAACCACTTGCATACACCTTATGCAAGCATCCTGATGATGGCACGTGTACTCCGTCTTGCAACCTTGACCGCCGGTAAGTCTCTCCCACTCTCGATCACTCGGGCTGCCTATTCACATGCATTGGCATCCCTTTCGCTTGACTTCATCAACACACCTTCTCCATCCTCCATCTCATGCTTTGCTTAAACTCCATGTGTACAGTTGGGATCACCCTTGACTCCTCCTGGCTCCCTCGATCGTCTAGCAGCAAGCTCCCTGCTTAGCCCCGATCTTCCTGACATCGGCCACCAAGTTGCATGCACTACGTACACATCATGAGACAAGAAAACATGTACACCCAACACCATTTAACTTCATCACAAGTTAGTCAAAATCAAAATCCCTGCAGAAATGACACATCTCTGAAAAATTGTGAACGCCGTATGATTCGGTGTTCACTCATCCTGAGCGCTGGACCATCCAACGTGTTTAACTCAGTAGACCAGACCACATGAAATCCTCTTTGCAAGAAATAGTTTGGTATGTATTTATGCCCATCGCCGGACCATTTGTTGTATCCATTCTTGCCAGAACCTATTTTGCACCCCATATAGCCTAGCGCTGGATCATCCGACATATACAAGTCCATCAGAGCCAGTTTGTAACCTCTTTGCAAGAAATGCTCCGACGTTCACTGATGCCCAACGCCGGACCATCTGGTGCGTAGTTCAATTTTTTCTTCTTCATTGAAATGCTCCAGCATGTACTACATATGAACGCCGGATCATCTGACGAGTTCATTTTCTTCAGTGCCGAATCATCTGGCGTGTATAATTTTTCTGGACTCAGAGACAAACACGCTAACTCCATTTTCTCTACAACTTTGGTTAGTTATGATCATAATTGCAGTACATAAGCATGCCCATGCAATATCAAAATCATCAAACCAAATCAACATCATTGTCAATCACTCATCACAAATGAACCAAGACACATTTCAACTTGGTTTCTCAATCTTCCTCTTGGTGAGTGCATTGACAACTTCAAAAGCACAAAGACTTGGTTTGAAGAAAGCCCAAGAAGCTCATCCAAATAACCAAGAACTCAAGAAAGAGCAAAAGAAGATGTCACTTGGCATAAGAAGATCGCAAAATCCCGAAAATCACAATGAAACTCAAATGCTCCCCCTTGATGAATGCATAGGTTCATTATAGCATATTTTCTCCTTTTTTTTCATTTATGCAGGATTCTTTGTGTATAGCAAATTTATCCCCCTTTGGCAATGCAAACATCAAGGACAAAAACACCATGCAATGCATGAACATGCAATCCTAATGAGCTTTCACAAGTATACCACAAAGCATTTTCAAGAGCTAGAAACTTCAAAGGGCTATGAAGAGTGGAATGAGGAGCTCCCAATTGTACAAATGCTCGAAAAGATACATTTACACAAGAACATGAAGCTACATAAGCTAAAATGAAGAATTGTTGGCTCATTTAGATTCACATAGTCGAATCATGTTAAATGAGACCACAACATAATCATCTACTTGTGCCGAGGCAATACAAACATTAAGAACTAGCTAACTTCAATCTCAAACTAGGCAAAGAAGCATTCATGATAGAAGGCTTTGCAAATGCTCACATATAAAACCAAGACTTAGTTAGATAAGTGATAAAAATAAAGTTGATCATTTTGGCATATTTTTTATTATTATTCTTTTTATCTTCAAGTTGTCTCTTATCCAAGTGAAGTGTCAGACTGGATACGACAAACTCCTCGAGGCTTCAAGACAACCGTATTGGATCTCATTTGTGCACAAGAAACTTGATTGCTTAAGATTATTCAAATTGCACAAATTATCAAATTTTCACTTAGATCAAGTCATGTAGTGTCTTTGCAACATAAGGATCACATGTTCCCCTAAGGTTCTATCATGAGCTAAACATTTGACAAAGACAGAAAATATAGTGCAATATTTCTCAATCCACTATCTTGAACCAAGAAGCCTAGAGTAAGATATTCATCAAACTAGACTTAACACAAGTATTGACTAAGCCAAAGCAATTACAAACATGATGATTAGGAATGTAGCATTTCATAGTCTCCATAATTCATAAAATTGCCAAATTTCATATTTAGGAAAGCTAGCTTGCTTGAGATGTTTCATATCAAAACATGAAGAGGAGCCTAAGATTAAAAGGTTGCTCCAAACAACTACTGAACTTAGTCTAAATTCAAGTCTAGTAACTGAAAATACTAAAGACATACAAGTCAAAGCTCAACTTCAATGATTATCTTACAAGATGAGATGCAATGCAAATGCAGCAAAATTACGATAGAGTATGTATAGCTGCCACTCCCTCTCATACAATGCCATAGGGATGGCACACTCCAAGCTCTTCCCTCAAATAGACAAATCTTGTTGCATCTAGAGGCTTGGTAAAGATGTAGGTAAGTTGGTGTTAGGTATCTATGTATCTCAAGTCAATATCTCCCTTTTCATTGTGGTCTCACAAGAAGTGGAATTCACATCTATGTGTTTGGTTCTGGAGTGTTGGTCTATGTTATTGGCTAAGCTAACGGCACTAGTGTTGTCACACAAAAGTGGCACACTCTTGAAGTCTAACCCAAAATCCCTCAAGGTAGCAACCATCCACAAAATTTAAGAACAACAGCTAGCGGCAGTAACATATTTAACTTTAGTAGTTAACTGCGCAACACTAGACTATTTGCGAGAAGACTAATACATAAGAGTAGTACCCAAGAAATGATAAATACCAGAGGTACTCTTCCTGTCAATTCTACAACCAGCAAAATCCACATCCGAAAAACCACGAAGAGAGAGAAGAAGATGCAGAAAACCAAAGACCATATTCAAGGGTGTGTTTGAGATACCTCAATATGCACTTCATTGCTTGACAGTGAGATATCCTTGGTGACACTTGGAAGCAGGCACATAAGCAGAAGATGAAGTGGATGTTAGGTCTTATCGCCGTCAGGTACAGGAGGGAGCCAATCATGTTGTACTCGTGCTGGTCTACCTCGTCGCCATCTTCATCCGTGTCAAGTACGATCAAGGTAGCCATCAGTGTCGCCAGGGACTTCGCAATCGCTTATGTCAAACTTCTTCAGCAAGTCCTTGGTATACTTCGTCTAGTGGATGAATGTACCTTACTTGCATTGCTTAATTTGCAGTCCAAGGAAGAAGTTGAGCTCACCCATCATCGACATCTCAAACTCTCACTACTCATAGTTTCTGCAAACTTGGCCACAAGAGAATGAGACAAGCCACAAAAAAATGATATCATCCATGTATATCGGAACAAGTAAGAAATCATTACCATACCTGAGAGTGAACAATGTTTTATCGACCGACCCCATTACATACCCATGCTCTAGCAAGAAAGACTTGAGCCTATCATACTAAGCCCTAGGTGCATGCTTAAGCCCATACAAAGCTTAAAGCTTGTATACTCTATGTGGGTATTTAAGATGCTCAAAACTGGGGACTTGCTTGACATAGACCTCTTCCTCTATGAATCTATTTGGAAATGCACTTTTAACATCCATTTGGTACGACTTGAAACCTTGGGATGCCAAAAATACAAGGAGGATCCTAATGGCTTCTAGTCTAGCTATCAGTGTAAAGGTATCTCCAAAGTCTATCATCTCTATTTGAGTGAAACCTTGAGCCACAAGTCTAGCCTTGTTTCTCACTATAGACCCATCCTTCCCTTGTTTGTTTTTGAAAACTCATTTGATGTCTATGCTATGAAAATTTGGGGGTGGCTCTACAAGGACCCAAATTTGGTTTCTCTTAAAGTTTTCTAGTTCTTCATGCATGACATTGACCCAATTTGAATAAGAAAGAGCGTGTCTATCACCATGGGGATCAAAAGATGCAACAAATGCAGAATCAGTAAAATGAGCATGATGAGCAGATTTGGATCTTGTTACCCTCTCACCAAGGTCGCCGATCATCTATTACGGGGGATTATCCACTGAATGTGTCGAGGGGCCTCACATTGTGAGACCACCTCCCCCTCAAATATAGCCGGTGCTTGATCAAAAGCAGCTAAAGTGAAAGTAGAGGCTGCAGGACTCTCTACCGTTGTAGAAGAAGCAGGAGCCAGCTCAGGAGTAGGTGTGATGGAAGGAAGTAGTGGATCATTCTCATCATCACCAAGAGCTGGAAGGTTGCCATCTACAAGATGCTTTCACCAATCTCTTTGTCACCTGCACACTCAAAAGCAGAACTAGCACACATGGTCGATTAATCAAAAGTCACATCATAGGATTCTATGATGGTGTTAGTGTCAAGATTATAAACCCTATAAGAACGACCATGAAGAGAAACCCCAAGAAATTTCCATCTGAAAAGCGCAACTTGAACTTGTCAAATTGCCACACTTTAAGATGAAGCACCGACAGCCAAAAACTCTCAAGTGAGAAACCTTTGGCTTCCTCCTAAAGCGCAACTCATAAGAAGTCAAATTCAAGACCGAGCATAAAAAATCCAATTGGAGATATAGCAAGCGGTTCTAATAGCCTTAGCCCAAAACTTTCTAGGAGTCATATGCTCATCGAGCATCGTCCTAGCCACCTCCACCAAAGTGCTATTCTTTTTTTCAACCATGCCATTCTGCTGAGGAACGTGTGGGGCAGAAAATTGATGCTCAATGCCATGTTCCAGGCAGAAAGCATCAAAGAGATAATTCTTGAACTCGGTGCCATTATCACTGTGAATTGCTTTCAATGCACTGAGGAGTTCCTTGAACAATCTCAAAGCTATGCTCCGAAAGTGTGAGAACACTTCATCCTTTCTCACAAGAAAGAACACCCAAGAGTAGCGAGAGTAGTCATCAATAATAACAAGTACATACCACTTCTCACCCGCCAAACAAACCCGAGAAGGACCAATAGTGTCCATATGGAGAAGTTCTCCCGATGGTTCAGTCATCACTAGATTAACTGGTGGGTGAGAAGTGACAACCATCTTGCCACGTCGACAAGGAGCACAAAAGGTTCTTCTCAAACTTGAGCTTGTGTAATCCTCGGATCAAGCCTAGAGCACTCAAATGAGAAAGCAAATCAAAACTCATGTGCCCTAGTCTCTTATGTCACATCCAAAGCCCAGAAGAGGGTTGAGCAATTAAGCATCTAGAAGAACTAAAAGACTAAAAAAAATCAGCTTCAAAGACTCTCGAGAAATCCTACAAATCAAAGCACCTGAGGAATTAAGAACTTTAGAAGTATCACGCTTGAAGCGCACTTCCAAGTCCTCATCCAACAACTGAGATACAGAAAGCAAGTTATATTCCAAATGCTCCACCAAAACCACATCCTTGAGAGTGAAACTCTCACTCACTCTTACCATACCTTTGGCCTTCACTCTACCTTTTTTGTCATCCTCGAACGTGATGTACTCGTGTCGCTTCATCGGGGTGAGGCTGGAGAACCATGATGCATCTCCGGTCATACGGTGCGTACAACCGGAGTCAATAAGCTACTTGTTCTCCAGGCCTCCGCCTGCTACCTACATGTGAGAAGAATAATAGGTCGATGGCTCAGTGCTAGGGTTAGATAGAAACTCTTAGAAATCCAGTACTGGGTCATCTGACCTGAAGCAGTAAAAGCAAGTGCATGCAAATCAACATTAGTATGGCGAGAGTGAGTACCACGATGAGGAAGACGTGGACTGCCAATGCATTGTGACTCGAAGCCTCTGACATGTGAACCAAAACCATATGAATCATGGTGTGATCCATGCTGGGTACCACCTTTAGGACGAAACTAAAGAGCACCTGAAGCCTATGAGTAAGAGTGAGGAAAAGGCTCATATACACAAAAGGATGGGTTGTACATGTCCTGAGTACTCCACTCCCACCCATGCCACTCATCTCTCCTATGGCGAAAGAAAAAACCCAACAAGGTGACCCTCTTTCTGGTAGTAGGTGCAGTAGTAGCATCTCTTAAGAACTGGACTGCCGGCCACTCTAGACTCTTTCACATGGGCTTTAATTTTTGGCTGTGGAGCTTTCTTGGATTATGTAGTGAATTTCTTCTTTATGGGTTGTGGTGTAGGTTTTTTCTTTGTGGGTTGTGGTGGCGTGGGTTTCTTCTTTGTGGGTTGTGGTGTGGATTGATCTTGGATTTCTTGGCCTCAAGAATAATAGGTGTGGTGATAATAGTCTTACCATCCCCAATGATCTCCTACTAGCATGACTTCCTGGGTGAATGTGGTGGAAATATTTTGTTTCAGGCTACCGTAGCCTGCCCGTTCCCTAACAGTGGTACCAAAGCCATCTTGCGTAGTTTTTTTATCTGGATCGGTCACATATATGTGATATGTGGTAGTAATAGATTGGATCTATTATTTTAGTGATCGGTTCATGTGATGGATCAGTCGCTGTATGGTTTGGTGTAATTGGGATCGGATGAGGTGTGAGTCAATGGAACCATACGACCAAAAAGATTAGCTCGATCTTCCACTTGGCTGCGCGTGCGACTTGCCCCTACCGGCTGGAATCACTATCGGGACTGACAGCGTGCGCTGCTTAGTGGTCGGGAGAATAGCAAATCGAGGTTGTACGCGTTGTCGTTGTTTCCAGAAAACCTCACGTGATGATCAATATGATTGATCCAATGAAAATTGAGGCATTGTGAATGATTCGGAATTGGCTTGATATGGTCAACCTGATGAGATTTTTATAGCGATTTCATAGATACGATCTATGAATTTCTGAGAGGTTTTCAGGGCGTTGTCCTAAAACCCGTGGGGGGCGGCTTCCCCCTCGGCTCCCCACCCGCAGGTTGCAGGATCGTACAAGCCACCAGTGCAGCCAACGTAGCAGCAACAACAGTAGTCTTGCCCCAACTTTCAGTAGTAGTGACCCAACAACAACCAACCCCAGCAGCAGAATCGCACTGGTCAGGGATAGGGTAACATCAGCCCATGTTTCAGTTGTGGCAACTTCGGACACCTTGTCAACAAGTGTCCCAAGAAGCAGCAGGGCCAAGCACAAGCCCATGGCAACAACAATCGGCAGTAGCAGCCTCGACAGAATGCGATGCATGGTCGAGTCAATCACATTGTGGTGGAAGAAGCTCAGGATGCTCCCGATGTAGTGCTGGGTATGTTTTCTACAAACTCTCACCCTGCTACAGTTTTGTTCAATTCTAGAGCTTCGCATTCTTTCATATCATCTCAGTTTATGAATACATATAAATTGCCAAGAGCATTAATGAAAAATCGGGTGCTAGTTAGTTCTCCTAGAGGAGAAATAGAATCAAGGCATGTATGTCCTAAAATAAGTATATGCATAAGGGGGTAGACTTTCTTGCCAATCTCATCATTCTGGATTCCAAGGGAATTGATATCATATTGGGAATAGACTGGTTGACCAAGTACAATGGAATCATTGGATATTCTACAAAGTCAATATAGTTGACACAAACAGATGGAACAAAGGTGGAATTCCAAGCCACGATAGAGTCAGCTATCAACGCTAGTCTCAACAAGGCCAATGCAGTGGAAGATAGCAGAGTGGTCTCTGAATTTTCAGACATCTTCCCCGAGGATTTGCCAGGTATGCCACCTGATCATGAAATTGAGTTTGTCATTGAGTTAGTACCTGGAATGGCTCCTATATACAAGAGGCCATATAGAATGGATGACAATCAGTTGGCTGAGTTTAAGAAGCAAATCCAAGAGCTACTAAACAAAGGGTTTATCCACCCTAGTTCTTCGCCCTAGGGAGCCCCAGTTATCTTCATACTGAAGAAGGATGGAACCCGAATGATGTGTATAGATTATCGAGCCCTGAATGAAGTAACAATCAAGAACAAGTATCCTCTACCCTGCATTGAAGATCTATTTGACCAGTTGAAATGAGCATGTGTGTTCTCCAAGATCGATCTTCAGTCTGGGTATCATCAGCTAAAGATTTGTGCTTTGGATATTTCAAAGACAGCATTTGTTACTCGGTATGGTCTATACGAGTACACAATAATGTCTTTTGGGTTGACCAATGCCCCAGCTTACTTCATGTATCTGATGAACAAGGTCTTCATGGAGTATTTGGACAAGTTTGTCATGGTATTTATTGATGACATTCTGGTTTACTCCAAGAACAAAGAAGAGCACGGGGAACATCTAAGAATGGTATTGCAGAAACTCAGAGAAAACCACTTATATACTAAGGTGAGCAAATGTGAGTTCTAGTTGAAGGAAGTTTTCTTTTTTGGTCACATTATTTCAGCAGGAGGTGTGTCTGTGGACCCATCCAAAGTAAGGGATGTTCTAAACTGGAAACCACCATGGAATGTTTCGAAGATTTGTTGTTTCTTGGGTCTAGCAGGCAGGATACTATCATCGGTTTATAGAAGGTTTCTCCAAGATAACAAAGCCAATGATGAAACTGCTAGAAAAAAAGAGCAGAGTTCAAGTGGACCACCACTCGACAAGCCAATTTCAATGAGTTGAAGAAAAGATTGTCCTCAGCTCCAGTATTGATCAAGCCTAACACTCAAAAGCTGTTCTCTGTGTATTGTGATGCATATCGTCAAGGTTTGGGTGGTGTGCTCATGCAAGAAGGTCATGTTGTAGCATATGCATCTAGGCGGTTAAGGAAGTATGGAGAGAACTACCCGACACATGACTTGGAGCTAGCCACGGTAGTTCATGCACTCAAGATCTGGAGGCATTATCTGATAGGTCAAAGATGTGAGATCTATTCGGATCATAAGACCTTGAAGTATATCTTCTCTCAACCAGATCTTAACCTTAGACAACGCATATGGTTAGAGCTCATCAAGGATTACAACTTGGGAATCAACTATCACCCAGGAAAGGTAAATGTAGTGGCTGATGCCTTGAGCAGAAAATCTCAGGTCAATGCTATAACTCTTCAAGAGATGAGTCCCGAGCTACCCAAAGAGTTCGAGAAGTTGAATCTGGGAATGGTGTGTAACACCGAGATAGTTGCAATGGAAATAGACTCAACGCTTGGACAAGATATAAGGAAAGGTCAGCTGGAGGATGAAAATATTTTGGAAATCAAGCAGCTAATCAAAGTTGACAAAGCCCCAGATTTCATTGAAGATGAGAAAGGTACAGTGTGGTAAAAGTGCAAGATATCTGTTTCGGACATAAAGACTATTCGGGATACAATTTTAAAAGAAGCTTATGATTCGACATATTCCATTCACCTAGGGAGTACCAAGATATACTAGGATCTTAAAGATCAGTATTGGTGGTACGAAATGAAACGTGCAGTAGCAGAATACGTGACTTTGTGTGATATCTATCTGTTAGTACATATAGTCTGTTAGTACATATAGACACATATAGTTTTTACAAATCCGTCTGTGATATTATCACAAACGGTTTCTTGTAAGAATTGTTTATGTCTGTATGATAAACACATATGATTTTATGAAAATATGTCTATATTTAAAGACCCGCGAACTATTTCAAATCTTACTGCTCATCTCCCCTGGCTCTTTTGGCTTCTTGCACACACAACCACTTGCGGTTTTAGCTCCCCCCCCCCCACACACACAACCCTCAATATAAAGCGACGAGGAATATTTATCTTCCTTCCTCTCTCTACTCATTGCCATCTGAGTGTTCATCTTCCACACATCGCATCAGAAAAGCGAGATCTGGGCTTCAAATCCCCTTCACGACAATCAGGTGGTGGCAGGATGAGGTTGTACCTATGGCTACTTCCACAGGGCAGATCCTTAGCGTTAACTTCGGTCGGTTGGACATTGTGTTCTTCGTAGCTGTGAATGCCCACTCCATGGACCCTGTGTTTGCTATTAATCACGTTCACCATTTTGTTCTTCCAGATGGAAATTTCTCCATTGTTGTTCGTTACAATAGAGATATTTTCGTTAACTGCAAGGCTAATTTGAATGTGCATTTCTTGCTGAACCATAGTTGATGGTTTGGCAGTAATGCGGTCTAGTTCTAGCTCATGCATGAGATAGTCAAGATGGCGCTTAATCCGAATAATTGTGAGATGCTCATTGAAGATAACACTTAGGTTGATGCTGTGCTTAAACGCAGGAGGCTGAGATGATATCTATCATTTCATCCTTCTGGAAGACGGCGTCGCTATAATGTTTATTATCTCGTCCTTTTGGAATACAACATTGCTAATGATATATAGCTAGGGATTGTGTTAGCTAGTTAGGTTTATACATTCTGAACAATGAGTGATGTGCATCTGTATGATGTTCTTAACCTTTGTAATATGTAAATGTATGTGTTGAAGTTGAACAATGTGTGATCGATGTTATGAACAATGTGTGATTGATGTTTTGAACAATATGTCAATGTGTTGTTTAATTTGTGAATCATAAAGTATATATGTCATATCCTGAGGGTAGTCAAAAAATAAAATTACTAATAGAGGAAAAAAGGTCACACAGATGCTTTTTAAAAGAACTCCATTTGTGAAAATTAACACAGACAAGTTAAAAAAAATATATGTGACTCTTACTACTCACTAATGGGTTTCAACAAAACTCATATGCGTATAACTCTATTACAGACGGAGCTAAAATCATCTGTAACAAGATTAATTTCACAGACACTTTTATTGAGACAACTTATAACCGTCAGTGATAAGATTTAAAATCCATCTATAATAATCCTTTATAATATAGTGCCATGGCCTAGCCAGACAATTTGCTTCCTCCTCTGCTCTCCTTGTTCCAATCCCTATCCAATTCTAGGCTGCCATCAAATCCATCGCCACCCTAGGCTCCCGCCGCTGCGCTAGCGATGAGGACCACCACGGCCGCTGCACCTGCGCGCCTCGCCCTGCACTAGGCCAGATACAGGAGCCAGGAACCAGTGCTTGCTGCTTGCTTCCCTTCCTCTCCGTGGCGAACTTAAAGTCTCTCTCTCTCGCTAGTACTTGGAAACCGGTGATTTGGATTGGTCTTTCTTCGATCTAAATTGGATTGGATGAACATGAACCTCCTCTATTTTGGATATAACATGGATGGGAGTTAAACCCACCACAACAACGACAGGATGATCGCACTCAAGGCAAACCAGACAACCAAACAAGACTAACCCAATACAGACTTAGCTAATATAGGCAAAGCAAACATTAAGGTCTTGCACTCATGAAGACAAGGTTGGGCTGGCTTGGTCCTAGCCTAGCCTGGCTTAAGAGACTGGCCACCTAGCCAATCACACCCATAGAGTATATGGTAGTTGATCACAAATAATTTTAGAGATAAAATTATTTTTAGAGAGACTAATCCTATCCTATTATAACAGCCGGTTCTTTTCAGATCCTTACATATACTCTGACAATGTGTACAATTTCCTTTTATATTCTTTTATTTAGCAATCATGTTTACCCTCGCTCTTGACGGAAGCATTGATGTTCATTTGTGTAATTGTGTTCAAGTCATGGCCCCATAATTTGCCTGGCTACATTCACGAGTCTTGTACGTACTATTTGTTTCTGGCGTACCAAAATTCAGAGATGCTATGCGGAATTCATTCAAAAGAACAACAGGAAAGGATCTAACAATTCAATCAATATCTCAATCTTTCACAAAAGCTCGCTTTACTACAACAGCCTTTACATGTTAAACTCTGTTGCTCACAAACAGGGCCGGTTCTGACATCTCTTGACCCTAGGGGGAAACAAAAATTAGGGGCCCCTTTAAAAATAATATTTATATTTTAATTCAAAATTCAATATCTGTTACATTTAGAAGTTCACTACAAAGATAATTTTTTTATGACAATGGTAACATATTAAGAACTAAAAATTATAGAATTTGAGTACTGAGGACAACACTTTTTATTTTAGAGAATCGCAGCAGCCAAAGCCTAAAATGAGCTCATCATCCATTCATTCATTACCTACAAAAACAAAGAAACCATTTTTGTGTTCAAGTGCACGATGATCATTTAAAACAATTTCTTCTAGCATTTTTACATGCAAAGTCATTAATGATGGTATCAACATCAATCTCACCTAGTAAATTCTCAATACATATGTAGTCAAACTTTTTAACCTTTCTTGTGATATTGTTGGCCTCAAATAATTTTTTTAATAATTTCAGCTTTGAAAAGATTTTTTCAGCTGATGCTACAGTCATATACATAGTAAATAAGATTCGATGAGTAATAGAAACATTAGAATAACAATCTAATTTTTTAACAAACTCAAATATTTACATACCCTTCTTGTGACAAATGAAGCGCACAAGCAAGGGCATCATGCCCTTCTACTAGGGGGCATGTATTGGGCTATAATATCTCTTTTGTGCTCTTAGACCTATATATATACAGGACTATATACTACATACAAACCTAGGTCAGGACCCCTAAATTTCGGAGGTCCTAGGCGGTCGTCCCTGCTGCCCTTACTCAGTGCCGGCCCTCCTCGCAAAGGATAATGGAGTCTTTACATGCATGCAACGATCAAAGGACGTTCACAAGACCTTGAGTCTCTTGGGCAATGGCGGTGGGATGATCAGCACCCTCTTCTTCTTGGGCAACGCCGATGATACTATTGCGGCCTCCTCATTCTGCGGCAGCGTCAGCGTTAGCGCGTCGACCTTGGAGAACCACGGGAGCTTGAGCGCGGCGGCCGCCGTGAACCGCTTGTCAGGGTTGCACGCGAGGAGGCCGTTCAGGACCTCGAATCCCTCCTTGGACAGCCTCTTCTCTGGGAACAGCTCGCGCAGCCTGTTGCGCCGCTGCGCCTGCAGGGTCTGCATCTTGGCGGCGAGCGGCATGGACGTGAACCATGGCCACGCCTTGCTATTTGGCATCCCAAGTACGTCGAAGATCGCGTAGAGCTGCCCCACTTCGTCGTTGTTGCCCTCGAACAGCGGCCTCCCTTTGATGAGCTCCGCCATGACGCAGCCCAGCGACCAAGTGTCCACGAGCGCGTCGTAGTCGGTCTTCCCCAGCAGAACCTCGGGGGCCATGTAGGACAGCGTGCCGGCCTGCGTGTACGGCGGCGGCAAGGACATGGATATGGCGAGGCCAAGGTCGCAGATCTTGACGATCTGGTGGTCGTCTCCGACGAGGATGTTTGCGGGCTTGATGTCGCGGTGGACGATGTGGCGCTCGTGCAACTTCTGGCCTCCCGTCAGCAGCTGCCTCACGACAGCGCGCACCGTGGCCTCCGGCAGCGGCGGGCTCCCACGGCTCCGTCGCTCGCGCAGGTAGTCGTGGAGGCTGGGCCCGACGTACTCCATGACGAGGCAGAGGTCCGAAGTGGCGCGGTCGCGCGCGAGGCCGTGGTAGCCGACGAGGAAAGGCAGGCCTTTGCACGCGTCGAGGAAGCGCGCCTCCCGCAGGAGCTCCATTTTGCCGCCGTCGCTGGAGCGGAGGCGCTTGATGGCGACGGTCTCGCCGGTGACGCGGTGGTGCATCTTGACGACGACGGCGAAGCTGCCGGCGCCGAGGATGCAGGTCTCCTCGTAGTCCTCGATGCTGGCGATGGGGATGCGGCGCCTCTTGGGGATCGCTCCTGCGGTGGCGTGGTCGCCGACGGTGGCAGCGGCAGCTTGGTCCATCGCGATTGTAGAAGGGAGAGACGCCGATCGGACTGGTAGAGAGGCAGGGGAGCGGCGGAGGGAAGTAGGTGACGAGGGGAGGAATACCGGAAAGTGGCAACAACGATTATAGAGCAGTCTAACCAGAGGAAGACACATCGAGTCCAAATCGGAAATCCGTTCACAATTAGGACTTGAGGAGTTGGTGTCAGATTCAATTCGGACCTGCTCTGGATTGTTTGCTCTCTTGCCGGTGCCGGAGCCGCATCGCCGCCTTGTGTCCAATCCCGTCTACGAGCCATGGGCCAAGCCCGTGCCGGAGCCCGAGCCGCACGTGTTTGGCCGAGAGCTGCCTCCGCGTTCCCATCGTTCCAGCAAGCAATTGGGGATGACGTCCACGCGCGTTATAGGCTGTTCCAACCATGGCTGAGGCCAACTAAACCAGCAAGCATTCCGAAAGTGCATGTGAGCTTTCTAATCAAGAAAACTTTCTAATGTCGTGCAAACGTAGACTGTCGTCCCCCATGGTTCCTTTCTGTAGAAGGTTTAGGGTTTTATAGGTTTAGTACAGTCGAATCAATATTTTTTCACTCCATGATATTTGAAATTGAAATCAGGAACTTTACTCAAATTGATGCTCTTTTAATTCAAAAATTCAGTAGCTTTCAACTCGAATTCAAAAGGACTTCATACTTTTGCCACTTCACTCAAATTGATGCTCTTTGTACTTAAATGGCGGCGGTGGTGGAGAGTTGTTTGGTTGCGACAATGTCCTTATGGTCTCCTTCTAGTCACAGTGGAGGGGTCGGGAAGCAGGCCACGAGGAAAGGAATGGCTGGGTGAACGACATAGACTATCAAACTATATATGGGTATCAAATAGAGGAAGAGTCCCTAACACTACTTAAAAAACCCTAATCTATAATCGGCTATCACTAACCATTTAGCTGGAACCGGTAGTGATAAAATATCATTGTTGTCTCCTAGCCTCCAACAGCCAATTAATCATTAATAGCTGCTAGCCCTTTTCCATTCTCCTCATTCCATCGGCCATTATCATTCCTAGCTAGCTACACCATCATCGTCAAGGTCTCTCCTACTCTACTGCTGCCATCTCTAGCCTCTCCACGGTCACAACCGCCGACATCCCCTGATGAACCTAGCTTGGCCTTCTTCTCTGGTGACACTAGCTCCTTCTCTTCCAATGACAAGTACTCCTCTTCGCACGACGAAGACTGGAGGTACTTCATAGAGGGCACTCTACCATCGCGCTGTCCAGAGGTGAGGTTGGAATACAAGGTTGGCATGGAGGATGACAATTCCTCCGAGGGGGAGAAGGGCTAGGAGGAGGAGGAAGCATCCAGCTTCAAGGACTCCTCCACCGAGGAGGAGGAAGAGAAGTCGCAGTTGTCGTCAAACAACAACGAGGAGGAGGAGCCACCAGTGAAGAAGTCTAAACTAGTATAGGAGTAGGCTAGCATAGGCTAGCTTGGTAATCTTTTGCAATCCAAATATTAGTTTTTGTGTAATATGGACTTCTTTTATAATCAAGAGACCTTATATATTTCTTAGTGTACGTAAATTTTTTAGTGTAATTAGGAACTTATTTTGTAGTTACCTTCTTAGTCTAAATTTTGCAACTTCCAAATTTAGTGTTTTATTGTGCACTGCTTGCTCACTACCAGCTTATAGCATCAACCGAAAGTGTGATAAAGTGTATATCTTATCCGGTTTTAGCCACGAGCATGCATTGATGTACCACTATCGATTCGTATTATGAACCGGTAGCGATACCTTATCACTGACAATGCTAGCAAGATTGGGACTAATAGACGGTCGCCGATTGGCATTTCTATGGTAGTGGGGGCATCCATGACAGCGTAGATCTCTTCCCATCATGCTTTTATCTCGGTTCTAGACTTGATTGCTGGTCCATTCATGCATTGCATTTTTTTTCCAATCGGAGTATAATCACTACTTCACTAGGAGCGGTACAGTATTTTTGCTACGACCATAGGTACTGCATATGTCAAGTAGTATGCTAGTTGCATGACTAGTGCTATATTAACCATTTTATTAGGAATCACATTAAAAAAAAGGAGTATTTCGTACTAGTAAATGTCTATTGCATTGAAGGAATTATTTTTTTCTTATCAAAATTTGGTCTTTCAAAAGGGAATGGTAAAAACATAGGAATCACATTCCATGATACTATTGGATATGGATTAGTACATACACAACACAAAGTTCCAGTCTTCCAGAGATGAGGGAGAGAGGGAAAGCTGCTCTCGGTTTGTTGTGCTTGTACCTTTGGCCGGTCCGGCGACGACAGAGCAACACATCATCATTAGGGTTGACGAGAGGTGAAGCAGCGTTGTTGGTCTTGGGGCTCCAATTGCTTGGTGTCAATATTGTTGTTGCGGCCTATGGCAGCGAGTGGTGAATAGACGTGATTGGGTGCACTTGTGGCTCAAAAGTTGAGTCAAGTCGAGTGGGGAAGACAAGTGCAAGCATGTGGCGTGTTGCCTCCATGGGGAAGGAGGTGTGTGACGGTAGGGAGGTGAAACCTTCGTTGCTCCCTTTCTCTCCTCCGTGCGGGATGGTGAGGAGGTGCATGACTTGGGAACGATAGGCGTCAGGTGGTAGTGAGATGAACGAGAGGTGTCGGATGTGCTCCCTTTGGTGCACTATAGCAGAACACCCTATCAGTGACGGTTCAAAATCGCCAACAGTGATGGGTTTTGAACCACCATTGATTACTCGACACTGATAGTCTGTGACTATTAGTGCCAGGTCTAGAACCGGCACTAAAAATTAGCATCAGTGCCAGTTCATGGATACAACCGGCACTGAAGCGTATTCTAGGGCCAAAAAAAGTGGCGCCCGATGCAGCGTCCTCACCCACAATTTCACATCGTTCACTGTTATACTTTCACACAAGATCAAACATTCACATAATCATAAACGAAATTGCAAGAAGAAACAAGGGACCCTTATTGCAAAACAAAACACACATCACAAACAAGATCATGCCCATGATCATATTTCCCCATGATTCCATGATTTTACACCACAACACGAACATAATTCAATTCACTGTTGTTCTTTCACACAAGATTAATTTTCTCCTATCCAAACAATTGCAACACTTGCAAGCAGGACACAAAAACAAAGAGAAAGAATAATCAGAGAGCTTTGTCACTCGTCACTCGCTCTGCAGGAATCATCCTTCATTCACACACAAGAACAATCCGAGAGCTTTTTCACTGATTGTCTTGCGCTTCTCCTTCAGACCAAATGGCATTGTTTGGTGCCACAACGGCATCCCATGTTTGTGTTATCAAGTTGCCCATGGTGTGTTTGTTAAAATGCCTCAGAGATAATATCGTGTTTCTTTTGCAGTTCAATTAGTTAATTCACGTGCTGACCTTCAAATTATCTCGACAGGTCACATTGGTCATTGGATGATAAAATAGTTTTGGCATGCTTCTCTTTTATCTTCATCGGACTAAGGTGCCTTCATTCTAATCTTAATACAAGAGAAACTCCTAAAAATGCTATCGAGTTTCATGTGTCTTTGTAAGAAGGATAGTTTTCACTAAGTTACATAGTTTTGAACTTTATTATCATCCAATTTTGTTTCCTGTTAGTCCATCTTTAGTCTGTGTAGCAATTTATAGTTTTTGACTAACTCCAATGATCCATGGTCCACATGCAAAAATTATTCTATGCATTGCCTCTGGTCTATACACAAGTTTAGCCAAGCCCATTTATTGCAAAAACATGTTCTCATTTGACCCTCGTGGAGTTGAAGCAGATGTTCGTCGTGTTCAAAGGTTGTTATTTATCTATTCTAAGCTTTCTATCTTTTGTGCCCTTTGTACCATATTAATATATCTGGATTTGTCTTCTATCAGAAATTAACTCGTAAGTGCTGTTTTGCTTTCATTTGTCATGAAGCATTCTGGTTTCTGCCCACAGCAAATAGCTCTAAATACTGGAGATACTAGGGCATTTAAAAGAGTTACGAAACTCAAATAAGCAATAATATAGAGGAAGAGCCTAGGGCTTATTGTGATCATAGAGGAAGAGCCTAGGGCTTATTGTGATCCTTCGTGTTTGTTAATTTTAAACAGAAAATAAACATGCTTGATCAGATCTGACAACATGTTTGTTTCTTCTATATTAGTATAGACTCCAATGTCCAAATACTTGTGGTTTTGGGGTATGGTGGATGTGCTATTATTAGGTCAGTATAAACATTTTATGTTTTGAGATAATTCTTCATGAAGATCAAATTTGCTAACACTTTGGTTTTCAGCCATTTTTATTCCATTGCCCACTCTGAAGTAATTATGAAAATTTAATTAACAGGTTCCACGTATGCTTGTTTCTTAAGAAGTAATATATATATACAATGAATTATGTGTACGGCCACGACATCCTTTTCTTACTCTTCTGAAGTGGTAGCCTGGTAGGTTTTGTTTATCATATATCTATATCAGCGTTCTAGGTACATTTCTGGAGATGCTACTCCTAGCCTAGCCATTCTCCATCGACCATTGAGCTCTCCTCCCTCTCTCTCAACTCAAAACTGCAACTAAAATTCAGTTGTGTTCTTATTACAACTGTGCAATCTCTTATTACAACTGTGCAATCTCATAGAATTGTTATCTGGTATTTCACTTAATCAATTTTGTAACTGCAGACATTTTAGTGAGAGGAGAAAGGAATTAGAAGGGGACATCTCTGCACACCAAAACCCAGAGGTTCGTTTCTCTTACTTGATGGCATCTTTTTCTGAAATTAGGAACTACTCCCTCTGGTTGTAAATATAGGTCGTTTTAGCCTCCTCAACTATTCTCTAAATATAAGTCATTCTCGAACTTCTATGCACTTTTCTCTCTCTTGTTCTGGTCTTACCCTTGTTTAATAAATGCTACTACTCTCACAAATGAATGAGTTATCTTTTCCAATGCAGAATAAATGAAGGGCAACAAAGTCATTTGATCTATTTTTTTAATCTTTGTGCACAAGTCTAAAACGACTTACATTTACAATCGGAGGGAGTATTAGCATTAGAAGATAGCACTCAAAGGGGTTTCCCATCCAATGCTCACCAAAAGGAAATTATCCAATAGTTTGTTAAGATGATCGAGTAGAAATTCTTGAATCCTATATTTAAGGTATGTTCTGATGGAAATCACATGTCATGGAAAACTACAAAATTACATTTCGGAAGCAACTGCACCTCACACTATAAAAACAGTAGTCTTTTTTCAGATACAAAGTTGCAGTTCTTAGACAAGAAAAAGTAGCTTTCTCAATTGTTGCCTGTAGTTGTTTAGAAAGTTTGAAAGTCCCCATCTTACAATTGCAAGAGCACGGTCATGCTGATACTAGCTTTCAGGGTGTCAATGGTTGATAAATATAATAAGTTCTTCCGTTTTTCATTTGGAGCACATCTTCATATGCACGAACTCCATTCAACTAAACATGCTATAACATTGTGTGGATCTTGTACTTCGAGTTGAAGCACTTAATTTTTTATATAATTTAAAACATGCTGCAGATGATCAGACCATGGGGTCACCTGTGTTTCCTTTACTCAGAAAATGGATTGTGGTTGATTATACTACCATATGCTTTTCTGGTGGTTATTATTTGTGCCAGGTATTCAATTATGCCAACTCTGTGACCTACATGACGCTGCCACTCTTTGTTTATATTTGCATTGAACACATTTTTCTGACGAGGCCTCGGAGGCAATGACTGCATGGACATTCTTGGCTAATGACTGGAGTTGTAGCTGGCGGAGCATGGTATGTATAGCAAGGCCGTTCGTTTCATTACCAGCTATCGAAAGGCTTAATCTTTTGCAATTTTGATCTTACTGTAATCTTGCCAAATCAGTTGGATGGACAGCAGCTGAGAGGAGCTTGGACGTAGTACTTCTCCATGTATTTGTGGTACTTCCGCATTCGTTCATGCATTGGTGATTGCCTGCAGGAGAGGGTCAGATAATTAAAAAGGCACAAGTGACGAATTAATTAGATTTGCTTGTGATTTTTAGTTGATTGAACTTTTAGTTATTCCTGATAAATTAAAAGCTCTTTAGATTAGTGATCACACATTGATGGTTCTTGCAAGTTTCATTTTACTAGACCATTTATTGTCGGGAGTGAAATTGTTCTTGGAAGATTTCAGATTCCTTTCATATCGTCAGACCACGTATATTTTCCTGGCAGTATGAAGGCTCCATAGCAGAGCACATATTCTGCAAGAATTGGTCATTCCTAACTTTTTGGAGTACTATGCATATATTTTGTCAAATATATTTGACAAGTTTGCTTAATGATGAGCTTCAAGTGACCTTTGATTCAGTTGTTTTACACATAGCCTGGTTAATGGACAGCTTGTAAATCAGTTTCTTGATGTCCCTCAGAACCGATGAAACTTCAGATATTTGGTGCCCTGAATCTTCCCACAGTCCAACACTAACCTAGCTATGTCTCGACAAATATCTTGCAAACACCTTGGTTTGTAGCAAACACGAGTCTGACCCTGCATGCTTGTGCTTTTATTCCCATTGCATTCAGTGTGCAAACACTCCACTGCTCACTGATTTTAGAAATCTCAGTCCTAGCTAAGATTTCTGGTAAGGGAGATGTTAGCGTCCAGACGTTCGATCCATGGGATATCCCAATAGTCCATTGTAACATCTGAAAATAACGTTTGCAATATCTAAAGTCAACGTTTGCAATATAAAAAAAAAATACACAAAAATAGCTCGTTGTATACATCCTATTCCGAGAGAAAGATTCCTAGCGCAATATTCTGTCATGTTGCACGCAACATTTCATGCAAAACCTATGTGGTGTAGAATTGAGTTCAACATACCAAAATAACAATGGCAACAAATGTTCATAACGTCTAAAATATTAAATTTGCATGTCTGAAATATTATAGATATGAAAATATAGGAATTAACTTAAATGGATAATTTTTTCGGATCCAAATCTGTATATTAGAGATTTTGAGATGCGATATATGAAAATAACTATTACAATAAATTTTTATTACGTCTGAAATATTAAACTTAAACGTCTGAAACATTAGAGATGTGAGAACACAGATGTTAAAAATATAGGGCCCGAGTTACTGCATTATCGTTCTGGTAAACAGCAGGAAGTAGGTTCGGATCCTTTGTGGTCCACTGATCCTACCAACAGGTGCCAAGACAAAACATTGCAAACCATGCCTTATTCTCAATTAAAGTTATCTAGAGCTTAAACTTCAGACATGATTGGATCAAGTACCTGCGCAAACCAAGAAACAGGGAATAATATCTAGCAGTGAACTGAACTGAACTTTATGTCCTTGCATCTGAACTACTCAATACTCCCCACTAACCAAACATGTCTAGATCACAACAAAACTCCCTTTTGAGTAGAAAATTTGCATGAGGAAGGGATTGGATCAAGTATCATTTGTTTCATTAGGCGAAAAGTGGTGGATCACCAGGCAATACCGGCATAACAAGACTCAGAGGACGCCTCCATGGTGGTCATGGTGCTTGCGCTGCATGGGGCTATCGCGTAGCCCATGCCTTTCAGGCGACCTATTGGGGAACGGGTTGGCTACACTAGTCTAAAAAACAAAAAATTCTACCGTATTCACCCATAAAACCATATAAGTAGTAGATCATAGATCGTTACCACTTGACGCGCAGTGCAACGGATGAAAAGTTGGAGTAGACTAATATAACGTCGTGCGTGTCAAGCTCCTTGAGCAGTTTCTCGATCAGATCCACGACTAGCCTCACGTAAGTGGTCACACTCCTCGACCATCTTTGAGCAGGCGGTCATGCTCCTCGACTAGCTCCTAGTAGGTGGTCGTGCTTCTCGACCAATTCCGACCATGGGCACCATGTCCTCGACTAGCTTCGTGACCATATAGAGGAAGTAGTCAATCACATCGACCACGAACAAGAAGCTTTGACCACATCCTCGATCATAGTGAGGAAGTAGTTGAACCCATCCTACTGTCCTTGTCATCAATCAGTGCCGCATCAATTGCAGTAGTGCCTCCATGGTATTCACACGTACAGGGATTGAACGTTGTACGTCGGTGTGCTAGCACCGCGCGCTCGACTATGGTTTCATAGGGAGTTCAAGAAGAGGTGGCGGCTAGGGTTTTGATAGTGAAATCAACTCTTATGCCCATGCCCCCTACCTCCTCTTATAAAGAGTAGGTTAATGGGCTTTTAATCGCATTAAAGCTCATCATGACTCTAAACCCTAATGGACATTCAATCATATTAAATCCCATTCGCAGATCCAATCTACATACACGATGGCCTCTAGAGCATATCACTAACACGACTTGTCCAAGATTAGTTGTTGCTGCTGCCGCCAGACTCCTCCCCACGTCACGAATGAAAGGATTGAATGGCCCAAGAGGGGGGATGAATTGGACAATTAAAAAACTTATATCGAAAACTATAACAAATGCAGCCTAAGCCTGGAAGAAAGGAAATGCGGTTACACGAACAAGCTAGGAGAAGGCAACTAAACAAGCAAACAAAGACACTAAGAAAATACAGAATTTAAAGCTTGCAAGAATGTAAATGCTCAAATTAAATTATAGAATAGTGAAGAGATGGACAAGAGAACACCGAATTTTTTCCCGAAGTATCGAGGAGTTAGCACTCCCCCTTAGTCATCGTTGGAGCATCCACCAAGGATATCGGTCCCCCTTGAGTCACAAAGACTCAAGTGCTCCTCCATAATTGCCACTTCTCCATCTTCGGATTGGCGGGCATCAAACCAAGTACAAAGCTCTTCCCGGGACTCCCACAAGAACTCCAAAAGTTCACCGAGAACACCACCAATCACCAAGACCGGCTAGGTGTTACCAACCACCAAGAGTAACAAGCCAATAGCTTTATTTGACCAATATCAAACCTAGACTACAGTTAGATGCACATTTGCTACTCTCCAAGCACTAATAATGTCTTTAATCTTCAATTAGGGACTTAGAAATCAACTCAAGTGCTCTCTCTTGCTTCTTGATGACACACACAGTGTATGAGCTTCTCTGGGTCACTTCTACATCAAATAAAACCAAGTGGAGGGGTATTAATAGGTTAGAGATCCAAATTATAGTCGTTGCCTAACCACCAACTTTTTCTGTTAACATCGGATGATCCGGTGATTAACATCTCACTCGCACCGGACAATCCGGTGAGTACAGACCCGAGCCACACTGTGCCAGCTGTCATTAGCCGTTGATCCTCCGGTGTACTCATCCGGTGAACACTGAAGTCACACCGGACAATCCGGTCAGAAGAACCAGGCCAAAACATCAGTTGCAAACCTCTCTGCAAGAATTTTTGATGATCCCTCTATACATGCACCGGACCATCCAGTGAGTGAAGCCTCTTCGAAACCTCTCTACAACATTGCTCCGGTGTATTTGTCCGGTGAGCACAACGTAAATATCGGACTATCTAGTGAGTAGAGCTTCATTTTTCTGCACTTTGAATTTGCCTCTGCAAGAAATAGTCCGGTGATTCCCTCTTTCCATCACCAGATAATCTAGTGAGTTCAACTTGAATTTTCTTGGAAAATTTCACTTCGGTTGAAAAAGCTCTAGTGCTCTCACCAGTGTAACACTGAACTATCTGGTGAAACACTTCGAAAATTTTAGGACACGTGTCACCAAGAAAATGCTCTGGTGAGAAGACCTTGTTTACCACCGGACCATTTGGTGTACTCAATGTCTTCCTGAGTTGAGAAACAAAATTTATCTGGTGAGTTCACCTTTCACATGACCGGACTATCTGGTGAGGTAAACATCTCGGAGCTCCTCCAATTCAAACTTCTTTGAGCTCTAACTTCTCGACATCTCTATCATAGGCTTCTTTGAGCTATCTAGTGCTAGAATTTCACAAGTGTGTATCAAATCAAATCTAAACTCAACTAGGTCAAGCTATTACTCTTAGCTCCTCTTTATAGTACGGTCAAAAGACTAAGAAAAAAGACATATACTACTCTAAGTGTCATTTATCTTCTTTGTGACTTCTTAGAACGAGAAGATCCTTAATGTTGATGCACATCTCCTTTGATTGTACATATAATCAACTTAGGGACTAAGAATACCCAATCATCATTGTGAGCTAAAATTTTTATACACTTCAAAATAAATTTGTTAATCACAATGATATGGTTGTCCTTAATCACCGAAACACTTGCTAATTATCTAGGGGCTAGATGCTACAGTGACCAAAACCTCCTGACGCAAATCTCGAACCACATAGACGAAACGGACAGGCCCTGGCAGAGAGGGAGACCGAGGGGAGGGAGCAGCGAGGGCAGGATGAGCAACGAGGGTGTGGGAGAGAAGAGGGTGAGAGGAGGGAGCGAGGGTGCGATTGGGGATGGCTCGCCGCTTGCACGATCTGAACCAGCCTTGGGAGCGAAGGGCTTCGTGAGCGTCATTGCTGGGACAGGCCAGGTTCGTATTTTTGCATTCACCAGGACATACCGGAACAGTAGAAACAGGCAACCAAACAATATCCTTTTAAAGATTGTATGCATCCGTTAAGTCAGGATGGACCTGACAACCAATTATGCCCTTAAGTCCCTATCGCAAAGGGGACAACTATTTCTTTAGGATCTTCTACTTAGCCTAGTGCTAATGCAGTGGGTAGTAATTAATTGGGTCTTTCAACTTTATTTTTATTAAGATAAGAAAGGGGCATAACCCATTGCTCCAATCATCGTGTTCTCCTTCCGAACAATCACCCCGTCAATTAGGAAAACCCCAATCAATTAGTCTCGCATGATCAATTTCAAAAGTTCCAATGGATTAGTCCCGCACGGTAAGTTTGGAAACCCCATCAATTCCATGATCCTCCTTTCTCATCCTTCGCCCACAATTACCGCATATTCTTTCCAATGGCGTCCTCTTCCCATCTCTGCTCTTCACCACCATTCCTCTTCAGCCATCGCTCCAACTCCCTGCAATGACCACTTCTGCTCCTCCCATGGTCTAGCAACTCTAACTTGGACACACTGCGGTGACCTCCTGCGCCCCAACGTTGTGTTTGTCATGATTTAGATAGGATGATTTCTAGTGAAGAGAAAAGCACCAGGAAAATCCGGTTAGCGCTATTTTTGTACACACACAAAGGTCAAAGCAAATTGCCATCACAGAGATAAACATTTGATTGTGCAGGCTCAAGTCAAGGAGCACCCATATGGCTAGTGACGGAGCTAAAACACCCACTGTACGAGAATTCTAGATATACCTATGACACTAATCCGTATTGTTACCTATGAACTAATCTGTATTGAAATATGAGAATTTCGGATGGTCCTGTGACAAAAAAAAAAAACCCTAGCTTCGTCACTGACGATGGTATGAAGACAGTTTGTTCAGGTGGCAGTTTAACTGTGAGGCGCTCTTGCTTGGGACATCCTACGTTCAGGTCTTCATCCCATCACGGTGCCCCTCCAGCTTGCGTAATCCCCAGGTTATGTCCATGACAAAATAGCTGATTTACTTCATCCATGCGCTGTCTCGGACTGTTTCCTCTTCTTTGCCTGGGCTTCAAGGAGCGGAGCCTTTTTTTTATATATATTTCTTCTCTTAAAACTTGTTCTATTTTGAAGTACTTAAAATTAGACCTTGATAGTTGTTTTCTTACAAAATATATAATTTATAGCTATAAAGCTAATATAATGCGAAACCATTTAGAAATATGAATGTTTGCTCTATCGATTTGTTTTCGAGGAATTTGGTCTATCGATTGATTAGTTGTGTTCACTTTTTATGGGCCCATGTGAACAAAAGAAAAGACGGTAACCTAGCTGGCCCAGAGGAGAAAAGAAAATAGAAGCCCACGAAGCCCGGCCAGCCCAGCTACACTAGGCTAGTAGTATTAGTGCGCGGCCAGCCGCCAGAGGCGGGTCGGAGTTGAGTACCCGAGTTCCCCTCCACCTATCCCTCACCTCCCGATCGCCGCCGCCGCCTCCCCTAGGACCCCAGCCCGCCCTCCCTACCGAAGAAGCCATGGTGTCGGAGGCCAGCAAGAAGAAGGCCGCGCAGAAGAAGGCCGCCGCGGCCGCCAAGAGGGGAGGCAAGGCGGCGTCTGCCTCCTCCTCGTCGTCCTCGTCGGCCGCGGCCGAGAAGGCGGCGAACGGCGTGGCGGCGCTACAGCTCTCCGACCGCACCTGCACTGGGGTCCTCGCCTCCCACCCGCTTTCACGCGACATCCACGTGAGCATCCATCCCCTCCCGAACGAACCCTCATCCTCTTGTTCTCTCGTGATTCGTTTAAATCTAACCCTCTTATGAACTAACCAAGCAACGGCAAGACCTAGCGCTTTCTTCTTTCGCGCCGTCGCATGGTGGGCTGTGTTTTGTGCCTTCTGATATCATTAAGATCTTCACTCCGCCGAGATCTCTCCTGCGCGGTTGCGTTCCACGGCAAACGGATCTATCTGGAGCGGTGTTGATATGCGCAACAATTTGTCATTTAATCTTTGAGTTTGTTCGCATTAGATCGGGGTAGTAGGCGGCCCCGACCTAATTCCACTCCCTATCCCATTGATTGTTGTTTTCTGTGCATCGCGGCCCTCGCTAGAGGAATGATTGTGCAGCAATGAAATTTGATTACCATGTAGATACTAGTCACTTCGTTAGGCGGATATTCTTTGGAGGTGACTGCCATGCCATCCGTGTTCCATATAAAGTTTAAATTCGGTTTTTATGTGCATAGTTGTTATTCAAATACAGGTGGTGGCCACAAATACGAACATCCTTGAACCGATGCTTCTTTCCTGTCACTTATGTCTCAGCACTAATTTCCAATAAAGGAGGCAAAATAACCCACAGACCTCTTTTAAGCGAGATTTGTGCTTAAATTTTGAGTGCAACCTTTCCTCTTGGTCGATTCATTTATCAGCTTAACGTTGGTTAGTGATTGGTGATTTCCAAGTTCCCTAATCTATGATTTGAATGCTGCAGATAGAGTCCCTTTCGTTAACATTTCATGGGCATGACCTTATTGTGGATTCTGAGTTGGAACTGAACTACGGGAGGTATAAACATAATGCTATCATTCATTTCAATTCAGTTATGACCAAGTGTGTTGTTTGAGCATGTCAATAATGCTTTTTTTTTATATCAGGCGATACGGTTTGCTTGGTTTGAATGGCTGTGGAAAATCTACTCTTCTCACAGCAATAGGCTGCAGAGAACTTCCTATCCCTGAACACATGGACATTTACCATCTCAGCCATGAGATTGAGGCTTCAGACATGTCTGCACTACAAGCTGTTGTTAGCTGTGACGAAGAAAGAGTGAAGTTGGAAAATGAAGCTGAAATTTTGTCTGCACAGGTCAGCTCTCGGAAAGTCTCAATTGTTATCCTGCCTTGCTGCTGTTGCAAACTATAACTTGACGCAGGAGATGTCCTAACAGGCTAACATGGATCTTTTTGCTGATATTTTTAGGATGATGGTGGTGGTGAAGCTTTGGATCGTATATATGAGCGTCTAGATGCGATGGATGCATCAACTGCTGAAAAACGTGCTGCTGAGATTCTGTTTGGTTTAGGTTTTACCAAGCAAATGCAGGCAAAGAAAACTCGAGATTTTTCTGGTGGTTGGCGTATGAGGATTGCTTTGGCCAGAGCACTGTTCATGAATCCAACAATCCTTTTGCTTGATGAGCCCACAAACCATCTTGGTAAGTCTTGTAAAGTTGTAAGTAAATGGAAATTAAATTAGAAAATTAGGTTTTCAATGCATAGAAATGTGATCTTTGCCTGGTGACTTAGAACCCTGCTAATAGTCAAAATTTTATTTACACAACTTGCAGCTTCTGCATGCATCATATTCATATGTGGACTTCATATTGTATCCCATAAGACTAGTACAACTTTCTTTCCAATTTTGAGTAAATGAATTCTTCCAAAGATATTATATCTTGTGGATTTCTTTATACCTTTGTTTTCTGAAATACCTCCAAAGTTAATGCCTTAATTGGTTCCTGTCCAGCGTTACTGGTTTTTAGTCCTCCGATTTAGTTTCCTTGTGACTTGGTTGGCATTAGTAGGGTAGCATAGCAATTTGTAGAGGGATGGAACCAGTTATTTAACTCCCATGGACCTCTGGGATGACCTTTCAAGACTGTTTCTGATCTTGCTGCCCCCCTGGACTAATTCTGTACATCCACTTGCAGATCTTGAGGCGTGTGTCTGGTTGGAAGAAATGCTAAAGAAATTTGACCGTATACTTGTGGTCATATCACACTCTCAAGACTTTCTAAATGGAGTGTGCACTAACATCATCCATATGCAGAGCAAGAAGCTCAAGTTATACACTGGTAATTACGACCAGTATGTTCAAACCCGCTCTGAGCTTGAAGAGAATCAAATGAAGCAGTACAAATGGGAGCAGGAACAGATTTCTTCAATGAAGGAGTACATTGCAAGGTTTGGTCATGGTTCTGCAAAGCTCGCACGTCAGGCTCAGAGCAAAGAGAAAACTCTTGCCAAGATGGAGCGTGGTGGTCTCACTGAGAAGGTTGTTAGGGACAAAGTACTGGTGTTCCGCTTTACAGATGTTGGCAAACTTCCGCCACCTGTGCTGCAGTTTGTTGAAGTTAAGTTTGGGTATACACCAGATAATCTCATATACAAGAGTCTTGACTTTGGTGTTGATCTTGACTCTAGAATTGCACTGGTCGGTCCCAATGGGGCAGGGAAGAGCACTCTTCTGAAGCTCATGACAGGTGACCTGGCTCCACTAGACGGCATGGTCAGGCGCCACAATCACCTGCGCATTGCACAGTACCATCAACATCTTGCAGAGAAGCTGGAACTGGATATGTCGGCCCTGGCTTACATGATGAAGGAATACCCTGGAACAGAAGAAGAGAAGATGAGGGCTGCAGTCGGTAGGTTTGGCCTGACAGGGAAGGCGCAGGTGATGCCAATGAGGAATCTATCCGATGGGCAGAAGAGCCGTGTCATCTTCGCATGGCTGGCATATAGGCAGCCTCAACTGCTGCTGCTCGACGAGCCGACGAACCATCTGGATATCGAGACCATTGACTCCCTGGCGGAGGCGCTGAACGAATGGGATGGTGGTTTGGTCCTAGTGAGCCATGACTTTAGGCTGATAAACCAGGTGGCTCAAGAAATCTGGGTGTGTGAGAACCAGGCGGTAACCAGGTGGGAAGGTGATATCATGGAGTTCAAGGCACACTTGAAGAGCAAGGCTGGTCTATCTGATTAGAAGGGCTTGCTTGATTCTTTTCTCTTCGGAGATTTATAGCGAGCCCTGAGTTTTGTTTGTATCACGAAGTCCCCGGTTTTTCAGTAGCAGATTATCCTAATGATCATTATTGTATCGGATTCACTCTCCACTTGATGTTTCATCTGAACCAGAGTATTTATGATACTGGAAATATTTATCCGTATTTTTTGAAATGTTTGTTATAGTAAGTTTGGTAGAGTTGGGAAGCTAGTAAATTATTCTTATAAATGCACTCGGTTTATGGATTTGATCGTAGAGCAGTGATACAGCACGAAGACATACAAGAAACAAAGTTCGCCTCACCCTTGTCCCTCGCGCAACGTTTCTAAGGTGGTTTTAGCCATGGCTCACCTGGTAGTGGCGTCACATGTCATCTCCCAATTCTCCCTGTAACGGCCCAAATTTTGATTTTTCAAAAACTAATTGTGTGCAGCGGCATGTAGAAGTGTTCATCTACAAAACACGCGCCAAGAATGGAGAGTTCAAAGTCGCCTGCATCTACGACTCTGCTGGGAGGAGAGCAAACTTGGTAGCTGGGATTCAGGATGCTGCACACAAGTCATGTACCGAGTGCACGACATTCCTTCCAGGCGCACCAAGGACAAAGAGAAGAAGCACTCATAGGTAAGGTTTTTAGGATCGGGATTCTAAGTAGGATTGTTTTTTATCGTGCATGATCGGATCGTTGGATCACGATTCTATGAGATTTTTATTTTTAAAGTTTAATTTATTTTTATATTAAAAATATATTTAATAAGCATGAAAAATTATTAAATATAGGTTCTGAAGATAAAAGTAATAAAACATAATTATGTATATATCTTAGCGATTCTATAAAATTCTATAAAACTCTCATCTAGGATCGTAGGATCGGGATCCTATATTTAGTGGGATCAATGTCGTTTTGACTCTATAGTATTGTAGGGTCGTAAGATTCTAATATCAGTATCGAGATCTTAACAACCTTGCTAATAGACCCTTCCACTCATACATCTATGACTCTGTAATATGCAAATATTGCAAAAGGGCCCTCATAGGTCCTACAACTTATGGCATTTCTCACCTGTCAAGGCATTTCAAGAGCGCTGATCAAATGGACCTGTCGGCAAAGTACTACAGATCAGTTGGCCTCAATAGGAGTTGATTTGATACGGCCATGAGTGTCCACCAGTGGTAAGTCAGCGCAAGGAACTGTATGAGTACCAATGTGTTTCTTGAGTTGACTCAGATGGAAAATCGGGTGAATTCTGGGCATTGTCTGGCAACTGCAATTTATAGGAAACAACTCCAATCCTTTGAATTATCATAAACAGTCCATAATACTTGATTGTTAATACGGGAAAATGGCAATTTTGCACTTAGCCCCTGAACTTTTCTGTAATTACCAAAAAGCCCTTATCATTTTACACTTAGTCCCTACACTTTCTCATATTTCTAAATAGGTCCCTTTGTTTTTACAAAAGGTCCCTAGTCCCCTCTATTTTATTCAAAATAAGTCATTTTCTTTTTTAGATTTAACTCTAAACTTGGTTTTAGCATAGCTTTCTCATTTTAGCTCCGATTTAGACGATTTTTGCACTCTCGTGTTCGTAGCAGTGTGTACTATCTTTTAGTACCTCTTTCATAGATTTTAGCTATTATTTGGTGTACTATTCTTAGTTGGTTTTGTTGTGTGATTTCTTGTGTGTTCCGAGAGCAGAAGAGGCGCAGTTCGAGAATCTCCATGACCAAGTATTTGAAGAGTTTGAGCAACAAGTTGGAAGAGGCAAGTGTCCTTGAATATTTTGATCCTAGTTTTTCAAATGCGTTCTTTATTTCAAACATGCATGCTGTTAATCCTGTTTTTATTTACTTATAGTACCATGTCCCATATATTCCTTGTCACCTAATTGTCAGTAGTAAATTTTGTTGGGTAGCTTATGCTTAGCTTTGCATAAGGGTATGGATGGGTAATCAGTTAAACATGACTAATTAACTATGCAACTATGAGTTAGAAAATTTTGTTAATGGTATAGAAACATGAAACCTTAGGCCTTGAGCAAAGAGGTGTTGATGATGATCATAGTTATATTGTTGGCTTAGTTTTTGCTCAAGTAACCTAAGTAAGGACCGGTTCATGGAGCGACAACCCAATAAATATCGTACCAACCACGAGACCTGGTACATGACATGCTTGGCCTATTAATTAGTGGATTCCAATTTTGTGCATGCCAAACAGAAGAGTGAATGTGTGGGGACGGCTAAGGCTAGAACTATTTGGTTAGTGGTATGAGATATGTAGTGGAAGAGAAGGGTGAAAACTTACTGGAAACTACAAGGTGCAAAAGGGGGCTTCTGGGTGGCGTGAAAACTACTTTGACGGCGGTGAAACCTAGCAGGTGTGCACATACTGGATGAAACTTTGTAACGGCCTTGTAGTGACTTTTCGGGTGACACACCATTGGAGTGTGTTAAGTGTTTCGCGGACACAACAACAAGAAAAATCATGACTTATGCAGAAATATGGACAACCTCTGCAGAGCGTAAAATCTGATATATCAGCCGTGCTCACGGTCATGTGAGACTTAGATCCTCACATTATTAGTTGGTTCGATTAGTTGGTTTGGTTTGGATGGTTTGGGAACGTGAAGTGGTTTTCAGGTAGTTGGGAAATATGTGGAGATGTTTCTAGAGGATGGAAGTTTAGTGGTGATTCACCTAATTAAATATGATGCTTTTGTAATTCTTCATTAGCATAATTGGTATTTATGCAAATTTAACTTGATATAGCATGTTCCTTTATTTAAGCTTGCATGACATTTACTTCCCACACTTGTGGAGTACAATATGTACTCACACTTTCTATTTCCATCTAAATGTCCATCAAACGCAGCTCAGACAATAAAGGAGAACCAGACTACTACGTCGATGAAGATGAAGATTGCTGGGCTGGTAGACCCTCAGTCAATTGCCTGTGGAAGATGGAAGCTTCGTTGTGTTTAGTTTGTTTGCTTTATTTAAAGACTTTGAGGTCTATCTATTCTGTTTAAGTTAAACGTTGTAATAATGACACTTTGTGTGATACACTGATGTAGTCGTTGCATGTATGAAACATGATCATAGCATACATGTGGTTTGCATCTGGTTTTGTCCCTTTATAAAACCAGGTGTGACAGAGGTGGTATCAGAGCCGTGTTGACCATTGGACGCGATCCTAGTTAGAATGGTCGAGTCTTAAGGATTATTTTTGTTAACAAAACTTTTTTTGAAAACTCTGCCTTGGCTTTTCTGTGCTTTCCTTGGCTTAGTCTGTTTAAACCCTATTACTAACTCTCTCTGTCCTTTTCAAAATGTTGTAGATGGCCTGGACCCGTCAGACTACATGAAAGAGCACTGGTGGTCATCTCCCTGCTCGACTATTGACCCTGACTCGTGCTATGGCTTTTGCAAGACCGCAACCACCCTATGTTCCGCGTTGGAGCCGTGTCTACCATTCCGATAGACGCCGCGCAGGATGGTTCCTCGCCAAGTTTTGGGAGAGACTTCATAGTCCGGGATCAGAGAAGGCACCTGAGTACGCAGGAGTAAAGATCGAGAACGCCGATGCTTGTCCTGAGTGGAAAGTCAAAGTGGTGATCTACGGTTCACTACCAGAGCATGGAGCCTACAAAGTGACAAGCATCAACTACACCATCTCACCAAGAGCGAACTTCGAGGCTGGAATTTGTGACGCCGCACGCCAAGCCCTTCTAGTCCTCTACCACCGCTATAGCAATGACCTGATTTTCACTTAGTTCAACCACTACCCTCAGCACATTAGTGGCTTCACCGACATCACCGCTCTTCCCATCCTCGCATAAGGCACTACCAGGCTTGGAGAGCATACCACCCTGGCCTTGGAGCTGAGTAGTGAGCTGGATCGTACCACCGAGGAGTTGCAGTATGTTAGAGGAAAGCTAGCTCAAGCGCAGAGTGAGCTACGCAACAAGAAGCATCATCACCTGGACTGCTGGGAATCTTCTTCTTCTAACTTGGAGTCTGAGGAAGAGACTCCGCATTCCCCGCACCGTCTTCAAGCCCGTCGTTGCCCAGCACCAGCACCCTGAGGTTTCATCAAAGTTATGAGTTCTTTTAGGAGGATATCACTTTAGATGTTTTGAGTCGTTAGAATCATGTGTTTGTTAGTGAGTTGAGTTTGTGGTGTGCTATGTAATGATTTGGATCTTTGTTTGAGTGAGTGATGTATTGTGAAGAGCTTCTTCATGAATGCATCCTTATAATAATAGTAATATATTAGTTAGTTTGGGAGTCTATCTCTGTCTTTTTCTGTCTGTTCTTGCTTCTGTTGTTCTACCTATTTCCTTGTCTCCTCATCTCATGCATCTATGTCACATGGTGAACCCAAGGAACTGCGCCAACGCTAATGGCAATGCTTGTGATGGATAAGGAAATGACAATCCACCTCCACCGCCGCAGCCTTCCCTCGAGTAGCTTCTGGCAGTACAAACTTATATTCTACAAGGAGTGGCCCAGATAATGGCCCAAATACAGCAAAATCCCCTCACCGCTACCCCTGCACTGCCATAGCAACCCTGTGACAAGCTCGGAGAGTTCCAAAGGACTAACCACCTATCTTCTCTTATGCTGTTGAACCTATGGACATTGATGACTGGCTCAAGGTCATTGAGAAGAAGCTTTTAGTCACTCAGTGCAACACCAGGGAGAAGATTTTGTTCGCTTCACACCAGTTCATAGGACTTACCGTAGACTGGTGGATGCCTATGTCGCTGCTCATGAAGAACCTGACAGCATCAACTAGCAGGAGTTCAAGAATGCTTTTCCATGCTCATCATGTACCACAAGGAGCTATCAAGATCAAGAGAAAGGAATTCCTATCACTCAAGCAAGGAGGAATGACTGTGAGTGAGTATGTCACTAGATTTACTCAGCTGTCCCAGTATGCACCAGAAGATATGGATACCAATGAGAAGAAGCAAGATTGTTTCTTGGAAGGGCTGAATGATGGATTGTAGTATTCTCTGGCTTCTCATGATTTCAAAAAATTTCAAGCCCTTGTAGATTGGGCTCTTATCTTGGAGCACAAGAGAAACAAGATTGAGCGCAAGCGCAAGATGGACCTCCCAGGTCAGTCAAGCAACAACACTAGGCCCCATTATGACTCTTCTTAGTCTGGATCTATTAAGTGTTCTGGTCAGCAGTACAATCAACCTTGGACCCAGTCTACAAATCAGAGCTCATCCAGAAATACAGGACAGTACCAACGCTCCAACTTTCAAGCGCCCTGTCACGTCCCAAATTCCATAATCAACCGGCCCCACACCTCACTCACTCAAAGAGACAGCAGCCCCACCTGGTCTCTCTCCCCCTCACTCTCCCACCTAATCCCACCCGTGCTCAATCGGCCACAAGAGCAGCCCCCTCTCCCTCTCTCTCTCAAGCACTCTCTCCTTCTCCTCCAAAATCCCACCTCAAGAGAAGGAATCGAGGTGTGCATGTGGTGTCTACACGATCACTAGCTCGTAAGCTATCCATCCCTCCAATTTATTTTTGTTTTCCCGAAGGATTCGAGCCGATTTTGATGCATTTTGGTGTTCATGGTTGAAGCACAAGAAGCATCAGTGTTCTTCCTCTTCCCAAGCTTTCTTCCTTCAACCGACGGTCCCCAAGCTCGGCAAAGCATCTTGAGTGAGTCCCCTAGGCATCCATGGCAAGAATCCGTGTTTTGGTTGGATAGATTTCGAATTTGAAGTTAGGGTTGTGATGTTCATGAGTTCTTGAGTTTTGGAGCAAATTAGAGGATTGTGGATGAAATTGAGTTAGGAATCGAGTTGATAGATTAGTGAGTTCGTTCTAGACCCCCGTGAGCCATTGCAAAATCTTGCTCTTCAATTTGGAATCGAATTAACCAAAGTTTCCTCTTGAAATTTCTTTCTACGTAAGCTCTGGAGTGTCCGGAGAAATCTTCGGAGACTTTGCAAATCTCCGTAGAGTTCGGAGATCTCCGGAGACTCCGTAAGTCCAGAGAGTCCAGAGAAATTTCCAGAGTCTCCAGCCTTCTGTATTTCTCCGGCATTGTTAGTTCGCGAATTTCGTGTTCTTCCTTATGTCTTATCCATTTAAATTGTTGTTATGAATATTGTAGCATATATTGTTGCACTTCATTCATGCTCATCATTGCACGCGTTCTTGTTTAGTGAGCGAAGAACTAGCGCATGATCCGGCCGTGGTTGAAGACGACACCAACCTTCCCGAGTTCTTTCAGTGTTGTGCGAGGAGTATCGGGCGATCACCTGAGCAGCAAGGCAAGAATCTAAGCATACTCTACCTACTACTTTGGATCTTGTATGATATAATTTGATAAATTATACCGTATGTATGTTTGCATAATTAAAGTTCTAGAGTCCGGTGATATGGGTATAACCTATGTTGATTTACATTGCCTCTAGCTTGAATTATTGTTGATCCATGTCCTTGTACCCTAGGTTTAATACTATATTGTCTAACTTAAAAGTGATGTGAGATGCTTAGCAATGCATTAGGTCATAGGTAGAAGTCAAGCGGTAAAATGTTTCATCGTTCGCGAGCATAGGCTTTAATTACTGTCAAAAATTATAATATTGTTGGGTTGATGATGTTAGTTGGATGAGTTGTGAGTATGAGGCGAGATGTGAGCGGTGTTAGGGGTATCTTCTGCCCCAGAGGAGTTCCTCGGGGTAGTTCAGGAGAGGATCCCGGATGCCGTAGATCGCTTGCATCGTTTAAGGCCGTCCATCGATGCATTTGGCTTTAGCACTTTTTCGTACTTACCACATATCGCATATGGGAACGATAAGCCAAGTACTGTAAGTTACCACGTCCATTTGACTCATGCGCCCAGGATGTGAGCAAGGGCTTGTAGAGGTACCTGAGATCCGCCAGTAAGACATTGGATGCTTGGGGTCTTAGGTGGCCTCCACATTCATCGGGCATGGGCACAAAGGTTCGGGGTGGGTACGTAAAAGGCTGATATGTGAATCATCACTTGCAGCCGATGGGTTATGTGGCCGGTGGTCTCGTGTCATGTGGGTCCAGGAGTACTCCCCTGCAGGGTGTAAAATCAATTCGAATTGCCGCACTCTCGGTTATCGAGCAAGCTTCTGTTCATTTGCATCAGTCATAGAGTCACGAATATGGGATGATATGTGGTGGTTTGGTATGTTGGGACATGGCGGTTATGGTTCTGCCTTACACTTATATTTATATTGGTTCCAGTTACATTTAGGTTCTAGATGTTGTCTACAGAGTTTTAGTTTAGGCACTCTAGAGTAGATGCTCACATGTTTATGTCAAAAGGTTACATTTTGCATATGTAAATTACTTAACCTTGTGGCCTTTTTCCTTGCTAATGGCTCAATGCATAATCCTTGGAGTCGGTCTATTTATACGTGACCTATATGGATTAAGTCTTGCGAGTACCTTCGTACTCAGCTGCTCTACAGATTTTGCAGGTGAGGAGGAGTCGTGTTTGGCTACTTAATGTTCACTGATGTCGGTGGCGAGCCAAAGTAATGCATCCTACTCTCTTGTGGCGTGCTTTTGGGTGGAGCCTAAGGGCATATGGCTCTGCTAGTTTTTGTGTTTATAGGTTTTGTTCCGCTGCATAATTTATCTTTTGATGTAAACTGTTGTATACCAGGTTGCTTAAGAACTTGTCATGTAACTTTAATTACTTGTTCTTTCTTAAGCTATGTTGTGATGCTAAATGTTGGAAGGCATGTGTTCTGATCTTGGGCACAAAGCACGTGCCGAGACTACCGGAGCGGTATTCGGGTTAATCATTGAAGTCGTGATTAAGTAAATGATCGACTTAATGATTAATTTGAATACTGTTTGGATGGTTCCTCACACGCCCCGCATTTCAAGTCAGATCTCTCAAAGGAACAATAACACTGAAAACAACACTTAAGCCTCCGCCAAAGGAAAACCTTGTTTGCATTGTGAAGTAGAGGGATATTTTGCTTTCCAATGCCCTCAGAAGCGTCCAAATCAGCCACCCGCCTAAGGAGCAAACCAACAGAACCACAATGGGAATCAGCCCCAGAATCAAGCAAAGCGGAATGTTGCTAGAGGCCTTGTGAACCATGTGGCAATTGATGAAGCTCAAGATGCCTCAGGTGTTACAATCGGTATGTTTCTTATCAACTCCATCCCCGCTACAGTTTTATTTGATTATGCAGCATCACATTCTTTTATATCAACAAAGTATGTGGCAAGATACAGTTTACCTATATCTCTTATGAAGCATAGAATGATTGTTAGCTCCTCAGGTGGAGTAATGAAAGCAAGACATGTATGCCCTATCCTTAGTATTAAGATAAGGGGGGTAAGATTTTCTTGCAAACCTTATCAGTTTGGAATCCAAATGGATAGATATCATACTAGGAATGGATTGGTTAACCAAATTCAATAGAATTATTGACTGTGCAAGAAGAGATGTTCGTCTGTCTGCTGAAGAAGGAAAAGAAGTGGAATACGTTGTAGAAGTATCGCCAATGGCTAGAGGGACAATCAATCATGCTGATGGAACCCCAATCAAGAGCATTCAAGTCATATGCAAATACCAGGAGGCTGGAGTATTCGGGTTGACTCGGAGTATCTGGGTTTCGGAGCCTCCGAGCCAACCTCCAAAAGAGGGTTCTCTGTTAGCCATTTTTGATTTAACTCAGAACTTCCGGGTTGGTCCGGACTATCTGGAGTAGAAGCAATGCTCCTGATTGAGTTGCAGTTTGGATTGCCTCAAGTAGAAAGTTATTTGGAAGAGGGGCAGGAGGAGCTGCGAGTAGGTGATATTGTTCTACTCAAAGAGTATCATGATCGAATATCCATACGAGCGGCTAAGTACCAATAAGCGCTACGTAGATATCATAGCCAGAAAAATTTTCTAAGAAACTCACTGCTGGGGATCTTATCCTATGCAAGGTGCAAAAACAGGCTTAGCGCCACAAGTTATCACCTAAATAGGAAGGACCCTACATAGTAGTCGAAGTCACTCGATATGGATCAGTGCGGTTATCTACCTCAAATAGTTAAGTGCTCGAAAACTCATGGAATATCGACCAACTCTAACAGTTTCATTCATAAATAAGTTAACAAGAAGGTAAGGCGATTACATTCGATCAAACTAACTAGTCTATTACATACTTTTTCTGGTCCTTTCGACCTGTGTGGCTAGTGCAAAGTTGACAGAAAAGATTCTCCTAGCTCTTACACATAGTGGAGGTCCTACTTGCCCTTGAACGAGTCGAGGAGCCTCTTCTGCTCCTCCTTAGGGCTGCAGCCGATCACCCTAGGAATCGACCGTCGGTCAGCATAAGGACCAGGGAGAATGGCCGAGGTGAAGACCCCTGCCTGTGCTAGAGCTGTTGACTGGCGTCGGTGATGCCGAAGGACCTTCATGGAATGTGGAGATGATCTGGTGGTTGTCGATGGAGATGACGATTGTGCTTTCTTCATCACCAGAGGCTCAGGGGCTTCATTACCAAAGACCTCGTTGGTGACCTGGTCGATGATCTCATCGAGATCACTACCGTCTTCATCTCCCTCTCATGAAGCTTGAATCGTCAGCTCATGCGCCACTCGCTCTGCGGCATCGGTGTCGAGGAAGTGCCGGAGGTAAAGGGTGAAGGGTCGACGACCTTCAACGGACATTCTATTCCCTATCCTATTAGACCTCTCACATGATTCCTCTTCGTCGGAGGAAACAATGATGACTCCCAGCGGAACCATGGTGAGAGGCCTTGTGGTGAGAGTCCTACTTCTTCGGTTTCTGGATATTGCTCGAGGGACGCCGATGGAGTGGAGGCTATGTTTTCAAGTTCTACAAGTGCTACTGAGCAATGTGCAGGGAAGAGTGGAAGGAGATTGGGGTGAAAATGAACAGCTTCAGGTCCCCTTATTTATAGTCATGGCAACGGGTTGAATGGAAAAGTTTGGAGCCGTCAAGATTCGATAACGACGATTGAAATTCTGAGGTCACCTTAGGTGCGTGACATTCAAAGTTGATGCGTCGTGTGGAAGTCGAGACATCACCAAGGCATTATGGCGCGCCCAGTCTCCATGTAGAGGGATTCTGCGTCATTATGGTAAGTCAAATCAAAAGTTGTGGTGAAAACGAGCACGACCAGGAGTGGGTTTTTAATGTTCATCTACCCGATTGTTCAAGTTCATTCAATGACCATTACATAATTATAGCCATACGCTCATAGGTGTATGCCTTCGAGTATGTGGTCAGGAATAATGAGTCAATGCTTATACTCTACTTTCTACTCGATCTAGGTATTGAGCGAAGAGTGAGGGGCCACGTCGGATATTTTTTGATGCTACAACTCTACTCTCTGTCTTGATTATCACATCAAAAAGAGAATCAGTGGCTACATCACATACTTTCAATGCTGCGGCTTTACTCTCCATTCAATCCAGTCATCAAGCAAAGAGTTGGGGGCTACATATATTTTTGATGGTACAGTGGATAGAACCAACAGAGGTATATGTTGGGTTGATGACGAACAAAGGCATAATGCCATAAGAGATTGCCAGACATTTCACGCCTAACGGCCCACAAAGTTCCAGTCGGTCTTATGTGTGTTCTCTACTGAGTTCATGTTCGCATGCTAGTTAAATATGCAAGTTGGTGAAAGTTTGCAAAAAATCATCATGCTATTTCTTTTTCTAGTTTTGTACTAGTCTTTTTATTATTCTTTTGGTTACTTCGAGTAGTTACTCGTGGTCTGATGCATCTAATAATATGTCTAGTTGAGCTTTTAGGTATCAACGGATTTTCAATCAGGAAGTTTCGAGGATTAGTATAACACATACTAATTAGTATTGCATCTACTTATGCTAACTCTATTTCATCAACAAGCGAATAGTGACAAAAGCATAATAGACAAGCCAAATAACAGTAGAGATACAAACATCTCCAAACCATGGATAGAGATTCCAATGTTTCGAGTCAAGAACCATAGAAAATCAGCTAGAAAAACTACCCTCACTTTCGTCATCAGGTAGCCTGAGCGCTAAGGACTCGACAAAGGTTGGAATCAGCGGCTTGACATTTTGAATGATATTTGCTGCCTCCTATTCAGGGCACTCGAACCCCTCTATCACCACCGAAGTGTCAACTGTGGGGATGCTGCTCTTAAGGAGACCAAGCATTGTTTTGGCACTGATGGAAGCCAATTGGTTCATACGGTCGAGGGTCTGGTCTCTTAGCTTTTAAAGTGTTATGATCGTAGTGTCCCGTTCGGTGGCCACAGTGTCGTGATCAGCTTTTGCTTTCTTTAAAGCACCTCTGAGGTCTTCCATATACTTGTCCTCCTTCTTTATAACTTTCATTGCCTCATCAAGAATATCTCTTTTGTCTTCTAAGAACGATTCGAGAGCTGGGCAAGCAAACAAAACTGTTAAATCAAGTTAAATGCATAGTTTACTCTTTACTAATCCAAAAATCATGAAACTAATTTTGTTAGTCTTCTTACATGATCCTATGTCTTTTAAAAATACATGAACTCATGAATTAGTTATTGTAACATGCAGGATTATGTAAATGTGTTGCGACTAGCTTAATTCATAACTGACCCATCACACCTCTAAAATTAGTGAAACCACTTTTATTAGTTTATTTATACTATGATTTATGTAGGAAAAATAATAGTAGACATTAAAAAGTTAATTACAATGCTATTTCTTAACATATTCACTTTATGCTTGTGAACTTTGTAAAAATCATAGAGAAATTAATAAAACTCTAAATGAAGTGAAATTAATTTTAAAGATCCTCTTAAAATATGTCCTACACAAGAAAAATATATGTTTGCATGTCAAGCTTTTTCTTAACATGAGTTAATAACTGAGCCGCACGCTTCAACTTTTTTCATTTTTTTCAAACTTCCTCCCTATAGAATATGATGCAACCAACATTATTTTTGAAAAACTTTTTCACATAAGGTCTTAGAATTGTGTCTAGTTTTTTTATGATGTTTTTGAATTTTTTTTATTTTTTTCAAATTTTATGAATTCAAATTCGATTACCGTTCGGTTTCTGGAACCGGACCGGAGCGGTAAGCTCGGTAACCGCGAATTTTGACCGGTTACCATCGATAAATTGAACCTTGCACCAAGCTCAATCACACTTGAGATTGGGTTTCCACTCTTGATTTCTTCCCTTCCGGAAGTGAAATCGAAGCCTTTACAAACTTCCCGCGGCACACCACAATCTTGGGTGCTCGCTGGCGATGCCTAACCTCCTAGGAGCTCTAAGGTCCAAGAGTAACAAATGCTTCGCGAACTTGTCGCTGATGAACTCGAGTGCTCAAGAATAGAGTTTAGCTCACTTGCCGTTAACCTTTCAATCTCTCAACCCAACTCACTTTTCTTCTCAAATCACACACTAGATTGGAGTGGGGAGGAGTTCTTTTGACTCTAGAATATTTTTCTTTCATTTCCAAGAAGCAGAAACAAAGAATGGGGGTGAGGGGGTATTTATACCTAACTCTCAAAAACTAACCGTTACACAGCTTTTGTACTGTCCTGGAGTATCCGGGTCAACCCGGAGTCTCCGGGTTGGCACTAGAACACGTAACCGAGAGCCCTGGCTGGAGCACAACTCGGAGGGTCCGAAACTCGGAATCACCTGGTCAACCCAGAGTATCCGGGTGAAACACTTAGATCCTAAAAGACCACTTGGCTCGGAACCTCACCCAGACAACCCAGAGTATCCGAGTTCAGCACAGTTGGTCCTTTGAAAAATGGCGATAAATTTTGATCCTGAAATCCGATTTTAACGATTTTGGACTCTATGAAAATCTTATTCAGATGGCTACACATCCTAACTGAATTCATGATCTCAAACACTTTGTATCAAACTAGGAAAACTCCGAAACCAAATTAGGACACTTCCACACTTTTCGCACCAAGCTCCTTAAGCCAACTCTCACTTTGGGCTGGTTAGAAAACTCTTGAGCACTGAGACACGACAAATAGCTCACGTTGCATCCCTCTTAATAGTGCAGCATACCTATACTCAGTTTCAAAGATAAAACACATTTGAATCACATTGAGCCTTTGAATACCTTCAATCACCGCTTCTTTCCTTCAAACTTAGAGGGTTACTAACTTTTATATCATCGTCACTCCATCTCTTCTTGATTCTTCATGTGATTGATGTGAAACACCAGTAGCTTCACATGACCTCACACGGTATAGGCATCATGCCTTCACTCGCTCTTCACCACCACCTTGGTCCTTCGGCGCCAAGCCATTTACTTTCCATTCACCACCGAATGGTCTATCGCAGCTGAGTCTTGCTTGTCCTTCACCGTCTTGCCATATAAAACCACTTTGTATTCAACATCTTCAATAAATTCACTTTATCATATATGGAGTCCAATCTTATTCTTCACTATTGGCATATAGAATATCTCAACTCAACTCATGTCTTCTTATGGATCCTAACCCCCACTCAGTCTCAAGCACAAAGCATATGGATTAGTTCATAAAAGTCAATTGATAACTTTTATACCTTAAGTTACTTGATCTTCATAAGTAACTTATTAGCCTTTATACATATTGTCAATCTTATTGAACGTCTCCTCATGAGCATCACCTAGCATCACTAAGAGCCCATTCATCTTGATACACTTTCAATTTCCCCATTTACCTAGAGCTCATACATATCTCTCCTCCATTTATCACCTATGGAACAACCTACAACAATTTTCAATAACTTTGTTAGCACATAGGTATTGTCATTAATTACCAAAACCACATATAAGGGCTAGATGCACTTTGAATCTCCTCCATTTTGGTAATTGATGACAATCTCACTAGATGATTCTATTTAAAAAATTTAAAGTTTCAAGTATGCATATAATCCGAAGATGGATGTATACAAAGAACAAGTTTTAGAAATATCAAACATCACAAAGATATTTGAGGTTACCAAAACTAGTTTTACTAGCATCAAACACCACAAACGTTCTGATGCTAGTAGAACTAAACATGTATAAAGCAAACTCCCCCACAATCTATGCATGTGTGAATAAATCTTGAATATCACTGCATATATTGTTTATCTCAAATTTCATATAGAGTTTCTTTTATACATATGAAGCAAGCATGACTAAGTATATATCAAGATAAAAAATGAATATGCTCATGCAAAGTACAACTTTTTCAAAAAGGTTTCATGGATTTGCTTTTGAATCTACCCCAATTAACATCCACATTACAAGCACAAGGGATTACAAATTCTCCCCCATAAGTAAAGTCCTCTTACAAAATATAACATCTAGTCCAAATTCTCTCTCAATTGACATCAATACCAAAATAGAATCATCAAAACTAATTCTCCCTCAATTGACGTCAAATTGGTAAGAATTATGGAGGACATACCAAAAGAGAAATTTTCTTCAAAACACGCTAGCTCTATTCCACAAAAGAAATCATCGAAAGCTAGTGCAAGACCATGTATAGTGTAAGCTCCTCATGATATGTGTATTTCTCATAATTTGAGTTAAACCAAATACACTTATCCAATTATGGCTCATGTGAGGAAATCAAGTTATACAATAGGTCAAAGGAGTTTAAAGAGATGCCAAATGAGATTTTAAAAAGAAATACCAATTTAAACTTCAAAATATATCAATTAGATACCTACAAAAGATACCAATTGAAAATCAAAGCATAAAAACAAAGAACTAGGCTCAAAATTGAACATAGCAAAATAGTTAATATTATAACGAATATCTTGTAAGCATAAGAACTGTTTATTGCTTTGACTTTAGTATTCCATGTTGCCTCAACAATCTCCATGAACCTAGGATGATCAATACAGTAATTTTCAAAACAAAAAATCTGACCTGTAGGAATTTTGATGCAATCTGCACAGTACAGGGAATGTGATATGAAGTTGTTTTTGGCCATAGGAAGAAGTAACATGTTTGGATAAGTGGTTATCCAATTTACAGATGTAAAACAACAATCTAGTTGTTTTAGCCTTAGGAAGAAGTACAGGCTGATGCCGCTCATGGCCTAGCTCGGCCCCCTCTGCCCGATTACCGCTTTCTTTCACTGCCGCTCGAGACCCGCACGCCAGGAGCTCTTTCAACCTCCGATTGATCCCCATTTTATGCATTATTGCCGATCAGGCAACGGATCCCTCCGCCAATCTCACCCCGGAGTTAAGAAAGGAAATTGCCCGAGCAATCAAGGTGGACTCGAATTTATGCAGTAATCAATTACACGCTTAACACAGATGCAAATCATCAAAACTGACACGGATCCTTCATGCGCCATTGTGGAACCCTAGGGAGCTCATGCAAGACCCTTCCTCCCCTCCTCACCCTATAAAAGGCACCTAGACCCCTCCCTTTGTGAGCACTAGAGCCTCCACAACAGATTACACGTTGCCTTGCTGCCAAACCGCCGCCACGAGCACCTCTGCAATGAGGACCGAAGCATTCCTCTGTCGTTCACCATCGTCATGCCTCTCTGAGCCACCTCGACGCTTGGAACCTCACCAACAAATTCGCCGCACCCCTTTGTGCTAATCTGTCACTCATTAGAGAAAATAGAGCCCTCTAGCGCGATTCCGACAACACACCGATGAGTCTCCACCGCAACCCAAACTTCACTGTCGTGGAAGACTGCTAGAGCCGAACCAAGTAAATATCTTTCGTCCGACCTAGATTCCGCGGTGAAGATTAGATGTGGCGTTCCTCTTGATTGTAAGTTAATTGCAACGTCCTGTCTAGTTTTTGTGATCACGATTAGAAGATCCATACCCTTTCTCCCTAATAGATATCAGCCATCCAATTCAAAATGAGCGTCTTAGATTTAAATGTGTAAACCCAATCAGCTAGCCTAGTCATCGCCATCTCACCGCCACAAAAGACGCCACCTAAGCCCTAAATCTAGCATAGCAACCTAGTCAACAGTACAGTCAACAGCTCGATCAGCAAACCCTTTTTTTTAAATCATCAGCAGACGTCATGCTTATGCAATAAATACTTTTCAATGGTAAAACAAATCTATTAATTCCTTAAATAGAGTTTTCAGTAGTAAATTAATTCAGTTTAATATGAAATATGCTAAATAGATTTCTAATGCCTTAATTAGAGTTTTACGATGCAAAATAATTATAAATAAAGCCTATTGATTTATGTTAATCTATTTTAATTCTTTTAATGCTCTTTTAATTCCCATTAATCCATGTTAATTTGTGTTAATGCATAGTAATTCATGTCTAACTTTGGATAATTCATAATAATTTCCACTAATGTTTTATAACTCTTAATAATTCCGAATAAATCATGGTGACCCCTAATCAATCCTAATACATTCCCAATAACTCTAAATAATTGAAGAAAAATCCTAGAACATACCAGAAAGCTCCAGAAAAATCACATATCACTATGGAAACTCCTAGAAACTTCCACATTCTGGAGAAAGAATTTGGAAGCTTCCAGAATCAAAAGTTGAAGAACCAGTTGAGCACTAAGATGAAGTCAAGTTGTCCTTGAACATTTTGCTCCTGTATTTTTAAATGTTTTGTTTGTAAAACTACATGCTAATAATCTTGCTAGGAATCCTAAAAATAGGATCTACCTTAGAATTCCATATTTTCCATGTTGCCTTGGTTTGATGGGTTTATGGAAAGAGTAGATATGTGTAGCCTCACTTTGGGAGTCTTTGGTAATATAATTGCTCAACGAAATGTGATAATGGTACTATGCAACTTGAGACAAAATGGGTGGCAATGTTTTTAGCAACATGGACCAAGGATTTGAGCAAGAGGATTGTGCAGGTTGCATGGTGCGGGTTGGTGGTAGTTTTGCTCAAATCGTTCAAGGACCGGTTCATGGTGCGATCGACCGAGCTTTACAATACAACCACAAGCCAAGTTATGGGTGTGGCCTGATCGATTAATCAGTTTCCTCCCAGCATATTGTAGACCAGATGGTAGCATGGGGAACAGAATGGTGTGATTCCCTAGATCTGTATGGCGCAAGAGGGGACTTCCGTAGTTGATGTGTAATTCACGCGACGTTGAAACCTAGTGGGTAGACACATGTTGGGAGGGGCTTTGTAAATGCTTTGCAATGGATTCCTAGTGTACACCTCAGAAGTATGTAAGAGTTATCCATCAAGCAATGTATACTCGGCAAAACAGGAAAACACGTCTTGTGGGTAAAGTATGCAACCTATACAGAGTGCAAAACTGATTAATTAGTCATGCTCACGGTCAAGAGCGGCGAAGAATGCCAACATGATTAGAAATAACTTGGTGGTTTAGTTTGGTCGATCACTATGATGGGAACTATGGTTGAGTTGGTTGTATAGTTGGTTAACCATGGTGGTAAGAACCATGATTGAGGTGGTTGGAACCTTTAGTTCGATTAGGTGGTTGGAACCTGAGGTTAAATCAAGATTGTTGTAATCTTAAGGTTATTGATTAATTACTTTTTATTTAATTTAATTACTTGCATTTAAATTGTTGTTGTTGAATAAATGTTGCTTTTATGCAAATAAGCCCTTGTTAGCTTCATTCTTGGTATATGCCTTCATATGTATTTTTATCACAACTTGCAGAGTACGACATGTACTCACACTTATTATAAACACTGCTCAGTCGGGGAAGATACTGAGGATTTCATGGAAGATGGCACATTCTAGGGTGTGTTCCTCGTCGATTTCCTATGGAGTCGCCTAGAAGACATGAAGACCACGCTTAGTTTTTGTTGCTGCTTTATTTGGTGTTGAACCTTGGTGATCCCTTTTGTAAGAACAAATACATTTTAAGTAAATGATATTGTTTTTTTATCATCAATGAAGTCACCATGTATTGAGATTGATTTATGGCTCAATATACATTAAGGGATCAGGCTTTCCTTAGACCAGTCCCGACAGAGATGGTATAAGAGCTAGATTAGCCTAGAATGAACCCTAGATAGTCCAGCCATCCCCTAAAAATAGAAAACTCTAAATTGTAATAAGATGTGCTTTGAAGACTTTCCTTCTATACCTTTTTCCCTTCTCTCTTCACTAATCCCTCTATATCTTAAACTTATAGATGAATTTTAGCGAAGTGCACCACCTCATAGTACACCCCAAATAGCCCATCCTCTTAAGAGTCTAGGTTGTCCCTTGAGCCAATAAACATTTAATGTCGCTTTAGTTCACTAGTTCTTTGGTTTTATTGGTTCTTCCTTGTTTGTGAGTGGTTGTTGTGAACTAATAAAGAGTAGAAAATGTTATGCCAACCCAAGTTAATGCTTAAGTCATGCCTAACTGGTGATCCAAGCCTAGATGATGAATGCTAGGCGCAACCCTGGAAACAACAACAACTATACCCCACCTCCGCCTCTGCCACGACCCCCGATGACCATGGAACAACTCATGATGGCTCAGACGCAAATCCTTCAAGGTCTGGCCTAGACAATGGCTAGTATGCAGCAGGCTACCCAAACTCAGCCCTAAGCCCTACCTCCTCCCCCACAAGGGTAGTCCAAGTTTGGAGAGTTCATGAGAATGAAACCACCAAACTTCTCCCATACTATAGAACCGCTCACCACCGATGACTGGCTTAAGACCGTGGAGAAGAAGCTCATGATCGCGCAGTGCAATTATTGTGAGAAGGTCTCATATGCTGCGCACCAGCTCACTAGATTTGTAGCGAATTGGTGGGATATGTACTGCAACACTCATGAAGATATCGAGTCCACCTGGGCGGAATTCATAGAGGCCTTCCGTCACAATCACGTGCCCACGGGAGCCATAGCCATGATGAAAAAGGAATTCATATAGCTTGAACTAGGGGACCATGATGGTGAGCAAACATGTGAACAAATTCACCTAGCTCATGTATGCTTCAAAAGATGTGGACACTAACAAAAATAAGCAGGAGTGCTTATTGGATGGGCTTTCTTATGGAATGTAGGCACAACTAAGCACCCATGATTTTCTGGATTTCCAGCATCTCGTGAACAAGGCCTTGGTTCGGGAGGATAAGTGTCGCATGCTAGATGATAACCGCAAGAGAAAGATGGTCACACAAGGATCGTACTCTGGGAGTAGCTCTCACCCCCCATCATATGGCCGAGCAAGATCAATAGTATTAGGCCCCCAGCCAATACAAGCCTCGAGCACCTTCCCCGAGCCCTACTTATCAGCCATCACATTTGAGTAGCAACACCCCAACCCCAGCTAGCAGCAACAACCCCCAAGCTACTGTTGGAAATCAATGCTTCAACTGCCATGAAGGACACTCCGCCAACCAGTGTCCCAAGAAATGACAAGCCCTAACTCCAGTTCACTTCAACCTGGACACTCGAACCAAGACTCCTATAGCAGCTCCAGGATGGAACCAGTACCAAATGCTAGCCTTGACAAACCGAGGCCAACATAACAACAAAAGGGCACGTTTCAACCACGTCATCGTAGAAGAGGCTCAGAATGCACCAGACATTGTGCTTGGTATGTTCCTAGTTAATTCCACCCCTGCCTCTATCTTATTTGAATCTGGAGCCTCACAATCCTTTATTTTCTCCAAGCTCGTTGCAAAACATAGCATGTCAATCGCCACCCTAAAACGCAACCTGATAGTAAGCTCACCCAAAGGAGAAATTAGAGCTAACCTCAAATGCCCTAAGGTAAACCTTAATTTAAGGGGTAGACTTTTCAATAAAACTAATAGTCCTAATGTCTGATGGTACAGACATCATTTTTAAAGTGGGTTGGCTAGCCAAGAACAATGGAGCGATAGAGTGTGCCCGAAGAGCAATCACTCTAACAAATGAATGAGTCAAATACTATTCATAGCTGATACCTAAGAGCAAAAGGTGAAGTAGCTTGCCAATTGGAATTGCAACCCAAGCACGCCAATGTACGTGATGTCGTCACATCCCTCAGTTGAAGAAGTGACTACAAGAACAACTACTTAGAAGCAGAAGCTACAGATAAACGTGACGAAGATCCAAAGATGGAATATCCTTAGATGTTCGCTGACCAGCCCAAATCTGGAGGAAAACATTCATTTAAGGGGTAGGTTTTGCAACAACCCAATTTTTTATTTTCAAGAATTTAATTGCATAGAGAAAATAAATAAAATAAATCCTAGAAAATCCTAAAACATACCCGAAAGCTCCAGAACAATCTCATATCGCTCCAAAAACTCCTAGAAACTTCCAGAAAATTCATATCCTCTTAGATTCCTCATTTCTTCATCTTTTTCCTGACTTAATCTTTAGAAAGCCCATATTTGCCCGTTCTAACTCCGATCTGGTAGATTTGCTCACCGAAACTCCTTGAAAATCATAATCCACTTAAATAAGCTGATTTGAATTTTATTTGGTTCTTATTGGTTTGTGGTGTCTGTTTGCCTTGTTTTATTTTCACGATTAGACACCCACGTTTTGGAGAAAGAATTTGGAAGCTTCCGGAATCAAAAGTTTGAAGAACCCATTGAGCACCAAGAGTAATGCAAGTTGTCTTTAAACATTTGGCTCCTATATTTTTAAATGTTTTGTTTATAAATTTACATGGTAATAATCTTGCTTGGAATCTCAAAAATATTATCTACCTTAGAATTCCATATTTTCCTTGTCACTTGGTTTGATGGGTTTACGAAAAGAGTAGATATGTGTAGCCTCGCTTTGGGAGTCTTTGGTAAATATAATTGCTCAACGAAATGTGACAATGATACTATGCAACTTGGGACAAAATGGGTGGCAAAGTTTTTAGCAATATGAACTAGGGATTTAAGCAAGAGGATGGTGCGGGTTGTATGGTGCAGGTTGATGGTTATCTTAGCTCAAATCATTTAAGAATCGATTCATGGTGCGAGTTGACTAAACCTTAGTACAACTATAAACCAAGTTATGGACGTGAACTGACTGATGCAATCATTCAACGGCACACCAGCATGTTCGTTCAGGAATCCAAACATGATATCAGTTCATCCATTTCCATCCAACAAGATTCATTAGCATTTTTGCATCCATCAGCACCAGCAACAGCAGAGGGATGTAGGAAAGAGATTAAAAAAACAAATTAAGCTCCAAATGGTTGATAATCACCACCACTCTTATACTACACACGCTCAAATGTTTCAGAACTACCCAAAATGGGCAGTAAGATAAGGTGCTGGATACATAATTCTGTAACACATGTTCCAGAAATGAGCTGCACCAAGTACGAGGACAATCTGGACTCTTTTCTGGAATGCGGAACAAGCTGAACTCGGGAACATAACATCAGATCACAATAACCCACAAACTATGCGTGTTACAATCAAAAAATGAGCAGTAAGATAATGTGCTGGATACATAAATCTGTAACACGTGTTCCAGAAATGAGCTGCAACAAGTACAAGGACAATCTGGACTCTTTTCTGGAATGCGGAACAAGCTGAACTCGGGAACATAACATCAGATCACAATAACCCACAAATTATCCGTGTTAAAATCAAAACCCTAAGAACTGCTGCGCCCCATCATCATCTAGATAACCATGTCCATAATTTCTTCTCATGGAGACCAAAACAGATCAACACAAGGAACCACATCTTTGTATCTACAATCAGAATTCATGATTAGCACAAGAATACAACTCTCGTCTTGAATTTAGTTCCTACATCCAGCAGCCCATTTTCTCCATCACAAGTGATATGCTTGATGGGATAGTACAGGGTTAGTACATGGCAGCATACACATACAATTTACAATTTTACACTGCTACAATTTTTTTTTACATTTTACAACACAGAGGACGTCACATATCCACCCCCAACATCAGCAAACCTCTCAATAGAGAGGTTTAGTGTTAGTTTGCTCGATTTGCAAAAGACATAAGGAACCAAAAGGAAAGCTTCTGTAGGGTGAAGACCGCCCCACTCCCTTGTGTTTGTAACAGAAGCCTTCAGTTGTAGGCTGTTTTCAGTGTTTGCACTACTAATTGCTTTTATTTCGTAGAGGAAATTCCAGTTCAGATTGCCAGTCCTAAGGCAAACCACTGAAAATGCATGCCCAAAGGGCATCACGTTCTTGTTCAGGACAAGGAATAGGTGGTCATCCTCTGCTAGAAGAACTAGAAAAGGAACTGACATTTCCAGATTTACTTCGAAGTGCTGACCATACATGAACCGCAGGCCTTCAGCATTATGGTCTATAAAGAAATGTCCTGACCACCATCCTGTGAATCCTCTGTACCCGCAACCAGGAATAGGACACACTGAAGGAGCAAAAAGGCAAGATTCTTCATGAGCATCTCTGAGCGAATAGCTAACCAACTTGCTACAACCCCAATTGGCATACGAGCATGAGGACTTGACTGACTCAACAATCTTCTCCAGTGCAATGTTCCGTGCAAAGTTGGCATCATGAGAACAAATGTGACACTTATTGCTCAGCCTGGACCAGCAGGAAAAGCATGCTACATGGCCATTTTGGCACTGAAAAATACAGAAATAAGCTGCAATCATTTAAGGGCGGTCTAAAAGTATGCATCTTGTAACAAAAATTGGTCTGCTTTATTAGGAGCATGCATCCAGTATGGACCAACTTTTAGTTATGAATGAACATTGTAACTTGTGAATGTCGAGAAACGGATGATAGATGACTCATGAACTATTTTATTTGCATCTGGGAGAACTAGAAAGAGCAGAACGGTACAAATCACTGTGCAGACTGCAGACTTGAGCTTGTCCTTTTTCTGTTTCACCCAATTGTAGTCAAGTTTGGTAAAAAATTCACTAGTCCCCACCGGCCACAACAACAGTACGTAGTGAGAACATGCCCATCATATAGCCACCTAAACAAGATTTTTTATCAGAGTTATTCCATAAGTCTGCAGGCCAAGTACAAAGGAAAGATTCCGACAAGTTTGTAAACCATATCTAAAGGGGCATATCCACTGCAACACAAAACTGGGTTTTAACAGATACTTTGCAACAGGAAGTTGTATGGGTTGTAGTCGTAGCTTTTGGCAGAAGATATCTGTACGTGGAGGTTACTAGGTTACGGATTTATCTAATAGCAGAAACCCTATTTTCCTACTTTTTGCGCATGCACCCTCTCCCAAATGGCCGCAACCATCGCTCCCTCGTGGATTCTTCTCATGGCAGACATGTTTCCAACGCTAGCACCCATACCCTGCGCCCTGATCTCGCATATGCTACCACATACAGATACCCAAAATGCCAAAGCAATCTTCATCACCATGCCCCATTCCTATCCATCTTCCATCGGAACAAAGGAAGACTACAAACTACCAGCCCTACGACAACTACTGCGGTGACAACAGCATGATGTACAGCACACAAAGCATCTCTCTCCCTCTATCTAAATGCAAAATTCCCGAAATTAGTATTGGTCACAGGTAGGGGAAACAGGACTGCTTGTTTTCATTCCAAGCAATTTAGGAAACGGTGCAGTTCCCCATGGTAGAAACATTGTTTGCAGATTCATATTAGTCACGGTTCGATACTAATTACTTTCCTACAATACATGCCAAGAGGACATCACATCTTCATAACCTTCTACTCTTGGGTAGCATCAATGTTAATTGTGAACTATATAACTCATGCTGTAGCATATCGATAAGTTTATTTCCTCCATTAACACTGACCAGAAATAATTAGTATCTTGAAAGTTTGTGGGCATTTGTAAGTATTCAGTACTTCTGTTAATAGGCAGTGGTCATGTCATGGTGGGCCAAACATACAGCTGTTGACGTGGCTAGGAGGAGCCAGCACACATCAAGCCAAGGTTGTTGCAGCTTGCAAAGTTAGTTTCAGGTTGTTTCAAGGATAAGGCTAGGCATTATCAAGTTGTTAGCTTAGAGATTCAGTTTGTTAAGTGTTTTGTTGTAGCTGCCCTTAATCTATAAAAGGGAGAGGCAGCCCATGAATAAAGCAAGCAGAGAATTACCTAAATTCCCTTCCCTTCTTCTCCCTACCTCACCGGTGCAGTAGCTGACCATGGCTCCTAAGCCGTGCTGTCGAGGTCCAGGGCCACGGCCTCCAATTCATCACGACTACTCCCTACAATCCGTTTCCTCCTCTAACACAAGGCCTGTGACATCTTTGGCATCAGAGATCAGCGCTCAACACCCACCCACCACACCCATGTGGACCGAGACGAGCGACGAGCTATAGCTGCAACGCGAAGAGATCGTCAAGACGCGGTCCAACATGCTCGACTTCGTGCGGTGTAGGCTGAAAGAGGTGCAGCAATAGCAGAACGCTCACCACATCGTAATCGGTCGCCTAGAAACTGGTGACGATTAGATCGAGCAAGACGTATTGGACACAGCTGCAAACGCCACCACAAAGGACACACCCCGCCTTCTCGGCAAGCCGTCGCCGAAAACCATCTCCACCGACTCCAGTGCATCGGGCAACGGTGTGGCACCCTCCAGCCATGGCGGCATCCCACGCTTCCACAAACTCAACTTCCCAGTCTTTGACGGGAAGGACGATCCGCTTCGGTGACTACACCGTTGTGAGCAATACTTCCGCGACCGACGCACACCAAAGAACGAGAAGGTATGGCTCGCATCCTTCAACATGGATGGTCTGACAATCTTGTGGTATTACAAGCTTGAGCGGGAGTACGGGACACCGACTTGACCGGACTTCATCGACCTCATCCACACGTGCTTCGAGCCACCGGTGTGTAGCAACCCTTTTGGGGAATTGATGTCGTTCAAGTGCACCGGGCGGGAGTACGGGACACCGACTTGGCCGGACTTCGTTGACCTCATCCACACGTGCTTCGAGCCACCGGTGTGTAGCAACCCTTTTTGGGGAATTGATGTCGTTCAAGTGCACCGGAACCATAACAAGTTCTGCGAGCAATTCCTGGCTCGGCTGCCACACGAGGGACCACTGACCGAGGCGCAGCAGGTGAACATCTTCACAGCTAGGCTGCCAGAACCGCTGCAGATCGACACGGAGCTCCTGGCATCGTCCACCTAGAACGGGCCATGACCTTGGCCCGCTCTTACGAAAGGAGGTCGAACTACATCATCCCACCTGCAGCTCGCACAGCCGAAGCAAGATCGGCGAGTGCGCTGTTGAGCTCTAGATCGCCTGACGACTACTCGACAACTCCTGCTGCATCAAGCACCCGAGAGCTCCCACATCAAGTACTGTCTCTAACGGAAATGGCGACACATAGAGCTCAAGGTCTCTCTTTTAACTGTGAAGAGAAGTTTCATCACGACCACAAATGAAAGGAACTCTTCGTCCTGGAAGTCAACCTATTCATGGCAGACGATGAGGAACTAGTGAACAGCGACAGCGGGGAGGACCCGAGCATCTCTGTCTGCGCTCACGGACATCAAGCCACGCGCGGCCCAGAACATTTGCGTTGCAGCGCGCATCAACAGCGTTGACTTCATCGCGGACCAGGTGGCCAGCGTCACCGGCATCGTACTATAGGGTTGTTCCTGCATCTCGATCACCGTGGCCAATGGCACGGTAGTTGACGCAGAAATGCCACATACCATCACGCTTCTTGATGAGGATCACCAGCAACGAGAATGCAGACGAACTACGACGTATTGTACCCTGCCGAAGCATCTCAGTCCACAATCCGCCTCTACCGCTATTTGCAGCTCCAAAAGGATGAATTGGAGAAGCAATGCACTGAGATGCTTCGGCAGGGTACAATACGTCGTAGTTCGTCTGCATTCTCGTCGCTGGTGATCCTCATCAAGAAGCGTGATGGTATGTGGCATTTCTGCATCAACTACCACGCCCTCAACGCCTGCACCATCGAAGACAAGTTCCCGATTCCGATCGTCGATGAGCTACTCGATGAATTACGCGACGCCCAATTCTTCACAAAACTCGACCTACATTCGAGCTACCACCAAGTTTTGATGCATCCAGACGACATCGAGAAGACTGCATTCCGAACGCATCAAGGGCTCTTCGAGTTCCTTATGATGTCAATTCGGGCTCACGAATGCACCAGCAACATTTTAAGTGCTGAACGACATCCTCAAGCTGTTTTTGCACTTGTTTGTCCTCGTATTCTTCGATGACATACTTGTGCGCACCGTGCTCCAAACTCTACGACAGCACCGTTGTTTTCTTATACGAAGCAAGTGCTCCTTCGGCGAAGACTCAATGGCGTATCTGAGGCATATTGTTTCCCTAGTAGGCATTTCGATGGATGCAAAAAAGGTAGCCAACTATGCTAGACTTAGCAATCAAGTAATTTTAGGTCTCACTTCATCCGTTGAAAAATCAACAAGATAAAGTTTACCGTTCAACTTACCGGTGAAAGCTATTGAGACATCATTCCTTCTAGAGACGGCCACACCCTTATTAGTAAAAAGATAATTGTAACCTATCTCACAAAGTTGTGATACGGATAACAAATTATAACTAAGAGATTTTACTAACAAGACATTTGAGATAGAATGATCATTGAAAATAGCTGATGAGAACATCTTCTTCTCTCCAGTCATATGATTTGTGCACCCACTATTTAGCATCCAACTTGATCCACCGGAAGAGTATGCCTACAAAACAATTTTAACCCCTTGTTTTAGATACTTAAATTTGTTTGGGTCCTTTCATGTTAGTCACAAGCACTTTCAGTACTCACACATTCCTTTTCACCACTCTACCTTTTCTACGGCCACCAACATATAGAGCAACCACTTTACCACAATGGTTCTTCTTGAGCATATAAGATGCATAAAATGTGGATTGAGGTGCATGGCATTTGGATTGTTTGGCTTGTGTAGTGAGACCATTTTGTTTGTCTCCTTTGATGAACTTGACGCGCTCCTTATCATTGATCACCACACGCTCACTTGGCTTACTTGTATACATATCAAATCCAAGACCTCTCTTTTGGCTATTATCCTTGGTCTCAATGGTCTTGTATAGTGTATCTTTGGATTTGTATGTCTTAATGCACCCATACTTAACCAAGGCGTTTAGCCTCTCATTTTCTTTTTACAATGCTTGCAAAGATTGAATATTAGTAGCACAAACATTTATATCAATATTGTAACAACAAGAGCAACTATTACTAGTGGAAGCACTAAAGAGTAAGGTTGCATCATTAGGGGTGGGAGTGCAATTCTTAAGAGCATCAAATTGCACTTCAAGAGTTTATGAGATTCATCCAAACATTTGAAATTCTTTTGAAATGTAACATTCCTACTCTCAAAACTAGCAAAGGATTTATTGGCCAAGCTTAGTTGCTTGGTCATATCTTCAACTTTTTCCCTCTTCTTTAGCAAGAAGCTCCTCGAGTTCAAAGTTTCTCTCTTTTTTAAGGATGAGCAAGTCATCTTGCTTCTCAAGGATCTCATCTTGACTCTCTATTGTTTTCATTAGTTCTGTTATTTTAGACATGGTATTTTTACTAAAACCTTTAAGCATGCTTTCACAATCACTATCACTACCTAGAAGCTTAGATTGCGATTTTACCTTGCGCTCTTTTACCATGAGACACTTGGGAGTGTCGTCGTCGTCGCTCATATCACCAAAAAGTGACTTTGTTGGTGTAGAAGAGCGAATGACGATGGTGACGACTCCTTCATCATCAGAGTCGGAGTCGTAGTCGGAATCCCACTCCTCACCGATGTGAGCTTGACCTGAGTACTTCTTGCGGGTGTTGTACTTGCCCTTTTTGAAAGTCTTGTTCTTCTTCTCATATTTGTTCTTACTCTTCTTCTTGTTTGGACAATCGACGATGAAGTGACCAACTTTATCACACTCATAGCAAGCTCTCATGGATGTTCTTCTCCTGAACATGTCTCTCTTATACTTGCTATAGCCACCCTTCTTCATGAATTTTTTAAATTTTCTAACAAAGAAGGCTATCTCTTCATCATCCGAGCTTTTCTCTTCACTTGAGCTTGATTCTGCAACTTGCTTGCTCTTGCTTGCCTTGAATGCTACTTCTTTGTTCTTAGAGGTGGAGCTTTGCTTAACAAGATTTTTTATTTCATTTGCTTCCTCCTCCATAAGCTCTTGAGCAAGAATCCTCCCAAGTACATCACTTGGTGTGAGCCTCTTGTAATCCCTTCTCTCTCGGCTGAGTGTGACCAAGTTAGGGTTCCTTGGTGCAAAAGCTATAAACGATCTTCTCACCACCTTATGATCATCAAGCTCTTCACTTCCAAGCTCTCTAATTTTGTTCACTAGCACCATCATCCGGTCATTCAAACAATCTTCCAAATATTTGGATCAAGAGAAATTAAATGCAATTTAATTTTATACCTCCAAGCGGCATAATATGTACCATCAAAATACGATGCATACCCGGATGGCATAGATATATAAGAATTAGATGCATTCAATTTATCATAATTGAACTCAATTGCTACTCCTTTTCCTTTACCGTTGCCCAATGTCGAATTGTCATCCTTCGGACTCTTCGAGCTCTTTTCCCCAGATGCCGACATCTTCAAATCCTCTAAACGGTGAAGCCTTGAAGGAGGTTAGGCTTTGATACCAATTGAATGTACGAGATGTCGCCTAAAAGGGGGTAAATAGGCGATTCCTGAAATTTAAAAACTTCGCAGCGGATTAAAACGTCCGGATACTCCGAGTTATACAGACCCGGATACTCCGAGTGAACCCGGATACTCCGGCCTGATCAGGAAATCAAGGAAATCAAAAAACTAAGAACTTTTAAGCAAACCTAATTTAGTCTATGAATTACCACAAGTTCTAATATATGTCTAAAGACCTATTGATCAACAACCTGCAACAAAACACTCACAAGCAAGTAGATCGAGGCAAATCGCCCAAAATCAACTAGAACAAGAAAGTGTGCAAAAAGTAAAGGAGACAAGAATTTGTATCCCGAAGTTCGGCCACTTCACAAAGAAGTGCCTACGTCTCCGTTGAGGAACTCACAAAGAGCCGAGTCTCTTTTAACCTTTTCCTCACCCAAGCGACCACTAAGATTAAATTAGGGTTGCTTACTCAAATCATTGGGGCAATACAAACTTTTCGGGACACTCCACAAGCTTGGGTGCTCTCTAGGCAACGTCTAACCGTCTAAGAGCTCAAGGCTCCAAGAGTAAAGAATGCGGATCAACGGCTTGGCGATGAACTCAAGTGCTCAAGATTGGATTTAAGCTCACTAGCTCTTTAATCTCACTCTCTCAACCCTACTCTCCAAATCTTCAAAGATTTAAGACTTTAGAGGAGTTAGGAGGGCTATTGGATGGCTATAAATGAGTTTGTCCATAAGTTGTTCAGCACCAAATGAAGGATGGGGTGAGAGGGTATTTATACCCTTCCCCTCAAAAACTAGCCGTTACTGTACTTTTTAAACTGACCAGGAGTATCCGGGCCAACGCAGAGACTTCGGGTTGGCACGCAACACACAGTCACAAGCCTATCCTGAACCCTACCCGGAGGTTCCGGTTGAACACAGAACCCGGAGTATCCGGATCAACCCGGAGACTCCGGGTTAAACATTTAGGTGCAAACCGAGACTCCACCAAAGAGAAGTCCAGAGACTCCGGTCACGAGTATCCGGGCCAACCCGGAAACTCCGGGTTAAAACAATATACCTATCCCAAGAGCTCGGCTCGGAGCTCTACCCGGAGACTCTGAGCTGCTGTCCAGAATCCAGAGTATCCGGTCTAACCCAGAGACTTCGGGTTCAGACAAGCCAGAACTTTCTCGGTGTCCGTGGATTATTATGTCTCTTAATATTTGGTTCTATAAGGTATCATGAGCATTGAGACACCATCAAAACTATCAATACGCGTCCCTCTTGATAGAACGGCATTCCTAAACTCAAATTCGGAAATAAAGCAAATTAAAACCTATTGAGTAACTACATGCCTCTTCTCTTTTCTTTTGAGGGACATCATCGTCGTTTAACTTCTCCATCGGGACTAAAACATGTTCATAACATGATAGGTTGGCAACTTCTCACACTTATCCTATACGGTTGCCACACGGCCGTGACATGAACATACTTTCCATAATGTCTTATCTACCATTGTACTCCCTCCAGTCACAAATAAGTGTCGTTTTAGGTTACATGCAGTCAACCGTTCTAAACTTTGGTTACAAATTGCTATGTTTTATAAATATATTATAACAAAAAAGTAGTAGTCAAAGTTGTGTTTTGGGAACCACATCGATGTCCAAAACGACACTTATTTGTGACTGGAGAGAGTATTAGATTGTATGGTTAGTTGTTCGATAGATACTTGTTTGTTCACAAACATAGCTTAAAGATGGTATTATTAATGCAAAGTCAAAACCTGACTCGCTCAAAACATATATGCAACCGATGTATGGTTTTATTAATGGCATAACTCAAAATAGGACACTGCTTAGTCACCCGGATCGCGAAACGATATCGTGACCTTCGTTCCTAGTTCCTCATTCCGGTTTGCACGACGGGGTCGACCAGGGTTGCCATCCCAATCGATGATTGGGCCACGCCCTAGCACTAGGACGTCACCGGCCTTTTGGCGCCTAGCTCGTGCTAGTCCTGGTCCTGCTTTGCACCACACGATGCCCAAATCTGGCACGGACAACGTACACCACTCGCCGCTCCATGCTCGTGGCTTGGGAGCCGCCTCTAGAGATTGGAGCTGCTACGCTAGGGTTAAGAAGGGAACAGGAGCATAGGACTAGAGGAGAAGAAGCCGATCTAAGCTGGTCTTTTGAGTTGTTAGAGGTTACACAATATTGGGACTTGCACTTGTTGGGCAAGGGAAGAGTGCTCGGCTGCATTGGTGGCCTGAATTGGGGTAGGAAACGAAGTAGGTCCAATTTACAGAATACATATGTATTATACCTAGTATAAATACACACAATCAAGTACTCATCATGGGTCACGGACCAAAATTTATTGGGCTCGGGTTCCAAATCTCAAATTAGCATTCCATAAGAGGTATATACCATATGTGGCATCTCGCGCTCCTCAATCCCGTCCCTCGACCCCATCGAACCGGGAGCTTGATGACTAAGGGCCATTGAAGCTTACCAGAATTCATTTCAAGGACGATTTTATGTACCGTAAATGGTAAAATAAGTTGCAATACAATTAATCAAGAGCTTTGTGAGCAACAACAGATCTTTTTTTCGTAGAAACTTGGATGACCACCATATTATGCTATTACAGCAATATCACTAACTCTAGATTAGGATACGCATGCATCAAAACATACTTCATAACGTCATTGTACAGTCTATTTTTTTTAATAAGAAGCTACAACAAGGACATCAAATCCTTTATTTAAGAAACTTCAGAAATTAAAGATCCCCTTGAAGAATAAGATATTTCTTTGGCTTGTGAATAAGAATACAGTTCTAACAATGATAATCTATTGGGAAGAGGTCAAAGAGGATGGCTACGTAAAAACACTCCTGCATGTGTGGTGCACCAGAAAATGTAAATCTTCTTCTACTTCAATGCCCTTGTAGCACATTTCACAAGAAATATTTGAACTTAAAATTTCTGACTTATCCGAAGCCTGCCAGCAAAATGTAATGCATTCCGCATTCAGGTCTCTCATCTCGCCAAAGATATGGAATCTCGAGAATTATCTCTATCAATTAGGTCCACAAACTGAAGGAAAAATATAACCACTAACGCATCCATTCAAACCAAGACACAACCACATGGCACTACACCAACAAGGAATTTATCCCTTAGTCTAATCGAAGGGGAGTTACCTGGTAGAGGGGCGGTCGGAGAGGCTCGAAGCAGATGGAGCAGTCGAGCACGTCCGGGTCGATCCGCACGCTGATGCCCTCATCAGCCTCCCCACCGCCGGTCTCCACCACCTTCCGGCCGCTCCCCTCGGCCCTCTCCTCCCCTACTGTTGCGCTTCCATCTGGCTCGCCGCCCCCGACCGCCAAATTCCGGGCCTTCGGGGGGGCTCCGCCGGGAGGGCCGTCTTCGCGCTTTCTCTTGTCGCCTCCGGAAGCAGCGGCGGGAGGGTCCTCCTCGGCGTCGTCGAAAGAGAACTTGGCCATGAATTTCTAATGAACTGCCGTTGCAGAAGGGTGGGTGTGGCAAGGGGGGTTGGTTGGGGACTTGGGGTGGGGTGGGTGGGGAGGAGAGGGAGGATGCGGAGACGCCGGTGTCCGTGCGGGGCAGTGTCACGATCCAGAGATACTGAACAACAAAGCATACTAATTTGGTAGCAATTTAGTGTCACAATTTAGATTTTGTTTGGCAGCAATTTAGTGTCACAATTTAGATTTTGTTTGGCAGGAATCTACATCCTGGATTTTTTATAGATCATACCTAGGTCTAAGAAATTTAGATAAAAAATTGTAAATAGACCCAAAGTATTTGATTAAATCATTTGTTTTTATTTTAATAAAAAATAAATATTTAAATTATTTTATTTTATTATAAAATTTTCAGATCTATTATAAATATAAGATCTAAAGAGCTTCTTAGAATATTAGACTTAGAGAGTTAAAAAACAACTACATCTACTACTACTGCTTTACTCTAGAACCAAGGTTCATAAGCTTTTATAGATAAAGGCGATACATGACTAAACATAACGAAAGTAAATATTGTGCTTAGTCTGAAATTAAACAGAAAATGACATTAGGCTCTAAACGGAAAAATCAAGTAGAGCCATTAAATGATGATCTGACGTTCCTGGACTGGCCTCTACTTTAGAAGGGAGTCGACACTAGATACCCGACGAGTGATGACTGACTTTTGCACTCTGGTTACTGAACTTAACTGAATTTTTCTGAATGAGCTGTGTTTCTTACACTGCCCCCTCCTTAACATCTTTGTCATCAAGGACGGAAGCTAGGAAAGACAGGCTAGATGAATTCATCATCCTCCCATATAACTTCACTTTCTAGTAAATTAATTCATCCAATGGATTAACCACTGCACCACATGCTCGTTGTTTCGGTAAATTACCCTTCTCTCCAGGATAGATGCAGGTGCCACCATGTTATTACCTTTGATGTCAATGAGTTGTTTCGGTAAATTACCCTTCTCTCCAGGATAGATGCGGGTGCCACCTTGTTGTTACCTTTGATGTCAATGAGTGGAAATTTAGGGCTAGGCACTGTTGGCCCAAGGTGCTTCTTCAGTTAACCGACGTAGAATCCTGTGACAGCAAGGGCTAGTAAGGTCATCTTCAACGAGACGGTTTCCATCTTGTAAAACACTGTAGCAACATGTTTTCTGACATTTTGCCGATCGGAGTTAATGGAAGGACTCTCCAACAGAAGCTGTATCGCATGCTACAGCAATACCGAAGGATGCCGACGCCGGCAAATTTGCGAGAAGAAAAAGATTATGTATCACTGTAGCACGTGGATGACTGTGGGCCTAGAGAGAGAGGGAGAGAAATGGAAGGTAAGTTATAGGATAACTGTTGGAGATGAAAAAAATAGAGGATATTGTAATAGTGTTAGGGGATGCTATAATAGTGTTATAGGAAATGAATTTTTAAAATTTCTGTTGAAGATGGCCTAAGCTACAGCTTCCATCCTTTCCAAGACTCTAAGATAATCTTCAATCATATTCCCTTCATTTTATTTACTTTCTAAATTTTTTTCTCGTTCTCATTCCTTTTATTTTCTCACATCTCTAACAGCTTCTTTTCTAGGGATCGTGAAAGAAAGGAGAGAGAATCCCATTCTGAAGAGAATGATCTTAGGAATCTCTTCGTAACAGGAACCGTAACGAGAACTGTGAAGGACAATCGTTAAAATACTAAAGAAAAAAATTTCTTCGTAACAAAATTTTCATCCAAAAAAATTGTTGGCCATGATATAAGGTGGTGGCGTTTTTTTTTTATTCCTCAGATCTAGGGGACAAGTTGTAGTATCTGAACGAACGCCCGAACACAACGCACACTACACACACCAACACACCCCTAGAGCGCACGCTAGAACTAGAACCTATACCAACCCACGTCTAACAGAGATTCACGAAGATTCCAGCTCCACTAGCGACGGGCGCGTCGCCTCCCCTTGTGGTCCATAGACACCTGAGGATACCTGCAAATTTATTTTTGGAATAAATCCCGGTGAGACACCCGAGTCCGATCCCAGGGATCGAACTCGGACGGAGAGCGCTCCACCGGAGCAAGCTTTCACCGGGCTACGAGCCCGTTCTCGGTGGTGGCGTTTGGTTTACCGTATCAAGGTTAGATAGGATTGCCCCATCCAAGTTTTTGATCGTACATGTTAGTTTGATTCGTAGGACACGACCCTCAAAGCAAACGGAATATTCCTTTGTATCCTCAACAAGCTTATCTTGCAAAAAGATCCGGATGAAGCTATCTGCGTTCCTCCGCTCGCGTTCCTGGCTCGTGTTTTTTTCATTTAACTCTTAATTTTATCTAAAAGTAGAAGAGTGGTTTAAAAATTTTAAATATTTTTTATAAACTAGAGCTCACATCAGCCCATTTTAATTAGTTTAATCTAAAAATCTTGTGCCAATATTTAATTAAAACTCTAAAAAAATCTACTTTTATAACTTCTAGCAATTTTTAATTCCTCGAATAAATTTATAAAAATCTAGAAAAAATCACTAATATTCTTCTCACGTGATGTACTAATTTATAAAAATATTTTCAAACCTAGATTATTTTATGAAAAAGTGAGTCCTCTGTAAAGCTCTATTTATATACATTTTTAGTATTTCATGTGATATTCTCTTTTTAATTCAATTTAAATTCAAACAAATTTAAACATGCACAAATTCATCCAAATTCACCTTTAAGACCATTATAACTAATTCAGCTCATCCAATCTATCCAACCAGACAGAAAACCGACTTATCCTATCACTCTAATCCCACCAACCAAACTTCGAATCCTCTTCGCATTCCTATATAGCTTCTGCTTCAGTGTGATTATTCCACTATACTCGGTAGAACCTGACTGTTGTTCTTCCGGTCTGACATGTTACCACATCTAAGATCCGAATAGGTCTCCCCTCATACTTAAGATCTTGCTGTAGATCTATGATTTTCAGGGAATATGTTCCTATAGAACTCTCAGGCATTTCTTTAATTATGACAAATAAAACACATTATGCACATCGGACATTTTTTCTGAAAGTGCGAACTTGTACACCACTATTCCAATCTTATCGAGTATCTCGTAAGGTCCCACATATCTAGGTGCTAGCTTTCCATAAACTTTAAATCTTCGGGTGCCTCTTATTGAGGATACTTTGAGGTAGACGTAGTCTCCAACTTTGAATGTCAAGTCTCTCTTCCAGTTATCTGCATAACATTTCTGTCTGCTATGAGCTGCTCTCAGATTTTCTCTTATCTTAGCAACTCTTTCTTCTGCGTCTTTTATTAATGCAGGTCCAAAGAGTATTCGCTCTCCTACTTCTAACTATAGTAGAGGTGTTCTACATTTCCCTTCCATATAATGTCTCAAAAGGTTACATCTTCAAACTAGCTTGGAAGCCATTGTTGTATGAGAACTCCGTAAATGATAGACTTTTCTCACAGTCTTTTCCATAGGTTATCACATAAGCTCTCAGAAGATCTTCTAAGATCTGGTTTACTCTTTTCGTTTGACCATCAGCCTGTGGGTGGTGAGCAGAACTAAAATCCAGTGTAGTTCCTAATGCGGTATGTAGACTTTTCCAAAATCTTGATGTGAACTGGGGTCCTCTGTCAGCGACGATTCTGCTTGGATTCCGTGCAGCCTCAAAATATTGTCAATATACAAGTCTACCAATTTGTCCTCTCTATAGGTTATTTTAACCAGTATGAAGTGGGCTAATGGAGTCGTTACCCTTCTGAGTTCTCGGTGACCCGACTATGAAATCCATACCAATTTCATCCCACTTACATGTTGGGATCTGTAATGACTGCAGCAATCCTGCTAGCCTTTGATGATCTACTTTGATCCTTTGACATATGTCACATCGAGCGACAAACCCTGCTATATCAACTTTCATTCTGGTCCACTAGTATTTGGTCCTCAGGTCCGTGAACATCTTGGTACATCCATGATGAATGGAGTAGGGGGAGTTGTGGGCTTACTCCAGAATTAACTCCCTAAAATTTTCCTGATCTCGCACGCATAACTGATCCTTGTACCACATAGTTCCTTGGAAATCTATTTTGAACCCTGATTCCATGTCTAATCCAAGATTTTTCTTGACTTCTAGAATCTCCTCATCTTCTGACTGGGCTTCACGAATTTTATCCTCCAGTGTTGGATGTAACACTAGTGTATGAACTTGCCCTTGTGTTATGTGCAGATTCAATTGTTACATTTTTTAGAGAAGTTATGGTCTTAACTTTGGTACCTGAAGACTACTGCAGTAAACTTTTTTGCTCAAGGCATCAGCCACAACATTAGTTTTGCCTGGGCAATATTGGATACTTAGATTGTAATCCTTTATCAACTCTAACCATCTTTGCCACAGATTTAACTCTGACTGAGTGAAAATATACTTCAGGCTCTTCTGATCAGTATAAATCTTGCACTTATTTTCAAGAAGGTAGTGTCTCCATATCTTAAGTGCATGTACAACTGCTGCCAACTCCAGATCATGGGTTGGGTAATTTTCTTCATGCAGCTTCAGTTGTCTGGATGCATAAGCTACAACCTTGCCTTCTTTCATCAATACACAACCTAAACCTTGACGTGAGGTGTCATAATAGATCACGAAGTCTTTCTGGATATCTGGCAACTTTAACACTGGGGCGGGAGTCAGTCTCTTCTTGAGTTCTTGGAAACTTTTCTCACGGGCTTCATCCCATTCAAACTTGATATCTTTTTGGAGAAGCTTAGTCATTGGCTTAGCCAATTTTGAAAATCCTTAAATAAACTTGCGGTAATATCTTGCCAGTCCAAGGAAGCTTCTGATTTCCGTGATATTGATTGGCTGAATCCAATCAACCACTGCTTCAACTTTTGAAGGGTCCACTGACACACCTTCATTTGTTAGAATATGTCCAAGAAATACCACTTCTTGAAGCCAAAACTCACACTTGTTGAATTTGGCATAGAGCTGGTGTGCTCTTAGCCTTTCCATAACCACTCTCAGATGTTCTTCGTGCTCTACGGCACTCCTTAAGTAGATAAGAATATCATTAATAAACACTATCACAGATTGGTCTAGTTCCTCCATGAACATCATGAACATCTTGTTCATCAGATTCATAAAGTATGATGGGGCATTTATCAATCAAAATGACATGACTGTGAACTCATATAATCCATACCTTGTTTTAAAGACGATCTTCTAAATGTCATTTTTCCTAATCTTCAATTGGTAGTATCCAGACCTCAAATCTATCTTAGAAAAGTACTTGGCTCCTCTTAACTAATCGAATAGATCACCAATTATGGGTAATGGGTACTTATTCTTGATGGTCATCTCATTCAAGGAGTAGTAATCAACACACATCATTTGACTCCTATCTTTCTTCTCTACAAATAGAACTGGTGATCCCCATGATGAAGAACTAGGTCTGATGAAACCACTTGCTTTTAATTCTCTAATTTGCTCCTTCAATAATTTCAGTTCATTGACTGCCATCCTATAAGGTCACTTGGTAATCGAGGCTATTCCGGGTAAGAGATCAATAACAAACTCTATGTCACGGTCCGACAGCATACCAGGTAACTTCTCTGAAAATACATCCGGTACTCACATATCACTTTCACATCCTCTATTGACTGGATAGATAAGTTGGATGCCATTGTGTCAGACTTGGGTCCTTTAGGCTCAAACTCTATTTTGATTCCTTTGTGATTGACCAAGGTAACTCTTCTACTAGCACAAGCTATATTGCCTTCGTGCTTGGTTAACCAATCCATCTCCAGGATAACATCTATTGCTTTTGAATTTAGAATAACTAGATTTGCTAGAAACTGTACCCCACTTAAATGGAGTTTAACCGAGGGCATCCTAAACAACACAAGATATTCTCTGCAGGGGATCGAACTAGCTTATGATTCTTAATAACAACTATTGGAAACTTATGAAGTGCAGCAAACTTTGAAGAAATAAACGAATGCGAAGCTCCAGAATCAAATAAGATTGTTGCAAGGGTTGAATTGACGAGGAACTTACCGAGTATGACTTCTGGTGCTTTCTACACTTCTTGCTCGTCAATATGGTTCACATGACATTGTCCATAGTTTCATTACTGTCCAGCTGACCGGTTCCCTCATCGTCCTGCTCCTACTGCTGGGGCTCTGGAGGCTAAACGAGTTAGGGCATTGTTCTTATTGGCACTGGGGCAATCCTTCATGTAGTGACTTGGCTGATGACAGATGTATCATGTTTTCTGCATAACTGATGGCGTTGGGGTGCTTCTCTGCTGGGATTGCCCTGCACTGGAATTACGGGGAGCAGATGTTATTGTGCGGGATGTGGATCCCAGAGTCTGATATTGCATAATCTGTTGTTGTCGGTATTGAGATTTCTGTCAGTGGCTCTAGCTATTCCCTTGGGGTCTACTGCCATGCTGCCTTTGGTTAGAGAACTTTCTCTTCCTTTCTACATTTATGGGTGCACGTGCCTCTTCTAGAAGGATGGTCCTATTCATCAAAGTGTTGAAGTTAGAGTAGATGACATGCACAAGCTGGACATACATGCTGCACTGCAGTCCTTTCTTGAAACGATCATGCTTTTTCTTGTTTGTTGACACGTCTACCGGGTCATAGCAGGAAAGACGGATGAACTTTCAGATGTACTAGTTTACTGTCATTGATCCTTACTTTAGGCTACGGAATTCATCAGCCTTCATTTTCATAGTCCCTTCTGGCACATGGTACTTCTGAAACTCTTCACAAAATTCCTCCCAAGTGATGGCATCGGCATCTACTGATGCCTCACAGTAATTCTCCCACTATTCTGCTGCTCATCCAGTAAGTTGATGGTTTACTAGATTCACCATTTCTTGACTCCCATAGTTGATGACCTTGAGCTTTTTGGTAATGGCCCTTAGCCAGTCATCAGCCTCTAAGGGGTCTTTGGTATTGTCAAAAGTCTGAGGTCTATAACTTTGGTTGTTATTTCCTACTTGTGCTATGGCCTCTAGTAGGCGGGTTTGGTTGGCCCTCACCGCCACTAGGTCATTTTCCGTTGGTGGGGTAGTAGAGTTCCTTGATTGCTGTAGTGGCTTTGGTGGACTTCCTCCTCCATTGGTTCTCGGCTGACTTGGGAGTTACCAACCCTGCCTCTGCTTCTACCTTGGCCTGTAACAACGCTCCCTCTAGATCCTATCGCACTTTTGGTTTCAGATCCACCCTCAGTGGCCATAACGACGAGAGCCCCCTAGCGTTGTTACCAAAGGCACATTTGTTCTCTATAGATAAGAGAGAAAGCAAGAGCTGAGATGCAGCTAAAAGATGAGGGTAAGCAAGATAAAATCAAGGACAATCTTTGTCAATCACGCAATCAAGAGCCAACAAGAATCAATATCAAACATAAGCACCAATAATATGTATTAAACAAACCTAGGACTATCTCTGTTAGGTCACTAGTGCAAAAGTTTTTGTTCTACAAACGACAAAAGCATGCTCACCGAGCATTTGACTACAGGGTTATCTACAACAAAAGCTACAAAAGGATCTACTCCTACTGCTAACTAGCCACGGTGCGTCGTACTCACGCGTCATCTGCAGGCCTCTCAGCGGCGTTGCCAGCTGCTGACTCAGCAGGTGAGAGGGTCTTGCTGGTGTCGAGGTGGAAGTGGGGTCGAAGATCCTGTCTTCGCTGTTGTCGTTGTCGTGGTCACTAACGAGCTCGGGCTCGCTAGGGTCCTCCTCCTCCGAGTCGTCGGTGGGTATCACCATGTCTCCATCCTAAATAGGCTCAGCGGGCACTAATCCTCCACTAGCCGCTGGAACTGGTGAGGGGCCAATCCTACCGTTTACTATAGCTACTGCTATATGTGCTGGTAGGAGGGGTACACCTAAAAGGACGATGTGTTGGGTCTGACTCGCGGGTAAACTGAAATTGTTCTCCCTATAGTTGTTCTGACTCGGGAGCCATTCATGGCATTCTATCTGTTAAGATCCCAGTGATGCGCCCTTACTGCCCTCTGACATCCTTCACGGTTCCTTACTGCAGTGTCTTCAGCGGCTGCGGCTTGGACTCTTGTTTGATCCAGCATCATACGTAGGGCTCTCTCCTGTGTCTCTAACTCCTCTCTGCCCTCTGGCAACTATCCTGGAACAGCTGGTAGGTCTCATTTTGCATGTGCTTCAAGGCGTGGAGGTACTATGCCATGATGGCCATGGTGGTGTCGTCCTCTTCTTCCTCCTATCCTACATCCTCCATGATAGTTAGGCATGCACACCAAGCAGCTCTCTAGCCAGCGGTAGCTGGAAGGTGCCTCATGGGAGTGTGTTCCACCTCCCAAACATGTCTCCCGCACAGGTGTTGAAGTGCTTCGTAGGCTACCAGCTGGTACGCGTCAGGGTATAGTACACCAATGGTGCAGACGTGCCATGGTCACTGTCGGTGACATGGGAACCGGGGGTCCCCGAGTCCCGAGGCCAGGACAGCGGAGTGCCACGTGGCGCCCTCCCTCGGGGATTATCTCCCCGAGGTCCGAGAAATTCAAGTTCCGGGAGAGGGTGCTCGGGGCCATGAACAGTGGTCCCCGAGTACCCGAGGATCCGAGAAGATCGAGTTCCGGGAGAGGGAGCTCGGGGCCATGAACATTGGTCCCCGAGTACCCGAGTTCCCCGAGGGCCCGAGAAGTACAAATTCCAGGAGAGGGCGCTCGGGGCTATGAACAATGGCCCCCGAGTACCCGAGTTCCCCGAGGACCCGAGAAGACAGTTCCGGGAGAGGGCGCTCGGGGCCATGAACAGTGGTTCCCGAGTACCCGAGTTCCCTGAGGATCAAGAAAAGACATATCCGAGAGAGAGTGTGCAAGGGGCTGTGGACGGTAGTTCCCGAGCACTCTAAGTTCCCCGAGGACTTGAGAAGTCCCTTGCTGGTGGACCCCACAAGGGCTCAGCGGTGAGATGTCAATAGGTGAGAGGCCCGATGCTGTATTTAAGAGGGCGCGTGGCCTGTCATTTCCAACCACTCCCCCCCACACCTACTGTCAGCCCCTGCCACTATCTGGCAGGGAGGCGTGGGGACATTTAATGCGGCAGGTCCCATCGCGCATCATCCAGCGCGCCTCAGGATAACGTCGCAGGGCTCGAGGCATATCGCCTGCCTTCCTGCTGTGTTAGGATTGCTCTGACCGGGCAGGCACGCGGGGTTGCTCGGTGGCTGCCCGGTGGGCCCTCCCTATTACGTCCGCTGGAAAGCGGCGTGATGACGACAGGACCGGACGAGGGCGTGTTTTCAACCCTCCTCTTAACATCAAGCTACAGCCCATGATGGTTGCTTTCCATTTATGGTACATTGGAATTTGTGCCATCCTTTCGGGGCACGCTAGGCCACCCCGACAGGGTATAAAAAGGGGGGGCTCCCCGGAGAAGGTGGAGAACTTCAAGAGGTTCAAAAGGTCGAGCAGAGCTCGCTGGAGATCGACTAAGTCTCACGAGTTGAAGAACACCGAGGCAAACTAGAGAAGAACAAGACACACGAAGCCCTAGACTTAGACAAAAATCCTTGTAACACAACAGATCCTCAAAGAGGCATTCTCAGAGTATTTATAGCATACACACAGGAGTAGGGTATTACACTCCATGCGGTCCGAACCTGTCTAAAATCCCCTGAGCATTTATTTCCTCCAGCATCCGAACATCAATCCCACCTTCATCTCATTTACTCACATTTATTTCACGTACGAGGTAGATTCAGAATCATCCCCTGGCCGAATCTCAAAGGGGGTCCCTCCAGATCCCCACTCGTGGAGTTCATCCTCCGACAGTCACCAACTGGGGTATCTTGGACAATCGAAGATCTACAGCAAAACCTGGCATTTCTGGGATCCATTCTCGTCGTACTCACACTGGGTGTACTCTGGGCGTCGGGTATATCGCAGGCGACTACAAGCTTCCCACAATAACTTGCGAAAGCCCTTCACTCGTAGATATCGCACTGTGTTCCAGTCCTCGTCTTCCATCTCCTAGGGAAAAGAGAGAGCTAGAGAGAAAGGAGAGAGCGGGAGAAGTGGAGGTCGGTCGGGCCGCGTGGGGATATTTGGTTGTTGCAATGGCAAGCGACGCGGTGTCGTGCTGGAGGAGGAAGGAGAAGGTGCGGGTGAGCGGCGGATGCGCGACACGCGTACGACGCAGATTACGCACGGGCGGGCATGGGCGGTAGGCTGGCACACACGAGAGCGGGCCGTGAACGAGGGAGCTGGGCTGCGTGAGGTTGCGGTGGCTTGCGCGCTTGGGGGAAGGGTGAAAAGAGGCCGGGCCAGCTGGTAGGGCCGCGCGAGGGGTAAAGGAACCAGCTTGGGGAAGAAAAGAAAAAAGGAAAAGAAATTTGGTTTTGGAATTACATTCAAATGAGAGATTTAAATTTGAATTTAACTTTGGATTAGGATAATTTCAAATAAATATATTTGAATTATTATTTGAACTTGAATCTCGAGCTTCCTGAGATGATTTGAGTCAAGGGATTTGAATTTGAATTAGATTTAAGTTGAATAGAATCTAAGAGTAGATTTAAATTTGAGAGACATTCAATTCAAATCTCCACACAAAGAACCATAAAGATCAAACCAAAGCATATGAACCAATTTAAAGCAAGAATTAATTCAAAAATTATCTTGGTGCTATTTAGAATACTTAGCCCAAATAATATATTTGAATATATACTTACGAGTATATATACATTTCAAATATATATATTTGTTGGTTTTATATTGGTTTAAATAATTAGATTTTTTATTTGGAGTGAATTTTGAATTAATTTACATGCTAAAATTCAGGATGTTACAGGTACCTAGTTTAATCTTGGGGGATTAAGCATTGTATAATGGGTGAAAATGTGCAGATTGACTTTTTGGAGTATTCCTAGTTTTTGATCCAATGTGGTTGATATCATAAATTCAGTAGGGATGTGTAGCCCTTTGAATAAACTTTTTGTAGAGTCCTGGATCACCAAAATCGGACATCAGGATGAAACGTTATCGATATTTTTCGGAGAATCAGTTGTGCTAATTTCAGATGTTCCGATGTATCGGAAGTTCTGATATGTTGGAACCTCTGAGTTTTAGAAACTCGTGGCTCTCAGGTTTGAGTTGTTTTTTGGATCGAATGTCCTGATCTATACATCGGATGTTTCGGTGTGTTGTCTTTACCAGATTTAACTGTTGGGATTCGAAGGATTAGATGTTCCGATCTGAGGATCAGAAGTTCCGATAAGTGCAGAGTTTGTCCAACGACTAGTTTTGATAGTTGGGGTATGAATAACCCTTTGCCTCCTTACGTGGGGGCAAGTTTTTAGAATGGTTTGAAGGTGTTTTTTCTGATGTTTGCAAGGGTTTGAGATGTGTTAGAACTTAGTGTTCCACTTTTGAGTGCTCATTTTCTCTCTCTAGGGATTGCTTTATGATATATAAGACCTTTGTAGCTTAGTGAGTAGAGAGAGATGTATGAGTAGTGTGCTACTTTGTTAGCTCACGGTTGGCTCATTAAGTTACGTGTGTTTGAGAACTCAACGTTGATCGTGCGTAAATTCGGGAGTTTGTTACTCTTGGAAACCACCTTCTTCTAGATGGCTTGGTGGTAGATTACCGGTGATCTCCTTAAGTGAAGATTGTGAGGAAGCCCGGGAAGTGGTAGCAGAACTCACCATCTCCGAAGTAGAGGAAGAGTTGACCATAGTGGAGACGATGGGTGCATGTGTGCAACCTCATGAGAAAAAGGGTTGAAAGAGATCCGACTTAAGTGTGATCGAGCTTCCTCAACGGAGACATAAGATATTGGTAGATATCCAGACTTTGGTAAAAATCATTTATCTCCGTATTTCCTTTCTCTTGTGCATTACATTGATTTATTGTTTATATGCTTATTTGTATGCGCATTGAGTTAATTTCATGAGATTCAATCTAGTTGTTTTTAAATATATTAGAACATCCGATGAATAGTTCAGAACATTTGATAAACAGTACCATCATCCGATGAATAGTATTAGAATATCTGATAAATAGTATTGGAACATTTGATTAGTAGGTTCGGACCTTCTAATTAGAGTTTTTTTTTGCATCTTGCTAGATTCGAATAATCTTTGTTATTCTAGGGTTGTAACCTTTACATTTGTTTAGGGTGATTGTGGACTAATTCAGTATAGCTGTCAAGGGTAAATCCCTGATAGTGATTCTGGGGTATGTCTGACGGTGGGTGCGTGAACTGTGTCTATGTGTAGATGAAGGATTCGGGGACACCAGGAGTTATACAGGTTCGGGTCTCCTGGAGGATAACAACCATATGTCCTATGTTTTGTGTTATAGTAGATCTCACTTGGTTACAACGGTGTTCTAGCAGCTTGCTAGAATTGATCTATCTCGTCACAGACGGGGTCCTCATCCCTTTATATAGTAGGGAGAGGGAGAACTTACATGCGGGCCCTACACAAATGGCCTCTGCTTACTCTAATATCTAACTCAAATCATCATTACGGAGTAGCAGGCATGCAACTTGCTCTGACAGCATTGTATATCATGCTGTTGTGCATCGTCTTTGCTTAGCCCGTAGAGCCTTATCTTGCTGCATTTAATGTGACGGGACGGAATTGTGCCCTTCTGCACCGTCCCCGTCCACTTGCCTCTCTGCGTCGTTCCCGTCCACTTGCCTCTCAATGCCGTCCCCATCCACTTGCCTCTTTGTGCCATCTCCATCCAATTGCCCTGCCGGATGGCTGACAACATCCCATCTGTCGTGCAGCGCTGCGCGGCCTGTAGAGTCTCACTCCGTAGCCTTTAATGCTACGCGATGGGATAACGCCCCTGCACCGCCTACAACCTTATCCGTCGAGGTTGATGCCTGGTGAAGAGAAGCATTCGGGCGAGTGTCCAATCCAATCCCGCGACCAGGGGGGCTGGTCGTGGGTTTGTGTGAAGGCGTAGCGAGATTGATCGCTGGAGGCCTTGTATTGGTTGGGGTAGCTCATCGATCGGTTAGAGTTTTTAGGAGATGTTCCCCTGGTTGTTTGCACCCTTCGTAGGGCCTGTTAGCCAGGGTGCCCCTTTACTTGATACACTAACAGTAACCCACAAGCTCCCTCGTGATTGCAGTTCAGCCTGATCCTACCACTTGGGTCCTAGGTCAAACGTTGTTCGCCCCAGGAGTGGTTATTGACGTCGTCCGTCCTCAAAGTTCAACTTTTGACTTCCGCATCACGGCGGGAGGTTTCAAGTGTCCTGGGGGAGAAGAAAGGGGGAGGCACATTTATCGCCGTTAGACCTGAAGGACTCTTGGCTCTTTCTGCATGCCCCCTCGGGTTTCGAGCGGTTTGAATGCTGTGTTGGTTGGGATGCCATTGTAGTCTTTTTAAAGGACGGGTATTTGAGGGTCCTTCAAGTCCTCCTTTTGCATTCTTTCTTTCCTTCAAGCTCTTTTATGCGCAGAGTCCAGTTTCTTTATCCCGTCTCATGCTCGGCTCCGTAGTGTAGACAGACCCAGAGGTCATGGTGCACTCTCCTCCCTTCTCACTGGAGAGGTTGACGATTTTGGATGAACCAGCATAGGGAGATTTACTTCCCACCCAGGATTCGCCTGCCGTGGTGCTTCCGGACGAGGCTTCTATCGCAGTCGTGATCACAAGATCGAAGCTGGTACTTGCTCGAATGGAGCCCATGATCAACAAGCTTACGCCATTCAATAGAAAGTCATCCTCTGTAGGGTCGTCCCACTCTCCTGCCTGGTCGGATCCCCTGGCTAATGTCATTGATATTTTTGATGACGAGGAGGGGATTGATTGAAGCCTTCTGGAGAAGGAGATATATGAAGAGGAAGAGGTAGAGAAGCAGAAGGGAGGTGTTCGAGGCATGCTGGAGTCGGTCAACAACTCCAGTAGGGCCTTTGCTTCGGCCGCACATCCTGGCCCTTACGCTGGTTGCCATCCGATCCCCGGAGTGGTGAGCTGCCGTCCCAGGGAGGAGTATAAGAGGTTCCTTGACTCGTTCAGGGGTAGATAGAGGCGAGTGTTCGGCGGTATTTATATGCCAACCTCGTGTTGGTCACTAGAACTAGGGAGGACAGGGCATGTAAGTATTGGGATAGCTAGCCCGAGTGGGTGTAACTAGTCGGCTTGTAACCTATCCTCCTCATGAATGGAATTCACTAGGATCATATAGTGTATGTCTTCGTTTCGGCCCCCTCCCTGACCCTTGGCGATGGTTGGAGGATAAAAACGGAGTTCCATGGTTTCTCGGATGGATTAGTCTATACCATTGCTTGGAGTTTTTCAGAAAAACTTTCCCGGTGTTGATGCAAAGAATTGGCTTAGCTTGTCCCATCCTGCCTGCTAGTGGGGCTTTTGGTGGGTAGAACGGCCATAGCTCGATAAGTCCATCGGTGGTGACCAGTGCTTGACTCGAGTGAGGAATTGTGGCCCGGTCGTCGTATTTTCAGCCGCCCACACCCTTGTTATCGCGTGAGCATACGGGATGGGGCTTCGCCCTGTTCGGGAGTCTGTGGCAGTTTTGTTGTTTGTCGCCCTGGTCACCAGGTTTGGTAGTGGTCATCAAGCGTGGTCAGGCGCTGTGGTCGGAGGACCAATTTGCAGGGAGTCCTTTTTTGGTCGGGAGGTCCTGCAACACAGGGAGTCCGATTTTTTAATTTGAGAACTTACAGGTCATATTCCATGCTCGTCCCGAAGGTCCTACAAAATAAAGAAAACATGCCCATTTTTTAGCGACCCTACACATAGAACTTGAGCAACAGGGCAATGTTCTAGGAGCTGTGTAATTCACGACAGTCCTCCATAGCTAACTTAACCGCATCAGGTCCGGTGACATCGACCACCTTGTAGGGTCCCTCCCATCTGGGGGAGAGTTTATTCTGACCAGCCTTATTTCGAATTTGCCTAAGGGCGAGGTCGCCTACGACCAGTATTCGTTGTCGTACCCTTCGGTCATGGTAGCGTCTGAGGCTCTGCTAATACCGGACGGCTCGAATCAGAGTAGGACCGCAGAACTCTTCGATTAGGTTTATGCCGTCCTCTCGTCGCGCCACTTGGTCGTTGTCCGAGTAGTTGCTGACTCGGGGTGACTTGTAACACCCAGTTTTAAAGGAACAAAATTAGGCACAATACATGTATACCAGGATCAATTTTCATACATGCGTTTATATCATCAGTGTATCATTATAGTGTCAAATTACAATAACAATAATAACTATTACAAAAGGACCCGATGGTCTAAAAGAAAACACAGCGGAACAAAAAGGTCTTCAGCGTCAGCGGGGCTTCCATCTTTCACAGGCGTCAACCAGGGGCACGCGAGCCTAGAACACCAACCCCGGGTCGAAGTCTTCCTCTTCAAAGGGACCAGCTTCAATAACAGCTTCTGAACAGCAGCAGGATGCAAGGAAGGGGACAACAAGTGTGAGTACAAAGATTGTACTCTGCAAGTGGAGGGAAAACATGTTATGGGACTTAAGTCAAGGAAAGGCTAGACACGGTTTAACTACACTAAGCAACTATGACCTGCCTATGACTCCAACCTCAGGCATCCTATTTACTTAGTGTGAAGACGTGACTGTATCAAAAGGATTGACTCATCGGACATTTGACTACCCAGACTCACCAGGTAATTCCATTACCTGGTTACCCCAACCAACCATACCAAACCCAGATCTCAACTAATCTTAAAGAAGTCCAAACTCGCTTTTGTCCGTGAGCACGGCTGATCGACCAGATTGATACTCTGCAGAGTTTTCACAGCTTTCCCCATGAGTCATGATTCCCGTGTTACTTCACACTTCCAGGGTGTGGAGTCAAGGTCTCGCTACAAGGCCTTTACAAAGCTCCCGCCGACTTGTAGGCACCCACTGAGGTTTCACCGCTAACAGACAACTAAGTCGCTACAGAAGCCCCCTCTTGTACCACTACTCCGTCCAATGGTGCCCACATAATCGGAGGGTGACTAATTAGTCGGCCAGGCTGTACCCACATAAGCCTCATGGTTGTGCGGATTCACTTGGTTACATGTTCAAGAACCGGTCCTTAACCCCACACAGGAGCAAACACAAGCCTGCTATAAAGCACCACCTCAAACCAACCATCCTGTTAGGATCCCTATACCATGTTGCTACACAAATTACCATTTCCAAATATTATTGCATAGTTCATTAGTCAATATTAACATTTCTTCCAACCTTGACTGCACTAGCATGACTACCTATTTTAGCCCATGATACTCCAACGGCGACAAGGAATATTCATATAAAAACTAGTAAACCCTAACATGGGATTCCAGATTTGACAAGCATGCAATGAAGGATAAAAACTACACCGGCAAATCCTAAAACAGGGTAAAAAAAATGCTCAAGGGCACTTGCCTTCAGCAGAGGGTTGCTCAAAGTCTTCGAAAGCTTGATCTTGAAGATTTCCGGACTGCTCACCTCCTAATCGACATACTGGAAAAAGCACATAATAGACACTTCTAAGAATAGTACACCAAACAGTACTAAAACTAGGTAAAACCCTATAAAAAGATTCTACACGTCGCCCAAAACGGAGCTACGAGCAAAAAGTTATGCGATAAACAAGTTTAGGGTTACATTTGTAAAAGAAAAGGACTTATTTTAAATAAAAACAGAGAGGTTAGGGGTCTTTTGCAAAAAGAGGGACCCAATTGCAAATATGGAGAAGTTTAGGGACTAGCTGCAAAAAGACATGGGCTCTTGGTTAAATTTAGGAAAGTACAAGGGTTTGTTTTGCAAATTTGCCATTATTCCCAAATTAAAACAAATAGGAATATTACTGGGTAAAGGTTTGCTGATGTGGCACTACCACGTAGGCAAATTGGATGAGGTGGCTGATTTGGTGACTTGGAATAAGTGGACACATGTCTCCACGTGATTGGCCCAACCGAAGAGGTATTCTAGCTTCTAATCGTGGCCCTCCAAATTGGATCGGACGGTAGATAATTGAGGGGGGGGGGGAATCCGGCTGGCTTCAGAGGAGAGCGGTGGTGGTGGAAACTCAGAGGCGGCGGTGCTCTTGTCGAAGAAGCGGCAAACCTCATTGCCGGGCAAGGGGATCGACGACGAGCGACGACGGAGAGAGAGGGGACCGACGACGCATAAAAAAAACCCTATTGCATCTACAACGGTATGAATGCATCAAACATATAACCTATGCCAAATAAATTTAGAAATTAATTTCCCTATTGAACAAAAATTGCAACCACCTAATTTATTTCTAGCAAAATTTTAAATTATTGCAAAAATTGAAATTTGGGGTGTTACATGACTGGAGGGCGATTTCAGAGGGAGCATGGCTTCCACTCCAAAGACCAAGAAGAAACGGGTTTCGGCTGTGGCCCAGCTGGGGTCGTCCGTAGCAACCAGAGTACTGTGGGGAGTTCTCCCACCCAATGTCTTGAATAGCTTTTAAGCCGATCAAAGACCTGGATTTTGATCCCTTGCAGTATCATCCCATTTGCCCTCTCGATTTGTCTGTTGCTTTAGGGGTGAGCCACAGATGCATAGCAAACCTTGGTCCTGATTTCCTTGGAGTAGTCTTGGAAAGCACTACTGGCGAATTGAGTTTCGTTGTCCATGATTATGCAGTTTGGACTGCCAAACCGCATAACCAGCCCTCATATGAACTTAAGCACTGCTGCGGCGGTGATCTTCCAGACGGGCTCGGCCTCGATCCACTTAGTGAACTTGTCGATTGCCACGAATAGGAACTCAAAACTGCTTGGGGATTTAGGGAATGTCCCATGATATCAAGCCCCCAAACAACGAAAGGCCAAGAGAATGGTATGGTTTGTAGTGCCTGGGCTGGAAGGTTGGTATTTCGACCATGGTACTGACATGACTCGCACCATTTCACCAGCTCGCATGCATCCTGGAGGGCAGTGGGCCAATAAAATCCTTGCCAAAATACTTTTTCGACCGGAGTGCGGTACGAAGCGTGTCTACCACATATGCCTCCATGGATATCAGAGAGAACTGCGATCCCCTCTTCCTGAGTGATGCATTTCAGTAAGAGCCTGTTGCTCCCTCGGCGGTAGAGACGTCTCTCTATCAAGGAGTATTTGTGGCCTTGTTGTGAGACTTTTTCTGTTGATGCATCGTCGTCAGGGACTGCTCAGTTTTGAAGGTAGTCCAAGATCTGATCCATTTAGGTCATACCTGAACTGAGCAAGGCGACCACATGATGGTCATCCGAGGTCGACAGCACTGAAGGAGGCGTTGCCTCCAAAGGTGTTGCCTCGGGTGCTCCGTTTTCGAGTGGAGCATCCCCTTCACCTTGGCCCGAGACCACGGTGAATGATTGTGAGAGTCTTTCTTCAAAGACTCTGACTGGGACAGATTCTCGAGAAGAAGCTAGATGAGCCAACTCATCGGCTAGGAAGTTGTCCTTGCGAGGGACGTGCTTGACCTCAAAGCCGATGAAGCGTCGCTCTAGTTTTCTCACTTCGACGAGGTATGCCGCCATTGTTGGGTCAGAGCACTGAAACTCCTTTTGCACCTAGTTTGCAACTAGTAGCGAGTCCCCTATCGCTAATAATCATTTAATCCCAAGTGTGGAGGCTGCTTGCATTCCGGATAAGAGGCCCTCATATTCAGTAGTGTTATTAGTGGCTGGAAAATATAATTGAACGACGTACCTAAGGATGTCACCAGTGTGTGAGGTCAGAACCACTCTAGCCCTGGCTCCTTTTAGCGTGAATGACCCATCGAAAGGCAAGGTCCAGTGCTCATCTGCCTCCGGTTGCTGCACCTGCTCGGGCTCAAAGGACGACCACTCAGCTACAAAATCGGCCAGCGCCTAGGACTTTCTAGAAGTTTGGGGGACGAACTGAAGGTCGAATCCCCGAGCTCTACTGCCCACTTTGCTGTTCTCCCTGTTGCATCTCTATTATGGAGAATTTTCCTAATTGGGAATGAGGAGATCACCTTGATCTTGTGAGACTGGAAGTAGTGTCTGAGCTTGCAAGAGGCTATTATGATGGCGTACAACAGTTTCTAAGTCTGTGGGTATCGAGCCTTGGCGTCGTGTAAGACCTCGCTGACGTAGTATATTGGTTGCTGGAGGCCCTCTTGCTCGGCGATCAGGACCGCGCTTATGACTTTTGAGTTCTTGGAATGCTGTTTCCACCTCTAGTGTCCACAGGAAGTGGTCGTTTTTCTTCAGAAGTTTGAAGAGTGGCAGTCCCTTTTCCTCCAGCCTTGAAATGAACCTGCTTAGAGTAGCAATGCATCCCGTTAGCTTATGAACTTCATTTAACCTGATCGGCGGCCGCATTTGGTCGATGGCTCTGATCTTGTTGGGTTTGCCTCAATCCCCTGATGAGATATGAGAAACCCCAGCAGCTTTCCAAACGGAACCCCGAACGTACACTTCTCTGGGTTCAGCTTCATACGGTACTTCCGGAGATTATCAAATATTTTTTGGAGATCGGTGACCAGACCCGTCTTGATCTGACTCTTGATGACCACATTGTCTACGTATGCCTTGACGTTTCTCCTGAGTTGTGGGCGAAGAATGAGTTGAATGCACCATTGGTAAGTGGCGCCGACGCTTTTCAGGCCAAAATGTATTTTTACATAACAAAAGACCCCGAAGGGTGTAACAAAAGCCTTTTTTCTTCATCCCCTCCAGTGAGGCCCCAATCTAGACTATCTTAGTCGGGTTAGTGTCATCCAGGCTTACCGCTTTGAGTCGATCGTCTGGGCTGGCGACTTGGACTTTTGCTGGCCATCTGTTGGGTTCGGCGGTCTCGGGCTGTGACCCGGGAGTCAGCTCGACCATATCGAGGCTTCGCTTGTCACAGTGCAGGGCCATCTTAGCGTTGCCGGCAATGGTGATGGCTCCTGTTGGCTCAGGGATCTTGATTGCCTGGTACGCGTAGTGAGCGACGGCCATGAACTGGGCCATTGCCGATCGCCTGAGGATCATGTTATACGCGGTCCCGAAGTTGGCCACATCAAAGAGGATCCTTTCGGTCCTGAAGTTGTCCGGTGAGCTGAAGGTGACCGGTAGCTCAATTAGTCCTAGCGATTTGGCCGAGGAGCCCGGGGTGATTCCGAAGAAAGGTTGGGATGGCTTTAATGAGCTTCTCGGAATTTACAGGACGTCCAGTGCATCGGTGAAGAGAAGGTTGATCGAGCTCCCACCGTCGATGAGCACACGGCCTAGCCGGATGTTCTGTACCGTGGGTTCAACAATGATGGGGTAGCGACCAGGGCGTCTGACGCATGCCGGATGGTCTGCCTGGCTGAATGTGAGCAGAACCTCCGACCACTTGAGGCACAGGCTCCGGTCTGATGCGATTGCCCACACTTCCTGGACCACCGACTTGCATTCCCTATTAGAGGAATATGTCACGGCCCCTCCGAAGATGTGATAGACCATGTGGTCGGCCTGCTGGTACCCTAGTGCCGACTGATCGGGGGCAGCCTGGTCTTCATCGTTGTCGCCGCATTTGTACTTGCGCTCTCCGAGCTCCTGGTCGATGATGTCTCGTATGACCTTGCATTCGGTTAGGTTGTGGGCGTCCGTGCGGTGGATCAAGCAGTAGCCTCGATCTTTTTTCCCGTCCTTCTTTTCGAAGCGCCAATGTGTAAGGCCGGCTTGTTCGACTGCTAAGACCTCGGGGGTCTGGCCTTTCGCTTGCTCTTCTTGTCTTTCCGGTCGGCTCCTTTGGAAGAGGCGGGCTGGTTTGTCGCCGGGCGCGACCTGGAGTCCATCTGCCGCTCTCAGGCCTCGGTGGCCTATGCGCATTTGTTTGTGAGTTCGAAGAGCTTGGTGGTGTTTCGAATCACCCGGATGGCTAGCTTCTCGACCATTTTCTGGTCCTTGACCCCCTCTTGAATGCTATGACCATGGATTCTCCCGTGATCCTTGGAATAGTGTTCTGGCGCTCAGTGAAGCGTCGGATGTAGTCTCGTAGCGACTCGCCTTGTCGTTGTCGAACCTGATATAGGTCGTCCTCGACCCCTGATCGAGCGTAGGTTCACTGGAAGTTGGCGACGAACTGGTCGCACAGGTCTTCTCAGGAGTGAACCGACTCTCGGGGGAGATTCATCAACCAAGACTGGGCAGAACCGGTCAGGGCAGTAGGGAAGTAGTTGGTCATAACCTTCCCGTGTCCTCCGGTGGTCTACACCATGTTGGCGTAGATCTGTAGAAACTCTTCCGGGTTGGTCAAGCCGTCATACTTTTCTGCTAGGATCGGCCGGAATTTGTCCGACCAGCGCACCTCTCGTAGCCTAGCGGACAGGGCATTACACCCCGTCCCGTAACGGGGCGTTGCTCGTTACTGAGTGGCGGCGCGTGTATTGGGAGAGAGACGGCGGTCTCTGGGCCCTGGCGACGGGGTGGAGCCGTTCGATGCCTCCTTGCAGGGGCAGGCGTACGGTAGGGCTGTTTGCCCTTTTCTAACACCCGTCGGGCCCTGTTCTCCTCCTTTCTAGTGGCCACCTGACTCTGGATTATTCCACAAAGGTCACGCTGACGCAGAGAGTCGCGTAGGTCGGAGGGTTGGCCACCTCGACTTAGTGGTGGCCCACAGGTACTCCCCGTGGTTGGAGAGCACGTGACCTAGTCCGTCGCGGGCCCAGCTGTGACCCATGGCGACCGTGATCCTTACTGAAATAGGTGCATATTCTGTTTAATATAAAAATTTAACAATATTTTTATTATATAAACACGAGTTGTTTCTTACATCATCTCTTCTTCTATCCTTCTTCAATATAATAAAGCCCCTAAAATTCAAATAATTTATTCACTTTTGCATTCCACACTTATCCTTCAGCCTCTGCGCCTTATTACTAACTACAGATAGATGAATATTTTTACTAAGAAAAATAAATAAAAAATTGATAGAAAAATTAGTGGATAATCTCGTTCTCTTTTTTCGTAAAAATAAAAAATAAGCGAATCCCCTCGGCCTCGTTTTTTCATTGCAAATTCTTCAACGTATCACGGGCTAGTTGATCCTGGGCTTAAAAGCTCCGAGGTGGGCCTTCACTTCTGGTTCGGAAAGCCCAACCAAGCTCGCCCGAACCTGAACATTCTGCCACCGGCACGTGTCACTCTTCCCTCGCCCCACTCTCTGTTTCCCCCAAATCTCATTCTCGCTCCCCGTCCTACTCTGGCACTGCCATGGACGACGGAACGAACCCCACCCCTCCGCCCTCCGCCGCCGCGCAGCACCAGCAGCTCCAGCGGCAGCTCTTCCTGATGCAGCAGGCTCAGGTCCAGGCTCAGGGGCACCCGCAGCAGCTATCGCAGCAGGCCATGTCCCGCTTCCCCTCCAATATCGACGCCCATCTCCGCCCCCTTGGCTCGCTCCGCTTCCACCAGCCTCAGCCTCAGCCGCAGCCCCAGCCTCAACCTCAGAAGCCGCACCCCCAGGGCCCGTCGCCGTCCCCGTCGCAGTCGCAGGCGTCGCCGCCGCCGCAGCAGCAGGCGCAGGCCCCGGCAGCGAGGGGCCTGAGCCCCGAGGTGGAGATGGCGCTGCAGGACGCCATGCGGGTCTGCAACCCGGACATCAAGACGCCTTTCCAGTCCCTCGAGGACGCCGTCAGCAGGTGTGCATCGCGCCAAAGCTTGCTTCTTTCGTCTTCTATCTCGATCTCGAGGTGGTTCGCCTGCCTAATACGCGGGTTTGTGACCTAGGAGAGGTGGTGGACCTAGGGTGTTAAGGCTTGGATTTGGAGATTTCTAGGGTTTTGAAGCGGCGATTGGAGTTTGAGGTCGTGCCGAAATTATCACTTAGTACGAATAGCTGATGAAATTTTGGGATTTCGGCCATAATTGGATGGTTGGATGCGAGTTTTGGGTGCTTTTTAGCTTACATACCCGAATTGCTTGTTTTAGCTTATCCTTCTAGTATGGATTGACGCTTACTTTTCTGCCATCGGCTTGTGAATCTTTTTCAAAACTGTTCCTTTTGTTCATCTGTGGTGAGGTTTTGCAAGTCAACTGCTGCATCGTATATTATCACTAGGCGTTCAAATCAATAAAAGCTATCCTGGATTAGGACATGTCTCAAAAAACATTCTACTATTCACCAGTATGTTTAATTGAACAGAGTTTCCAATTTTGCTCATATCTTCCGATGCTTTATGGTGCTGTGGAACTATACAGGGCAGTACTTGTGTTTGGAACCATTATAGGGTCGCCATTGGACTCCACAAATGTAGGAGGGCACATTGAAGTGTAAGCAAATGGGCTTCAGTATGGGACTGTGGCTGCCCTACAAAATGAGAGTTGTTCTTTTAATTTTGCGGTTGTATATTGACATGACTACAGTCAACTTAGTTATCCTTCATGTTGTTTTAATGTCACACGAATACGTTTTCTTTTAGTGGCAATGCTTTCAAATCGGCTAGTCGAGCCTAGTCGTAAGGATACCGACTAGGCGACTAAGTGCGATTAGTCGTCGATTAGGTCCGATTAGTTGGTGGCTAGTCATTTAGTCGAGCAGTAAAGTTGTCCTGTTGCCCATGATGTACCGTGTACTATAGTATAAGTGTATAACTATATAAGTAGTTAATCACTACTATAAATTATACTAATTCAGTAATCAGTACTATACTATTAGGCTACACTACTATAGCAGCATAGCACCAGTGCACACTGCACAAAGACATTATATAAATTGGTAAACAAAAAGCAAGCATCAAGCATGGTCACTTACTTGTCTAGAGCAGCTGTCTTCGGCTCTTTGCTGACTTGTTGACTTGCTGCTGAAACAACAAAGAAAGAAGTAATTAGCTGTACAATTAGACATGTAAAATAATGTTAAGAGTAGTAGAGCATATAAAAAACATGAAGGAACAGAACAAATAATTAAGCCAGCAAGGCAGCAACCATAGCAGCCAGCAAGTACATAATTAAACAAGTTCTCAAATGGAAATGACACATGTCTGAATTGCAAAATAACCAAGACATCAAAAGCTGAAGTGTTGAACACAGTTAGCCATCTAAACTTCTAAAGCAGTAGATCATCATCCAATTGGAAGCCCCCTCCACCATCATCTTCATTCTCCTCCATTGCTTCATCAGATTCACCTTGTGAACCTTGTGGCTGCACAAAATCTTCATCTCTCTCATCATGTTCGTTGCTTTCTTCATCTTCAACAATATCTTCAGTTGCAGCTGTCCTTGCATGCTTCTTTTTCCTACCATAAGTATGCCTGATAGAGGTAGACCTAGTAGTAGTCATAGCACTAGCAGCAGCAGCCCTAGGCAACTTACGACCTCTCAGACCCTGAGTTGCACCAACAGCTTCATCAACTTGAGCCCAAGTTATATCATTGCTATCAGCTGCAGGGCCTTGATGAACTTGTTCACAACTGCCACCAACCCACTCATTCTCCCACTGGAATTCTTCTAGGACCAACTGGTTGCATTTCTCTCCTTTGGAACCGAGCTCTCGTATCTTCTGAAACCTTTTGTCATCTTCCGGTTGTAGCTAACAAAAACAAACTTGTTCAACCTCCTGTGCTCTAACCGGTTCCTCTTTTTGGTATGGATCTTCAAAGAAAAAAAATGCAAATTCACATGTGGAAGGTGGCTGCAGCCTGATGCACTCGAATTTACAGCTACCAATTACTTACATGAGCAAATGCACTCCAATTGCGCTCACATCCGGATGATGAACAACAAAGACTAGCGATTCGTTTTACTAAACTTTGGAGCTCAAATGCAAGGCCACCATATGCACCCCACCAGTGAACTACAATACAAATTACAAAATGATAATCATCAGTTCATTACATAGAGCATAAAGAAAAGGGAGTGCTGAATGTAACATACAATTATACTCTTAGTAACTTACTAGGACTCTTTTTATCTCTCTCTCTTATTGCTAATGCCTTTGAGAAGCAATCACCTTCTGACCTTTCATACACATCAGCTTGCCTGCTTATCTTGCTTTGTTCATCATCATCAGTCGCTATCTTCCATAGCACATCATTGAACATTGACCTTAGCCTTGAAGCTTGTCTTTTGTTAGCTTCCCTTATGGGAAAGAACTTGGCTGGATTCAAGAAAAGGGCAGCCCCATACAACTTTTGCTCCATTTGGTTGTCCCACCTCCTGTCAAAGTGGTTTAGTACCTCATGGAGTAATTGTGGTTTTCCTCTCAAAGAATCCTTGATACTGTTCTTTGCAGTATCCATGGCTGCCATGATCTCAAGAGCTGCAGGTGTCTCATCACCATCTGCTATCCTCAAAGCAATAAGAAGTGGTTGTGAAGCTCTCATGCAATTTCCCAATGAAGTCCAAAATGGCATGGAAAGGATAATTCTCTCAACCATCCCCCCTTAAGTTCCACGATTAGACAAGCTGCTGCCACTCCTCACTAACAAATAGATTTCTTAGACCATTGTTGTTCCTATGCATGCTTGCCAATGTGAGAAATGAGGTAGCAAAGCGAGTTACAGCAGGCCTCACAAGATATTTACCTATCTTATCTCTCATTAGATCAAGAACCCTCCCATGCTTGTAGATAAATCTGCACACCTTCTTTGCATTATTAATGCATTTGTTGAATTCATGTATCTTTCCAATGTCCTCCAACATCAAATCCAAGCAGTGAGCAGCACAAGGTGTCCAAAACAAAGTTGGAATCCTCTCCATTAAAATTCTTCCCGCTGCTTTGTAGTTGGATCCATTGTCTGTGACAATCTGCACAACATATTCCTACCCAACCTTCTCAATTTGTTTCTCCAACAAGTTTGCTAACATATTTGCATCAACTACCTCACGTGAAGCATCCATTGAGCCTATGAAGAAGGTTCCTATTAGACTATTGGCAAGAAAGTTGATGAGATGGCGGTGGCTCGTGTCAGTCCACCCATCAGACATGAGTGTGCAATCGTATTCCTTCCAAGCCTCATGCTTTTTTCTGAATTCCATTGTCTTTTTCATTGCTCTATCAAGCAACAGACCCCTAATTTCATGATATGAAGGTGACCGGTGCCCAGGACAATATTGCCCAATGGACTCAAGCATAATCTCCTAGCTTCTTGAGTTAATGGCATTGAATGGTATGCCATTCTCATAGAAGAAATCAGCAACATGATCATCAACAGTCTGTTTGGCCTCTTTACTCTTCTTTGTGCAGTGCTCAAGAGTGGGTGGAGAAGTCTTGGATTTATGCCTTTCTGCAACTACTACTTCCGGTGTCTTGCAAAGCATGGAACTCACTGACTTGGAGTGCTTTTGTGTCTCTAGTTGTGGTGGACTAGAAACCATAAAGGAAGTGATCGATGCTTGAGCTCTTCTTTTTGCTTGCTTTGCCTTTGTCCTAGAACTTGGTACATGTTCAGTAGCAACAACACCACCTTCACCTTCGTCTGCACCTTCATCTTCTTCACCCTCTTCCCCTCCCCCAGACTCAGGTAAGCGAGTCCTTGAATTTTTGATCAAGTAGTCATGCATCTCTTTCCTAATTATCGCAGCTGCTTTTGGACACTTCTCTGCATAAGCATAACCCCCAGCAAGGTGCTGCTTGAATCTTTTAATTCCTGCAGTTACTATCTTTTTGCAGAATATGCATTGCACTGATTCCTTCTTCCCTAATTATGGCCACAACCCATACTTCTATCCCGGGTCTTTAGAGCGAGCCTTCCTCTTAGGATCTTGAGCTAGAGCAGCAAGATCTGCTGGCAGTTCAGCTATGGCTTTAGCTACTAGGGATGCAGTAGCATTATCTGGAGCAGCTGAGGAAGCTAAGGCAGCAGCAGCAGCACCTGGGTCAGCAGCAGCATCAGAACCAGCTGCTTCAGGTTCAGGGAACACCACTTCCACCAGTGCATGCTGATCTGCACATACCCAACAATCATCAAAGAATCTAAGTTAGAGGCCGAGAGCACACAACAGATCATCAGCTACTAGAAATCTAACTGATAGCTGTAAACATCTACTGAGAGCAGAGCAAAGCATGTACTGAGTGCAGATCAGAGCATCAACTAGCTATTCAGCTACTGAAATGAGAGCAAAGCATCAACTAGCTATTCAATTACTGAACTGAGACCATCAACTACTGAAATTTTTGTAAAAATCTAAGCTGAAGTGCATCAGCTATTGAAATAAGAGCAGAGCAGCAGCTATTCAGCTACTGAGAGCAGAGCATCAATTAGCAAAGTAGCAACATTCAAGAAGATGGAGGAGGAGGAGGTATAGCAACCATCGGAGGAGGACAATGAACAGCTCATCTTCAGCTCATCAGAGGACTAACAGCAGCTTCAACTCTATGGCAGACTTGCAGTGTGGCTGCTTGAGCTCAGTATTGCATGGACTGCAGGGGTAGCTTGGGGCCGACAGCTCAGGGACTTCAGGGGCACTTGGAGAGAGAGGGAGAGGCACAAGAGAGGAGGAGAAATGACGACGGCGGGCTGGCCACTAGCCGGAGGCAAGCGTGATAGTGAGCTGGCTTGGGCGGGAGAAATCTTGTTCTCCCACTCGAGCTGTAGCCTAGGCGGCGGCTCTGTGTAGAGAGACTGAGAGAGAGAGGAGGCAGAGCACAACACATCTCCTTATATATATGGGCTCAGATCACCTAAACCCTAATGGGCCAAAAGCACATCAAGCCCAACTTGCTCTTTCCTCCTGCCAGGCAAGTTGTCCTGAGTAAGCTAGAGGACTAAGCGGATGGCTAGGTTCCTGATCGAGCTAATCCCTTCAGAGGACCAAGTCGAGGTTCAAATACTGACTAGGCCGACTAATCACGACTAAGTGGACGCTTTAAAAACATTGTTTAGTGGTTGTTTGGATCACATGGATTACATGAAAGTTTTCACATAGCAGGTTTTATTGTGATTTTTGAGGAAATTTGTTTTAGGTTGCTAGTCGGTTAGATCTAGTTTAATAGATTACTTTGTTTGGGTCATGTCAATTAAAATGAGTTTTGTGTGTTACATAGACACCATTACATCAGCACCAGATGGTCTTTCTCTCATTTAATCTATTGAATCGGCATCAGGAAAGCACTAGCGGTTCACGCTATTTGTTTAATCATGTAACAGAAGAAGAAAAGGAAAAAAAAAGTATGTAACAGAAGGAGATACAGGAGTTCCTTTTCTGAAAACCAGGTATAAATTGATTTTGATAAAACCCAATATTTGAGTTTTAGCAAAAACAGATTTCGGTTATCCCCATTTTATCCTACCTAGCCAAACAGAGTTTTAGGTAGTTAGGTGCAAATCTGGTTTAACTAAATCTAGTTTTGATAAAACATGAGATCTAAACAAACATTTGTTAGAGAGAAACAGAGTTTTCCTTGAAGATCAGTTTTGGGAATTACAACACTGGACTACAGAGAACCATTTTTCATAAAACCTAAAAAGTATTATTACAATTTTATCTGAAACAGATATTTTCTCGAATCCAGTTTTGGGAGGATAAATATTGTTATTTTGGCCATTACTAGTGATTGAATTAATTGCTATTGATTACTACTGGAGTCACCTTTTAATATTTTGTATTCAATGTCGAGATGCTTCAGTCATTTACACTTACCTAGTGTCTCTTTACTGTGCCTTTGTAGTTTTATTATGTACAAAACTATACCAAGTGGAATCCCTTTATTTATTCATACTTGCCTCTGGAGCTATAGGTGTTTAAAGTCACTGCTGGCCATTTTACTTCCTGTGTATATAAGAAACTGCACTCATTCCTGTTCTCGTTTGTTGCTTTGTGTCGTTAAAGCTGTTTTCTTTTTTTTAGCACACTTCTGTATTTGAGTGATAGCCACAGCTGAAGTTTTGTTGCTACCCCGTAAGGTGTTGAAGATAGGTTGTATAATAAGATACTGCACTTCACTGAGCTTGTTAATTTCCTGTTCTCCTTTGTTGGCTTTTATCGTTAAAGCTGTTCTCTTTTTTTATAGCACACTTCTGTAATTGAGTGATAGCCGCAGCTGAAGTTTTGTTGCTAAGACAGGTTTATTCTAGTTTTCTTCTCATCAGTTCCATACTACCATATATATATATATAACTCATTTTAATTTTATACTGGTCTTTCTTGCTGTAACTGATCAAAGATTATTTAGCAGGATACTTCATAGGCTTATTCAAACCTATAACAGCCTTTTTAGTTTCATATTACAATTTGCAGTTCATATTTATATGCTCTTGTTTGACGGCAAGAAAGTAGTCGTGTGATTGAGGGCATACCAAGTATAACATCATGAGTGGTATATGTCAAGAGTCTAAGTGGCAATGCTGCTGGCTTGTGGGTCTAAACACTGACAGGTTATAAGATAATCAATCTGTATAACAGTTGGTACTCAGTCAGTCAGTAAATAGTGACATGAAACCAAACATGTAAATAAATAAGATTATGCTAGTAGTTTAAGCCTCATTTTGATATACACATAGTAATCTTAATGTGGAATGTGCTTCACTGTGCTAGGAGTTCTGTAAATATGTTATCAGTATTACATTTTATTTTCATACCCATTACATCATCTGGTAGAGTAGTTCTGTTGGTGTTAAAGCAAACTTTTTTGAATAACAAATGGGACCGAAAAGTGGCATGGCCATCATATTTAAGGGCATTGTTTGATTTCTCGTGAGTCTAAACAGAAGGATGTTTCTTGGAGTAAGCACGTAAGCACTTATGCCCTTCCATGACAATTCTAGTACTACTGATATCCTTTACTAAAGAGTTATTTCTTTTCTTTTTCGCTAAGAGAAAATTATTTCTTCTATGCCTCATTTTGATTCTCTTCTGTAGTCATGCGAAGCTCAAGGCATATGTAAAATTTGTTGTTGAATCTAGTTTAATAATGAACTACTATTTAATATTGTCAAGTTTTGATTTTGATCCAAACATTTTTCCCTAACGAAGATTTTAATTGCTTAAAAGCTTCCAAATTTAATCTTTGGCAATAAATCTCCTCAAGGTGAGAAAACGTGTGTTGGGGGGTCGCCATGTGGGACCCCCGACGCCCTAGGCTCCTCTAGCTTGAGTCCAAGGGCCACTCAGCTTCGGAGCTCCTCTGGAGCCCCCGGGCTCTGGACTCTCTATGTAGACCAATGCCTCCGGAGCCGCAGACCTTCGGACGCTAATGACTCCCGGAACCTTAGGGAGGCGATTGGCCCCCTCCGGAAAGATCAGAAAGAAAGGGGGCCCATTGGCCGCCATCGGCCTGCCATCGAAGTGACTGGCATTTAATACCGGTTTAACCGATGGCCGGTCTGACACGCTAGACAGGGCCGACGCTGCAATTGGCGACCGACTAGGCATGGCAGGCACTTGCCGCCACTGTTACTGCCACGGTTAGATGATGTCATCAGAGTAAGCTGAAGATTTATCTGGGCCTAAGCAATGTTTATTAGGCTGGCCCTAGGGGTCCTGGTTGTATAGTGATAATTTGTATCTCTACTCCTGTAGGGGTATGCTTGTACATTTACACTATGAAAGGCAATATAAATACTAACCATGGGCACACGGTGCCGAGGGGGATTCTTTCTGTCACTCTAGACATTCTTTTCCTCTTCACTTCTTTTCCAAGCTTGAGCCACTCCAGTGAGTTGGCTCTCGCCGCACTTTGTTCGTGGAAGACGTAGTTTCTTTCACCAACAGTTGGCGTCGTCTGTGGGATCCGATTTAGAAGCACTAAGAGAGGTAGGATGCCACCAAAGAAGATCATCACAGTGGCGGCCCAAGTGGTTGGCTCCACAGCCATGCATGTGCGGAAGTCCACACGGTAGCCGCGGCCAAGTGCACACTATGTCAACGCTAGTCTCCCAACCGGGCGGAACAAGGGCCCCGCGGCCATCGTCGAGCCGGCTGCGACCCTGGCTATGGCTAACGCGGCCCCCCTTGGTTCGAAGGCCCTCCAGCAGTAGTACAGTGAGAACCTCGCTGAGCCCTAAGGGGCTCCGGTTGAGGCCGCGATTGTTCATGCTGCCACGACCAGTAGGCAGGCACACATGGCGGCTCTTCAGGCTCAGCGAGGGTGTCCTCTTCGCTGCTCACGATCCCTAAGCGCAGTCGACGGTCAGTCTGCAGGCACTAGAGCCTCAGGCTTGTCGGCGCGAGGCTCCGCTTCTAAACTCCGACTCTCCCCTTTAGGCGAGCCTGCAGGTCGTGCCCTTCCCGGATGGGTTTCGGACCCCCTAAGTTACCTAAGTCTAAAGGCGACTCAAGACTCGGATGAGTTTGTTTGCCCAAACCAAGGCCCAGATAAAAGACATCTCGGAGTCGTCGGTCATCGACGCATCAACCCAAGGTCTGGCTTTTGGACCTCTCTTCGATTGACTACACCGACATCCGGTGCGCACGGTGAACATCCTCATGTGCAAGTTCGAGGAATACGCCCGTACGCAGTTTGACTTCGGCCCATTCCGAGAGTTCTGTACCGAGCTCGGCATCGAAATGTGCTTCGCTGCAGTTCGTCATCCACAATCCAATGGGATCATCAAGCGCGCCAACAACATCCTCTTAGGTTTAAACCGGCCCCTTGTCGGCCTCGCTAAAGGCCTATGGGTTGAAGAGCTTCCAAAAGTGTTATGGTCCCTCCACACTACGGTCACGCGCCTCACTGGGTTTACCCCCTCCCACCTCCTGTTTGGCAACGAGGCTATGACTCCAACAGAAATCAAGGGGCGCTCACTGCGGGTTCAGCCACCGGAGACCATCGGAGAAAGAGAACTCTCTCTCAACCTCGTAGAGGGTACGAGGCTTCATGCTGTTTGGAACCTCGACTGCTACATCGCCAAAACCAAGGCTTGGTACAATCCTAAAATCCTAAGGTCACACTGTGAACCTTCGCACCCGGAAACCTAGTCCTTCGGCGCGCATTGACTCCAGGAAAACTTCGAAACAAATGGGAAGGCTCTTCGTCCTTAGTCCAATAAGCCAGGCTCCTATCGTCTGGCGAACACGGAAGGGACCCCCTTGAGCACACCTAGAACATGGAGACACTTCGCAGGTATTACGTGTAGACAACTCACACGACCTCGGCGGCCACTGGCCTTGGCCGTGTCAAGCGTCGCCCCCTCCACCACCTCGAAGGTGACCAAAGCGTGTTGTGGGGGCCCAATCCATGCAAGGTATACCCCACCTGTGGCTACTCGGTGCTAGTATTAGCTGGGCTAGCTGTTGATATTTTCTACTACAATGAATTTGGCGAATGCTGATTTGGCGTATGCTGAAGTTAGCTTACCTACCTATTGATATTCTCTACTACAAATGACTACTCAGTGCTATTAGTAATCGCATACCTTGAGTTATATCTCTGCTCAATAGTGTGACATGTCACACAGCAAGCGAAAGCCCACAAGATGGCACCAATAAGCCCTCCGCTACCTCTAAGGTCACTAGCCTCGGTCGCGTCGAGGTACGAACCCTCCGCCACCTCGAAGGCCACATGCCTCGGTCGCGTTGAGTCCCAACCCTTCGCCACCTTGAAGGCCATAGGTCTCGATCGCATCGAGGTACAAACCGTTCACCTTGAAGGCTACATGCCTCGGTCGTGTTGAGTCCCAACACTCCGCCACCTTGAAGGGCACAATTCTCGATTGCGTTGAGGTACATACCCTCGCCACCTCGAAGGCCACATGCCTCGGTCGCGTCGAGGTACAGACCCTTCGCCACCTCGAAGGCCACATACCTCGGTTGCGTCGAGGTACAGACCCTTCGCCACCTCGAAGGCCACATGCCTCGGTCGCATCGAGGTACAGACCCTCCGCCACCTCGAAGGCCACATGCCTCGGTCGCGTCGAGTCCCAACCCTCTGCCATCTCGAATGCCACATGCCTTGGTCGCGTCGAGGTACAAACCCTCCGTCACCTTGAAGGTCACATGCCTCGGTCGTGTGGAGGTACAAACCTTCCGCCACCTCAAAGGCCACTGGCCTCGATCGGCCCGAGCCCTCTACTTGCTCGAGACCGGAAGACGCGAGGGGCTCGGGGGATGACACGTCGCGCGATACAGGCGGCGTGTAAGATGCGAGATACAAGGATCGAGAACCTGATACACTTGAATGGCACACGAGAGTGATTGGCTCCGGAACATCGCCGCCATCATGCCACCCATTGGTTTGGGCATCCACTTCACCTCTGGAGAACCAACTTTTCCATCCTAATGGTTTGGAAAGACATTTTCCCCGGTTAACCTAGAATTCCTACTCGGCAGAGGGTACTTCTCAGGTGGCTCACAGAGCTACTTGGAGAAGGCTCAATACCCGATTAGATGACCTAGGGGCTACCAGGACCCTAGGAGAACGGGCACATTACCCTATCAGACGCGCTGTTGTTACCTTGCGTCATCATATACTTGCACCAGAAATGAGGAGAATATCTCACCACCTCTGCAACCTCGAAGGCCACATGCCTCGGTCGCGTCGAGGTATAGACCCTCTGCCACCTCGAAGGCTACAAGCCTCGGTCGCGTCGAGTCCTAACCCTTTGCCACCTTGAAGACCACAAGCCTCGGTCGCGTCGAGGCACAGACCCGTAGCCACCTCGATGGTCGCAGGCCTCGTCGTGTCGAGTCATAACCCTCCGCCACCTCGAAGGCCACAGGCCTCGGTCGCGTCAAGGTACAAACCCTCCGCCAACCCTGGCCGCAGGCCTCAGTTACGTCGAGGTACAAACACTCCGTCACCTTGATGCCGCAGGCCTCAGTTGTGTCGAGGTATAAACCCTCCGCCACCTAGAAGGCCACAGGCCCCAGTCGCGTCAAGGTACAAACCCGCACCTAAGGCACCTTAGCATCCCTATAGTCGCACGCTCTGGCCGTTGATGGTCGCAGCTTGCGAGGGGGTTGGGTAAGGGGAAGCTTTTGAAACGTAGGTACGAGCAAAATTAAAAGGCGAGAGGGGAGTGGAGTTGACAAATAACAATCTTTTTATATAAGGAGTACAAAAACTGTACTCAGCTGTGTGCCTTACAATCAATCTAGTCCTAACAAGCGCGCTAAGCCGCTGCATCTTCCCGAAGTGCGATGAGATGCGGAGGACCGACGACGCTCACCGGAGCCACCAACCTCGCGCCCATAGCGGCGCACGGATCGATGACGTGGGTACCCCTGGCGCAAAGACCTCCTACCAAAGATAGAGTCTCCCCGAGTCCGGGGAGATGAGGGTTCCACCTGGAAAGGGTAGGAGTTGAAGGCTATGAAATCCAACTCCCCTGACGATGACGACTCCTCTGCATCCTCCGTCTTTGATCCGGGCCATAACATCCTCAAGGATGTCTAATAGCACCGTTTCGTCAGGGTTCCATAGGAGAACGAAGTGTCGAGAGTCACGTGGGCCCGCCCCTTCAAAAACCCTCCACCACTCGTCTATCCCTACGGAACCTGGACCAGCTTCCGATATGCAAACGGAGGGGTCCTCGGCTCCACCTTAACCAAGATGTCAGCGGCCATCTTCGGGTCCATGCATCCTTGGGAATCGTGAGGTAAGACAGCGCTCTCGCCGCAGCAAAGGTGGCGTAGGACTGGGTGATCGAGACGCGCTGGGCCCTTCACTAGAAGCGACAGCCCGAGCACTCGTGAAGTTTTCTCTTGCTGCGGGTCGTCAAACCTATATGCGCAAATCCTGCTCAAGAGTTAGCCGTGTGGCATGCACATTCGAGCACGACAAACAGATAAAATAATGAAATCTTGAAGGAGATGTAGCTCCACAAAGTTTGGCGAGCGGAGTCCAGATACACGAAGTATGAGAAACGAGTAACACGCTTGGTCTTCGACCCTCTACAGGAAAAGAAAAGAAACAAAAATAAGTCCTACTCAGGGCTACACCTCCAAAGGCCGATCCTGTGGAGCGTCGCCTGCGCTCGGAGGTTGTTCCCGCGGAGTGATGTCCGGACAAGGAGGCAGCCCAGGTGGCGGCGATGCGTCGGAAGAGGCATCCGGGCGCGAAGCTTGAACTCCCACAGGGGAGGCTGAGCGGGGAGCCCCATTGGCACTCGACTTCATGCGATCTGCCATAAAACGCAGCGTTGCAGGTCGGCTGTGCTTCGCCCATACTCCCCGGTAGAAGCCATCTAAGGCTGCGCGAATCTCTGCTGAAGGTGCCTCGAGCTGGATATCCTGAATCATGAAGTTTGGGGCCGGTTGCTCTAGCGCTTCGAATTTGCAGAGCCCTACTCGGTGCAGCAGCGCCAGCTGGAACGCTAGAGCTAGCATAGGCCTCGACAGCGCTGGTCGTCACCCATGCTGCGGACTGGAGCCAACGAAGCGTCGAGGCTAGGACCCTAGGGTCGGAGGGCAATGATGGGCCCTTAGCCCCGAGGCCGCCCAGAGCACTCTCAATGGCACGGGCCGCCTTCGTCGCGCGCTCGGGCAGCCCTTGGCGCTCCGCGCGTAGCCCATCCTTCGTTGCCTGTACCTCCCTTCGCTCTTGTTGAGCCATAGCCACCGCGATCTGGAGGTCCCGGGCTTCGCCTTTCGCAGCCACGCATCCCGTGATGGCCTTGTTGATGACTCCACAACCCAGCGGGCGTCGATAGCCTCCCGGGCTGCGGCTTCCGCACGCTCCCTGCGTGTTGCCTCTTCCTGCAAACAACCCTTCGAAGACTCCACTCGCTTCACGGCCTCCTCTAGGGTGCGTTGGAGGCCTGCCGCTTCCTCCCAAGCAGTGTCTTGGGACACCGTGAGGGCCCGGTGCTGCGAGCAGCCTAGCGCCTTCGTTAGGAGTAGTTGTTGCAAAGCACAGAAGAGGAGAGATAAAACAATAGACCAAAAATCAGAGCTAGAAACGCCTCCCTATAGAACATACTTGCCAGGCTGCCACATCTAGACTTGCCGCCACCTCCCCTAGGGGCTTCTGAGCCAGAGATATTTCAATCTTCTCACTCCTAAGGAGAGATGATGTTGAGGCAAAGGCGCTCAACACCTCCAGGCGGAGAGCGAAGTCGTCTTGAGATAGGGCTTCGAAGCTCAAGCCCCTCTCAAGGAGTGCAAAGGCGACCACCACGGAGGGTGCAACCCCCCTGCCCTGCACCAGCCACGAGAGCCAGGTTGTGATCCAGCACGACGCCTCGAGACGGCAAAGCTGTGGTCTCTGGAGCGGCTATCGTGGGCACCTCCGGAGGAGTCGTCAGGTTCTCTAGGGGCGCCGAGATCTTGACAGCAGAGGTTGAGGTTGAGTTTGTTTCAGCGGCACTTGAACACTAGGAAAACACGGAAGTCAGGATCCTTGGCACCAGAGCAGCGAGATAGGGGGGCGAACAATGCCTTAACCATGCCACCGATCATCGTGGTAACGGAGCTTGTGACATCCTTGGCAATTTCCCACGCTGCATAGTGGAGGCTTCAGCCCTTCCAATCTGGCTGTGGCTGGCCGGGTCTGGAGAGGCCAGAGCCCTCCCAAGGTCATTGCCTCCGGACCGAGCCTACTCCGTTACGTTGCCTGTGGCCCTGGCTTCCGCGGCAAGCCTTCGACGCTTTGCTCCATCTGATTCGGCTTCAGATGACTCAACCGTCGAGCTTGCGCACGAGCCCACGAGGCCAGATGGGGTTCAAGCTCGGAGTGGGATCGCAGGAATTGCGGAGGCCGCGATGCCAAAGGTTAGGTGCCCTCGCTTTTCGTTGGCCCCAGACTACTGGGTCTGGCCATGCCGGAGCTGCCATTCCGAGGTGGGAACAGATGCGGTTGTGTCGCTCCCAGCTCCCAGGCAGCTCCATATGTTGGTCACGCTCCGCAACAGAGCTGACCTAGGAATTTTTCCACAATCTCGGCCGCTTGTTCCAGCGTGAGACAATTCCCTGAAAGAAAAAGACGTCTCACATTCGTGGATTCGAAGCTAGACAATGGAGAGGACTCTCCAAAGTTGACGGTGGGCCCGGAGTACGCGTTTGGCTCGCCCACCTCACCTTGCTCGAAGGTGTGGTCCCAATCCGTTCGGAGGGGCTAGATGTGCTCTGCGAGGTCACGCATGCTCATCCTCCGAGCGCCGCCCTCAAGGCCAACTAAGCTACGGGTATATCCACCGCCGGGGTCCGGACATAATGATGTTCCGACTGGTGGAGCGGAGAGAGGACCAAGAGCCCCCATCATAGTAGAACCAACCTTTCAACCGCCCATGTATCACCTTTCATTGATGGCCCTCGCTGGAAAGGCGCCCTGGTACTCCCGTCGGAGCTGAAAATTCACGCTGCCGAAGTTGAGGGTCTTCGTCTCCCTGCTCTCCATCCGAGGCTTCGGCTGGTAGTTTGCTTCATGGATGGCGGCAAAAAGCTCCGCTCATCCCTCACAGCTTTTCATCCTCATGGCCCATTCGAAGATGGCTAGACGGGTGATGGCGTTGGCTAAAAGTTGGGGGAGCTCCACATGGAAATGCCAGAAAGCACAAGGCGGTCGCTGAGGTCATCGACGTGGCGGTAGGGTTCCTGGAGGATGCACGACCCCTCAGAGGGGAGTCAACTCTGTCGCGGGTGCCAGAGCGAGTCATGATGTCCTTGTGCTACTGCAAGGAGGGCTCACCAGAGATGGAGGCTGGGAGTGCTGAGGCCGGTGGGTGTGGGCGCAAGAGCGAGAGCAATGGCGAAAAAGAGCAAGAGTGCTAGATAAGGACACCGTTTAGCCAAGCCTCCTGCTTTATTGACCCGAGGAATTGTTGCCTCCTCGGGGCGCGGTCGCATGTCACGTCCTGTCCTTCCTTCCACTATCATGCGGAAACAGAACCGCTCTTCATGAGCCTCTAACACCGATGTGGCACGTGTCCCACTACCGTCTGGCAAGGTATAATTGTACCACTAATCACAGGCTGCATTAAATATCCTCTCTCGTAGGTGACATTAGGTGTTGGCCCAACCGTTGGGCCGGCCCTTTGCAACTACTCGAAGAAACTAGAGGACCATGGGCCACCTGGCAGTGGAGCCAAGGATCACTGGAGGCCTTGCTCCAAAAATCGTAGGATTGGTCATTTCGCTGGCCACCCTCTCTAGGGGCTGCTGTTGGGGGTCGCCATGTGGGATCCCCGATGCCCTAGGCTTCTTTGGATCCAAGGGCCACCTGGCTTCGGAGTTCCTTTGGAGCCCTTAGGCTTCGGACTCTCTACGAAGACCCATGCCTCCAGAGTCGTGGACCCCTGGAGGCCAATGACTCCTGGAGCCTTGGGGAGGTGATTGGCCTCCTCCAAAAAGATCAGCAAGAAAGGGGGCCCATCGGCCGCCATCAGCCTGCCATGAAGTGATCGGCATTTAATATCGGTCTAATCAATGATCGGTCTGACACACTGGGCAGGGCTGGCGCTGCAATTGGCGACCAACCAGGCATGGCAGCCACGTGCCACCACTGTTACTACCACGGTTTGATGATGTCATCAGAGTAAGCCGAAGATTTATTTGGGCCTAAGCAATGTACTAGGTTGGCCCTATGTCTCGGTTGTATAGTGATAATTTATATCTTTACTCTTGTAGGGGTATACTTATACACTTACACTCTGAAAGGTAATATAAATACTGACCATAGGCACACGGTGCCGAGGGGGATTCTTTCGGTCACTCTAGACATTGTTTTCTTCTCCACTTCTCTAATCTTGAGCCACTCCAGTGAGTTAGGTCTCGCCACATTTTATTCGTGGAAGACATAGTTTACAGCCATGAATAGTGATGAAATATGGTTCCTGATGCCGAGTGACATTTAGCTCTGATACTATTAATGAACATAATCCATTTTGCATTTGAAGGAGAGAACACTTCTTGTGTTGTAACATGACTTAATGAGTGTCACTGATGTGCCACACCTTAGAATCTTATGGAGGTAAAAGTGGAGGACTGGCAGTTGCCCATTGCTCTTGCTCATGCAAGAGTTTTGCATGGAGATACACACTGGACCGAGGATGGGGCATGATGACAGCACCATGTCATTTTTCTAAATCACATTGCACTGTTAATAATTAAATGCCAGAACATCCTACTGGTTTAAATCATGGGCCTTGATAAAGTCATCCATCCAGAATGTAGAACCAAGGTGTCCCTACTTGTTGTTATTTGGGCATAAAAAATTCGATCACCACGTGTCTGAAGTTCGATGTTTCTTAGTACCCTGCCTTTGAAATGTTCAGTAAATTTGCTTGGTATAGCCTGTAGGAAAGGAATTTTTATGAGGCAGTAGGATAGAATGAAAGGTAAATGATTTATATGTGAAGAAAGAAACAGTACATAAGAACACGTGCAAGGTATATCTGTACAAGCTATACGAGTGGGCCAAGCAAGATATACTAAACCAAATATTAGATACGTTTTATCGGATATCAGTTATTAACAGTATGATAGTAAATGAACCTGGCACATGATGCAGATTTATTTTATTTGTTTGAATTCTAGAATTTGCAGAGCTGTACTATGTGGTAATTTAGTATGATTGTAAATTGCTAAAATTTCTCATCAAGGGGCTGAATCCCAGGTTCTCAAGTGATGTCCAACTATCTAGCTTAACATAAATTATATTCATGGACCCAAAACTGTGTCACGAGCCGTTCTCTCCTAGTGAACTTGCTGAATGCTCATTATATTCCATGAAAATGGAATACTGTACATTATCACAAGATATTTAGCTGTATAAAGCATTAAACTATGTGCAGTGCATACAATCAAATAATTGTTAATTTTAAGAATTGCTGGTGCGAGCAAAAATCTTCCATCTTACACTTGCAATCTTGCCTGCAGGATCTTGCACCATACCTTACGTATGACTTCATTGTCAGTTTCAGTAGAATGGAATTTCAAAAACTGTGATCGAAATAATAGTTTGCAGCATTTTCATTATACAAAAAGTTAGTTTGCAAAAGTTTTTAGACTTATATAAAAAAATATATAGTTAAAACTGAATCTCCTGAATAACCCAACAATTTAAATTTCTGTTAACACAATCCTTTTGGTTTTTGAAGGAAATACGATTTTAACGAGGTGGGGGAAGTGATGTTATTTATGTGAAGAGATTGTTTTATGTCTTGTGCTGCATCCTTGGAATCACAGAAACATTGGCAAAGTACGCAGTGGTAATAAACTGTGCTGCTACATGTTAATAAGCATGATGTGCTGGGTACGTGATGGAATAATTGTATAATACACACTTATTTAATTCTGTATGTATCAATTCTTTGTTTAAAGCACATACGAGCTATGGAGTCAATGCATTATCATTTGTGTCTTGAGCCCTTAATATAGAATAATGTTTTCCCATACCACCTTTTAATTATTATACGTTTAAGGGTAGATTCTAAATAGACATGATTCCTCATATTTTACATACATGTTGCAATTTATTAGAACAAAATGTGCGATTACAATCTAGCCTTTGTGGATTGTTTGATCTCTTCATGCATTAACTTCCATATCTGAATTTACTCATATCATCTATTCCATTTCTGTCAAAATTAGATTATTGCCTTACCACGTTGTTGCCGACTATGAGGCTGAAGAAGATGACAGAATCCTTGACAGTGATACAACTGGTCAGATCCCTTCTCGCCTGCAGCAATGGGATCATAACATTCTGGTGAAGATTGCTGAGTTTACAACTACTTTTGAGAAGCAAGTGTTGGCATATAATATAATGACCAAGAAAAGGGCCATCGGTGAGTTCAGATCGGAGGAGCGGCTCATGCTGGAGCAAGCTTTATTACAGGAGGAAAAGCAAGCTACGATGGAACTAAGAGCAGAAATGGAGAAAGCAGGTCGTGAGGCTGCCGAATCTAAGATGCGTATAGCAATGGCCAAGCATGCTTGTGCTGAGGCCCAAGCACACTCTGACATGATTAATCATGGTCCTATCAGGGCCAGTGCTGCTGCTTCACAAGGGGAGGATGGCCCGAGCCATGGCATGGCGCAAGAACAGGGTGAAGATGGCTGGGCAAATGCTCAAAGGGATGATGAGGATCCATCTGAGGATTTTCTAAATGATGAGAACGAACCAGAGAATGGGAACTCTGACGAGCAAGAGGACTGGCGTAGATCAAGGGAGCTTGATCTGAACTCCAGGTAAGAGCAAGATAGGTGAGGGAACTAGATCAAAATTCTAGGTAGGGCTACGATTCTGCATCTGCTGGTATTTTATCTGTAGTTTTCTTTTTGTTAGTGTTGAAGATGATTTAGCCGTATTTATGTCTGTAAACATGCCATTTCAAACAAATTAACTGCTCTGGCAATGTAAGCATTTGTTAGATTAGTTATTGATGTTGGAATGTGTCATGTTCATAGAAGTAAATGGCATCAGTAATATAAATGGATCAATTAAAAAACGAAAGGTATATATATCAAAATGGGTGAAGTTACCTCAAAATCACAAAATGACATGTATTTATGAATAAAATTTGTATGTTTGAACGGAGATACGTGCAAAAGCACTTAGATTCTATAAAATACTTTGGTTATAGAAATCTAGGAGGTGTTTGGATGCAACAAATATCTAGTTTTGAAAGCCATCGTATTGCTAAAATTGTGGTTACTTTGGAGTTCTGTAAATTTCACTCCGGCCTCTTTTTTCTAAACCTAGGTATTAAGTGGCTCTGATTTCTAAAACTTTAGTGTTTTAATACCATAACTTTAGGAAACTATGACGTCCAAACAGGCATAAGTTGTAAAGCTGCGTGACATTCACCGGCTAGTCACCATGAACTTTTCTTGCCTTGCATGGGGTCGATGTAGGGGATGACATCGAACGAATGAGGTAGTGTAAAACTGTATCATTTACGGGTGTTTGGTCTTATTTTTCTTTAGTCGTACTACAAAAATTCGACAGTTATGTCCACTCGCGGTCCCAGTTTTCAGATTATTTTTATGAAAATAATCCATTTTGTTTTTGATGTGCAAGCTTGAATACGGCAAAGTTATAATTCTACTCTTGGTGGTTTGGCTAGAGGGTATGTGAAAAATTCAAGCTTGTGCATGAATCAGTTATCATTAGGTAAAAACTAGAAGTTGTTAGCTGTTTTTACATCAGGCTATTTTGAACAATATTTGGAAAACTTTACCTCACACGGTAGTCTCCGGGTATACATACGCTCTGCGTTGTATGTTTCCTGCCAAACGCGTGCTTGCTCTGATCATGGCAAGATCAGAACGAGCTACAGAAGAACATGGACGACAAGCCAACTAACCTTCACAGGCAGGTATGAGAATACTTGACATTTTGGATTATGAATATTTTACCTTCTGAATTCAATCTTTTTTCATGACCTGATAATTTAATATTAAAAAGTCAACTTTGCATTAACAAATCCATTTAGATGCTAAGATTTAAATCAAATGGTGAGACCGATGCTAAATCCACTATTTTTTATCCCCATTTCATCACCATTTTTGCTAGTGTGTCACCCGGGCCTCAAACTCACCACATCATGCCTTTGACCCAATTCTTCTACCAACTAAACTAGCTTGTGTCTCCTGTTAGGTTCCCAGAATATACATTCCTTTGAAATTAAACACAATCAAATTTGGACAAATGTGAAATCGAATCATATATCCACTTACAAATTTAAACACAACAATGATTTAAACACACAAGAGAATTTAATTTAAGAACTTGTCTTTTCATTATACATAAAAGAAGATCAGTACATGTTAACTATATTTATCATATCACCTGCACACTACACTATCCTAACCTTCTTTGACGTCGTCATCTTGACTTAACCAACATTTGCAAGAGTGAGCACATGTCGTATTAGCAAGTTGTGAGGTATAATATGCATATGAAGGCTTAACAATAATATGGTAATACGACTCTTTTGTATAAAATAATATTTAAGTAAAAACATTTGAAAAGCAATAAATGATTAAGTAAATATCTGTAAGTAAACATCCACCTCAATATTCCAACCATCTTAGCTCAACCAAAGTTTCTACCACCAAGGTTGAACACACATCAATAGTAGTTTTCACCACCATGATTGATCAAACTGACTATACCATCATGGTCTAATCATGTGATGTTTTTCTTGCCACTTGTAACCATGAGTATGGCTAATTAACTAGTTTTAGACTCTGCAGAGGTGCATACTTTACCCACAAGTCATGATCATACTCTGTTGCTGATACCCGTCAGTACTTTACACACTTTCGAGGTGTGCACTGAGTTGACCACTATAAATCCTTTACAATGCCCCTCTCAACACGTGCACCATCGCGTGAATACACCTCACCAACAAAAGCCACATCTTGCGCCAATGGAACACCGTGGAAGTACAACCTTCTATTCCATACGACTGGATGGTTTACACAATACTGAGAGTATGCAAATTAATTGGCAAGACTCGTTCCATTCTAGGCTTGTGGTTGTACTGTTTGCATGAAAAAATCACTCCATGAACTGGTCCTTAGATTTGAGCAAAGCTATCACATCCTAATTGTACAACCAGTACCAGTCTCATCAACTTTTTCTTAAATCTCTATATCATGTTGCTACAAAAATTATACCATCATCTTTTATCATTGTTGCATAGGACCATTACCATGTTTTTAGAGCAATTATCATGATCACTATCCCAAAGCAAAGCTAAGCATCATCTACCATTTCATAATCCAAAACCATAACTCTGGTAACAAGGATAGTAAGGAAAAACTAGAGTAAAATCTAACTCTTAGGATTCCTGACAGAATTATTAGTATGCATGTTTGTAAAATAAAATATTTTAAAAACCAAAATAAATATGTTCAAACACACAACTTGCCTTCACTCTACTCACTTGGGTTTTCAAAGTCTTGATTCTATAGTCCTTTAAACTCCTCAAACAGTAGTGTCTACTCACAAATATAAGCAAAAAGACAACACATAAACACCAATATCTAAAGAGAACCAAATATGATACAACAAACATCATTACATACAAGACCACACTCTTCCAGAAAATGCGGTGAAAGAACGGGTCAAATCGGAGGTACAGTTTATGGCTTGTGAAAGATTAAAACAAGACCAAAAAGATTATCTATAGATGAAATTATGTTGCTAGAATTTTTCTAGAATTTTTCTGGAGTCATCTATGATTTTCTGGGATTTCTAGGATTTTTCTAGAATTTTTAGCATTTATTTGAATTATAAAACTATATAAAACATAAAATAGAATAAAATTAAATTATTAAAACAATATAAAAATTATTTTTCCATTTTAGTCCTATTTTTAGAATTATTTTTGTACTGGTAAACTAATTATTGAGCAATATATATGATTTGTGGCATCAGCAGTACTTAAAACCAAATAAAAAGAAAAACAATTGCTGACTGGGCATGACATGTGTGCACACACATCCGAAGTGGTGCTGCCACATGTGCTCAGAGGCTGACACGACACACTGACTAGGACGGTTGACGTGGGTAAGGACGGTGTCACGGTCAGCTAACGACGCTGTCAACTACATTAAATTGCAACCATCAAACCAAGATCCAATGGCCGAGATCACACCTCATTGAACTGGTATGTTAGATCTAATCGTGATCGCTCAAACAAGATAGGATGGCTGACACTTATCGTCCTCGGCTCCAATGGTTTGGATGGCGGCGTGATTCAAGCTTCTGAGCTCGTCAAAGATGGGGTGGCGGTGGCGGTGGCAATTTTGGCTCAGCGAGTTGGGCAAAAGGTTTGCAACGCTGGGGCTACACATATATACAAGGGAGGGTATGTGGGCTTGGAATCGACTCAATTTTGACATGCGGTGGTGGAGGCGATCCGAGCTCTATCTCACTATTCAAATGAGCTCAACTGGCGTTTATCTGGGCAGAAGGTCGCATATAGCTCCTGAAATCTTTTCACTTTGAGCTCATAGCTTATCTCTTTAAAAATTGTGCGAATTTCAATGAGCTCCCGTGCGGCCAGCGGATTTGATATTGAGGCTATCCTGTGATCAGCTCTGGCTCTGTAGATTTCGGTGCGGGCCAAAGCTTCTAGAGGCTCATATGAATCCATTTTGGCGATCACTATCTGATCTCTGTCTCGGGCACGACATCTCCTTCGCGTGGTCACCTTAGTCATGACTATTGTCAGATGGAAACAGGGAAGAAGAGAGAGAGATGACAGGTTGTTCGGGCCAGAGTGTGTGAGAGAGAGATACAGAGCTGGGTCGGGCTGGCAGGCCAACAAGAGAGGGAGGGAAGAGGTGGGCTTCTCGGGGATTTCAGCCCAGACTATCCTTTCTTTTTTTCTTATTCCTTTTCCTTTTTCTTTCTATTCTATTTATTTGTATTCTCTTGTATATACATGTATATATACATATACAACATATACTCTACACACATTTTACTTCACATAAGGAATCAACAAGCAATCGTTTATTTATAAATATATATCTGAATACCCTAGGGTTTCTTATAGTTCTTGGGGCATATTTCTATCGTCGGGAAGGAGATCTTTGGATGAATGAAAACTGCCCGTAGGTACCCAAGGTATCATGTAAACAGAGAAGTTTATCTCTAAAAATGAGAAGAAAGACTACATAAGACATACGCTCCTATATATACATAGCCTAGGGACCCTGTGGAGGACAAGAGCCAACAAGTGACAGAAGACTACAAATTATTAGAAGTTGCTCGACTAGGTTAGATTTATCTAGGTTAGTCCTGCACCCCGTTGTAGCAGTCCCGTAGATTAATACAACACAAATAAGATATAGAGGTATTATCCTAAGAGAGACCCGAACCTGTCTAAAACCCCCCTATGTATTCTATTGATTCGTCTACTCGAGACATCCCCCATCTTTTCTATAAATTCGTAAGATTGACGGTTCACTAATCGTCGACATATATACTTATATATTCTCATAAAAATAAAACATATCCCTTCATACATATATAGACTTATACATGTATATACATACCTTCATATGAATATACAAACATATATGCATATATACATGTTTAGGGTTTATTTTGACTTTGCAAAAGTTTTTATTTTCTTTATAAAAATAATTCTTATTTCATTTGGATTTTAGAAATTGGGTTGTTACAGTGAAGTACGCCTTCCATGGCACCATACAGGGTTCTTTGTCTAAACTGCTGGGCAAGTTTCGCTACATGTCACTTTAGGGAACGCAGAGGATTTCTGAATGGAGAAAATCTAGTTCGATGTAGCTGAATTTGAAACGGCGTATAATGCTATTTTTGGTCGACCAGCCCCTGAAGCTTCAACGTCCCAAGGGGGTCATTCGTGACAGACATATGGCGTTAAAGTGTAATGGGAAAAGCCTCGAGCTGGCATAACGAATACCTCTCCATGAAGTCAATTCCGTGGAGGGAGAGACTAAACCCTCAAAGCCCAAAGTTACTCCTAAATATGGCAAAGAGATCAAGGTGGTTCATCGAGATCCTGCTTAGTCGGCTCACCAGAATCAGCATTGTGCTGGGCCCGAACTAGAACTCATGCTCGTCAGCTCGCAGGATGCTGACCCACTCGGCCAGTCTTATTTTTAGTAAGCGAGTAAGTTAGGTGAGGTGTATTTTAATTTTTCTGTCAAAGTAATAGAGTCAAGACGTTCCCTGGAAACAATGTGCTATTTTATTTTCTTCTCTTGAGACTAAATGACCGACTTTTGGTTCCGGTAGATCTTCATCTGTTCGATGAACTTTTAACATTCTAAGTACGAATGAAGGTAGGAATGTAATTTGTGACTTTTACATCCACTCTAACTTCTGACTATATGATAAAAATGTTCTACTTCAATCGGATAGTCGGGGGCTAAGGAAATAAAATTTCTCTCCTAAAAAAAACTGACTGCCTGACTGATACATCCGTCATATAGTCAGATAGTCAGGGCTACGTGAAAGTATATCATACATAGAGCAATTTTAAAAAAGACCGCCTTTTAAAAAAGGGCTTCGCTATGTTGCTTGATGACGTCTACCTTCAGGTGGTTAGTTCAAATAAGCCTTACGACCAAAACTGCAAGGATTCGATGCCAGGCTAGACACCTTCCTGAGTACATACAAACAAACGCGTTTGTAACACTCAAAGTAACAATACATCTTAACCCAAGTACACACAATCCAACGTGTTTGTAACACTCGAATCCATAATAAAGCCTAATCCGAGTCGTTCGTGGAAGAAGTCTCCAAAGGTTTTTCTTGCCTCACCACTCGATGATATATGCTCATCAAAAGCAATCGAGTTGCTCTAAGTTATGGGATACATTGTTTAAACTACAAGATAAGTTTGACAAATCTCAAGTATGTTGTAGGCCCAAACACACTCTATTGGGGGATAGCCCAATAGCCCAGGAATAGGCCCATGTAAAAATTCAGCCCAATCTATGTAATGGCACAAGTTATAATTGTTGTATACCACCAAGGGTAAGAGTTGGATTTACTTGTGAGAGCCGCTCAAATTGCACTCGGCTTAATCGAACAGGACGATAGGCTATAAAGATGAGAGCTAGCACAAGCCTGATAACCGGCATGCCATGTGCCGATACACATCTAAACCACCCTTTGCACTATCATTTGTTTAAAACAAACGCAATTTTGGTATTCCCGATACATGCTTGCTAGGATCACACATGTACTTTTACATACGTTCATCACGATAAGGGACAACAAGTGTAAAATTATATTACAACATTGTTTATCAAAAGTTATCAGAGTAAAACAACTAGTGTCAAGTTATCCATACTTGACCCATAACGAAGACTAGAACTATGTTACAACGAGATCGTTCTAGTACATCGTCATCTAGATATGCAGCGGAAAAAATGTACAACAAAGTATCAAAAGCAGCCCAATGATGTTTCTGCCCTTAAGCATCATCAAGGTTAGTCTCGTGTCACTTGGCTTTACTCTTGCCCATCGCTGACATCAGCGGGTAAAAGTAACCAACACTGGCTCGTCCTCACCTGCAACAAAAACTCAACAATAGCACCGTGAGTATGAAAGTACTTGCAAGACTTACAAATATGGGTATATACCCGACATGATGGATAATGCATTTGGTTGTGGCAAGAAAACTAAGCCATAATCTGACACATTTGCTTAAATACAATTTTTATCATATTAATGTGTACGCACCTAAGTATGAAGACTTAGGCAACTCAACTGACATGACCCACTATTTCCCAAATTCCTATCCATAGCTTAATGAGTAACCTTATATAAGTGATCAACCCGAAGGAATCAGATCAACCTTATACAAGTGATACAAGAGATGAACATGACCATCATCTCAAGACATCATGTGATTTCTACGATGAACTATCAGGACACCAAGCATACTCATGACCAAGAGCGTGGCAATTCGAATTATTCTTATAACCCTACAGGGGTACATATTTACCCACACGACACGAGTCCATCCTCTCGGCCCTTGTGATAACCTTTCTCATATGTGTTGCATCAGATCAGCCCGTGCCTACGCTACCGAGAATACCTAGTTTCTGTCGGGACTCTTCCCCATTGAACAACCTAGGGTCCTCACCGCCCCAGAATAAACTTCTCTATCTCATTATTTTTCTCGACACACCACATGGCCACAGTTAGTCAATACACACAGCATACGATATTTAACTCATCCATCCCATGTATGGAATTGTGGTAAGTACATTAAGTGTTGAGCGTAGGAAAACATCGATACAATCCTTAATCAACTCAAGCGGGGCTATAACATCTGAGACTCCTTTCTCATCCGTCCTTACCACCTACTCAAGTCTCATAACCAACACACTTACCATATTTACTTAACCATCATCGTAGAGCTTGTAATACATGTCCTATAACTTGCGAACAATGGTGACATCCACCGCTCGACTTCTACCAACATGCTAAGAAAAGCTAAGTAGCTATCGAACATTAGACTTAATTCTATTTGTTACCCAAGGTTATAAGGATACGGTACCATAAATCACATGGAAGGTAATGCAACAATATAGGATCTACCCAATTGACCTTCATAACTCAACTTAACTAATGCAACGGACCCATACAATAGTAGTAAGTTAAGACACATGACCATTGTAAAGTAAGGGTGCAATATGATAAATGCTTGCCTTGGTTTCCCGATGCTTCGTTCACTTACAACTCAGGTTCATTGTCATTTTTGACTTCTTGAACTATCGATACATCACTCTCTAATCAAAGGAATATGCATCGAATAAATAAAGGAACAAGTGAAGAGATATGCTTTATGATGCATGATCATGAATGATATGCAATGTGATATGTTATGAAAATATTTGCAAAAGAATGCTAATCGGTTGGGCTAGCAAAAGTTTAAACATCACATGAGGTAACCTAAGCTCAATGGGTACGGAGTAGCTGGTAGTCAGAGCTGAGATAGGTGGCGGCCATATTGGCCCAGATGGTGATTTGACTCCTGATTGTGGAGTTTGACTTAAGTCTAACTGGCCAAGTCAGATCCTAGCAGTTAGAACGGCTCATGTGGCGGTCAGATTGCTGGGCCTAGCTGACGGCACCTCAGTGAGATCGCTGGCGAAGGTTCTAGTGATGCCTTCGACCAAGAATGGTACCAAAACACTCTATAAGACTAGGGAAGTGTTTCTTTGGTGGTTTGGTCGACATGCACGGGGCCAAACTCGAGGATCCAATGGATGAAGTCCATCGCTAGAGTGAAGCTCAGGTCTACACTAACGAGGATGGGTTTGAGCTCGGGGATGATGTGGAAAATGATGGGGAAAGTCTTACTTTGGTGTGGGGAAGCTTTCTAGTGGGTTTGCCGACTCTGGGGAAGCTTCGATTAGAAGATTGGGCTCTGGGCTTGTGGTTGGCCTTGAGGTGGAAGAAGACATGGGGAATCATCTTCTGGTTAAAAAGATGGTGGGAAGGAGCTCGGGGAAGCCTTCAGGTAGCTTAGGGAAGCCTTCTCCATCGATCTCACGCCATCGTGGTGGTCAAGGTGGTCGGTTGGGCTTTAAGTAGGGTTATGAGCTCTGGCGGTCAAACAACGAGGAATGCCGATCAGATCGTGGGCTAGGCCCATGTGCTGAAAGTCTTATTTATTTTCCCTGTTTCTTCATATTCTTTTCTTGATCCTTCCTAAATGTTATTGGGCCTTCCTAACTATTTTTAAACAATTCCCACTCACATATACGTATGGTGGAAATGCGAGTCAGTTATCGATGTAACATTTCAAAAAGTTTTGGGAAATGCTTAACACAAAACCATAAGAAAGATGTATGATGTAATGATGCATGTGCATGCTCGATGACTAGGTTAGGATTTTCAGGGTGTGACAAATCTCCCCCTTTAAAAAGAATCTTGTCCTGAGATTCAGCAAAATTAGGGGAGTGGGTGATGGAATTTATTCAATGTGGGAAAGGGTTTTTGGACTTCTCCAACATCATGACGAAAAAGTCCTCGAACATCTCTGTGTTTTGCTGGTCAGACCCCAACATAGTGGCGGTTGGACTGCTATCATGGCAGTTGGACCACCAATCAAACATAGAGTTTTTGGCTCTGGTGGCCTCTCACGGTCAGACCATGAGTGTTGGTGGCCAGACTGCCCAATGAGCAGGGGTCAAAATGGTACTACATGCCTCTAGGGGTCAGATCGACAGGAGTGCGGTTAGACCGCTAGGAGGGTCTTTTCCTCCGGCTGAGATTTTTCTAAGTGCTTTCCTTAGGGAAGAATATTTTGATTGGCAAGATGATGAACTATGATTATGTGAGATGTCCAAAATATCCAAAAATGGAACAATACTCACAAATTGCAAATAGGTCAGGATACTTGGAGCGGATTCGATCCTCTATCTCTCAAGTAGCTTCATCTTCTGTGTGATTACTCTATTGCACCTTGACGAACTTGATGGAATAACTTCATGTCTTTCTCTCAGTTTCATCCAAAATCTGAATTGGTCATTTTCAATAGGATAGATCGGGTTGTAAATCTTGGTTTACTATCTGAATGACTTTGGTTGGGACTCGAAGGTATTTCTTCAATTACGAGACATGGAAGACATTGTGAACAACCGAAAGAGATGGTGGCAATTCTAGCCGATAAGCCACATTCCCACATCTTGCAAGGATTTGAAAAGGGTCAACATAATAGGGTGCTAGCTTACCCTTCGTTTGAAACTATTGAGTGCCTTTGAGAGGTACTGCTACCTTGAGATAGACAAAATATCCAACCTCAAACTTGAGTTCTTACCTTCTGCGAATGACATAGCTCTTTTGCCTTGGTTGAGCTATGAGTAAATTCTTGTGAATTGTTCTCACATGTTCTTTGGTTTCCGTGACTAAGTCAGGGCCAAAGAAAAGTCGTTCGCTAGATTTCGACCAATTTAGAGGTGTTCAACATCTTTTTCCATACAATGCCTCAAATAGAGACATTTGGATGCTTGACTGAAAACTGTTGTTGTAGGAGAATTCTGCAAATGGTAACATATCTCCCACTTATTCCCGTAAGTGAGAACACATGCCCTCAGCATATCCTCTAGGATCTAATTCACTCACTCAGTCTGTCCTCCAGTTTGAAGATGATAGGTAGTGCTATGAAGAAGTTTGGTTCCCATAGCTTCATGGAGACCCTTCAAAAATTAGAGGTAAATTGAGAGCCTCAATCAGAAATGATCGTTCTGGGAACACCATGGAGGTAAACAATTCAAGAGAGATATAGCTCTACATATCTCTTGACAGCAAAACTAGTCTTGACGTGAAGAAAATGTGCTAACTTTGTCAATCGATTCATGATTACCTAGATGGAGTCATAACCTTGAGAAGTCTTGGGAAGTCCGGTGATAAAATCCATGCTAATTTCTTCCTATTTCTGTGAGGGGATAGGTATGGTTGGAGTGTACCAGCCGGCTTGAGATGTTCGGGTTTCGCTCTTTGACATGTATCACACCTGGCTATGTAGATAGCAATTTCACGCTTCATACAAATCCACTGATGCGCGTTTGCTCGATCTTCCGAAGGTAATATAATAAGTTGATTAGTGAAGTTTCGACGTTGATGATCCAAAGGCTCCGATCAGAACAGATCAAGAACCATCATAACCACTACACCACTACTCCGTGGTTATCAACCGTGCCAAGACGTGGTTGACCTCACTAAGAAGGCTTTTCCTGCAAGTGAATCAAGAACGCAAGCAAGAACAAGTAGATGCAATCTGAGTATTGCTAATTACCAATGAAGCACTCGAGTTGGGGTTCAACAAGCCGATAAACGGCGAAACTGTATTAAACAGAATAATCTAAGCTAAACTCAAGCTTAAACTACGATGGCTACTGTGCATATATAGGAGGGGGGCATGAGGAGGTCGACCTAGGGTTGTGCAACTGTGGGGAGAGGCGTGCACAACCTGGACTCTGACTCCGACACGATTACAAAACCCGGCAGGGTTCAAAACAGTGATGTAGCACCTTATTCCTTTTATTTTGACTAAACTATAAAGAATATTTGGTCAAGCTCATATCCGTTGGAAAGGGTTCATTGTAAGCTTTCCAGAATGTCCAAGATTGCCTAAAACGGACTTCGTATGAGAGAGTTATGCCCGTTTTACTGACGTGCTGTCATGGATCTCAACTTCTACCACGACCACGACTTTGACCACGACCACGACTAGAGCTCAGCCTTGAGTCCGAGTAAACTTGGCCTTCGAGGAGTGACGTCTGGGTAAGGTTGTGGTGCTTCTCCCACGTTCCTATGCAATAAAACATCACAAGAATTTAGTAGTAATTCATTCAAGGAAACATGAACAGCAAGGAACGAGTTCACCTGGTGGTCTAATTGTCGTGCACATGCTCTTGTAATTAGACCTTGTATGATTTGAGGATTATTGGTGGTATTCATCGTATCCGAAGGAGCCATGGGCTCGTCATCCTCCCCCTCTTGAATTGGAGTCATCCTCGACTCAAGCTCATCTTCTTCTCCTAAATATGGCTTGAAATCTGAAATGTTAAATGTGTGACTAACCCCAAAATCTGCAGGTAGATCCAATTTGTATGCATTATCATTGATTTTCTCAATTATCTTAAATGGTCCATCAGCTCTAGACATCAACTTTGATTTTCTTAGTTCTGGAAACCTATCCTTCCTCAAATGCAACCAAACTAAATCACCTGGTTCAAATTTTATTTCCTTCCTACTTGTACTTCCAGCAATCTTATACTTTTCAGTCATGCTCTCTATATTCTTTTAGTTGTGTCATGCAACTTAAGAATAAACTCAGCACATTTTTTAGCATCTAAATTAAGTCTTTCAAAAGTAGGCAAAGGTAGTAAATCAATAGGAGCATGCGGATTAAATCCATATACTACATGGAACGGACTTACCTTGGTGGTGGAGTGTACCGACGTATTGTAAGAAAATTCAATATGTGATAAACACTCTTCCCACATCCTCAAATTCTTCTTTAAAACTGCCCGCAACATGGTCGATACCGTGCGGTTGACGACCTCTATTTGGCCATCAGTTTGGGGATGACATGTAGTAGAAAATAGCAGCTTTGTCCCTAATTTATTCCAAAGTGATCTCCAAAAGTGACTCAAAAACTTTACGTCACAATCCGAGACGATAGTATTAGGCACTCCATGTAGTCAAACGATTTCCCTGAAAAACAAATTAGCTATGTTTGTAGCATCATCGCTCTTGTGACAAGGTATAAAATGTGCCATTTTAAAGAATCGATCCACAACTACAAATATGCTATCCCTCCCCCTCATTGTCTTAGGCAATCCTAAAATAAAATCCTTGGAAATATCCTCCCAAGGTACACTAAGAACAGGAAGAGGCATGTAAAGGCCATGTGGATTTAAACGAGACTTAGCTTTATTGCAAGTGGTGCAACGTGATAGCACAAGGGTTAAGACTTTCTCGTACATACCCACGGTCCAAAAGGTCTTGCACTTGTCGCTAAATTTCCTTAGTCTCTTCCGGATTGGTCCTATATGCAACACGATTTGGCAAAGTTGTTTCCGGAATCAAATCAATTTGATGCTCAATCCCTCGAATAGGTGGTAATCCCGGGGGTACGTCAGCTGGAAATACATCCACAAACTCCTGCAAAAGGTTAGAAACAGCAGGAGGCAAAGAGGTAGATATATCCTCAAGTGAAACTAAAGCATCTTTGCATATCAAAGCATAGCATGGTAGCTCATTATCACAAATTTCAGCAAGGTCAGATTTAGTGGCAAGCATAACACACTCTTTCAATTTAATTCCATCAGACTTAGAAGTTGTTGTTGCTTTCTCCTTTTTAGGTGGAAAAACTTTTTCGGCTACTTGATGATTTTCAGATTCATTCTCAAGCGCTTTTCTCTTAGTTTCAGCTATCTCTTGCTCACATTTCACAATTTCAGCAGGGGTTAAAGGTAGAAAAGTTATTTTCTTTCCTTAATGCATAAGAGTGTACTTATTACTTTTACCGTGATGTGTTGCATTAGTATCAAACTCCCATAGTCGTCCTAGCAAAAGAGAGCATGTTTGCATAGGAACTACATCAAAATCAGCACATTCATGGTATGAACCAATAGAAAAATGCACCCTAGCTGTTTGCATTTCCTTCACCTTACCGCTATTGTTGAATCACTGAATGTGGTATGGATGAAGATGTGTTCTTATTAGCAATGAAAGTTTCTTGATCAAATCTGAACTTACCAAATTGTTGCAGCTTCCTCCATCAATAATGACTCGAACACGAAAGTTCTTGATTATGAGGAACATCTGAAATAGATTATGGCGTTGTAACTGTTCCACTTGCTCCATTTGAGTACTTAACACTCGCTGCACAATGAGTGTCCTATAATTCTCCGTAGCAGCTGCACTCAATTCTTACTCATGGTTGATATCCATCTCGAGTTCGTCCTCTTTACCTGCAAGGTTAGCTGCAAGAGCATATTCATCCTCAACATCACTAGCACTTACATATCCACCATCATCTGTTGCAATGTATGCTCGTTGACTTGGACAATCCTTCATGGTGTGGCCCATTCCCTTGCATCGGTGGCATACAATCCTGGTCGATTGGCCTATAGAGGCAACCGAAGAAGAGCTCTTGGTTGGACCCTGTACACTTACGGATTTACTTACCTCAGGAGCGTGTGACGGTGTTGAGGGTATTGCTGAACATGCCCTCCTCGAGAAGGGGGCAGTAGACCGTGAAGCTGATCGTGGGGCTGTTTTGTCTTGACCCGACGTTGATTTTGAAGCAATCGAGCTTCCAAAATTGTTACTTGGCCTCTGCTGTCGTCCCTGCAATTCCTTTTCTACCAAACACGCAAGTTGGAAAAATCTAGGAACACTATCGTATTCTTTGTAATCAACTATGTCCTGAATTTCATGCGTTAACCTTCCATAAAAGCGTGCCAACGCAGCCTCTTCATCCTCAATAATATCACAACACAACATACTAATTTGTAGCTCCAGATAATATTCTTCTACGGATCTATAACCTTGGTTTAAGTGCTGTAATTTCTTACGCAAATCACGTTTAAAAGAGGATGGAGCAAATCTGTTACACATAGCAACTTTTAAAGCATTCCATGTCATAGGCGCTAATCCATCGATGCAAACTCTATTCCACTAGATGATTGCAAAATCTTTAAATTCACTAGTGGCTTGCCTAACTCTATTCACTTTAGGAACCAAATGAGCATTAAACTTCTGTTCGACCGTCATCTCCCAATCTAAATACTTTTTAGCATCATAAGTACACGCAAAAGATGGTATAGTAAACTTAACCTTAGCAAATGGATCATCATTAACACGTGGGTTATGTTGCTGAAAATCATTACCTCTCATACCTTGACGGTTGAAATTCTATGGATTCTGTAGTTGTGCATCAAAGGCGTCATGTTCTTGCCTCAAAATTTCTTTATCCGCGACAGACTCCTCTTGTTCATGAGCTGCAACATGAGGATCCAGTTGACCATTGTTTGGTGGCAGATTAACCAATCGATCAAAGCGTGTATTGAGTATTGCAATGCTTTTATTGAGTCATTGCAATGCAGTATTGGTTCTCGCAAGCTTCTTGTCAATGTCGTTACTAATAGTTTGCCAATGACCATCCAACAACATTGTGATTTCTTCTCTCAAAACACACTCTTTCGCATCTGATGTTTCACCTGCCATGGTTAGTAGTAGACAGAAGATAGCAAAAGGTATTATCCCTATCGACTACTAAGTGGTGGAGGTAGAGTCACACACTCTCAAGCGTCTTACTACGCTCTTGCAAGTGTTCTTACCATACACAGCAGTTAGCACAACCGGTGGCTGATTTATGATACCTTATCGGGTGCGAGTGAGGTAGTTGCAAGGGGAGAAATCGTTCTGATCGGGAGAAGGTGTAGCTTGGACAGGTAATATTTAGTAGCAAGGAATATCAATAATTGAAATAAGATTAGCAATGCTTAATAAAAGTCCACAGTACTCGTCACAGTTGTTGGCCCGAACACGTTCCTAGAACTAGCTCAAGCAAGTTGAAAACTATAACACACACAAGCACAATAGAATAAAATTCGCAATGTAAACTGATTCCTTTTTTTTGAATTCTCTCTTTTTTTTGGCACTGTTTGCTTCTTCTCTCTTTTTTTCTGCTTCTTGCTTTTTTTTTTTTGCGAATGTGACACAAACTCAAAACTCTTCTACTGACTTTTCTAAGTCGAAAAAGGTATATGAGTCACAAACTTTTTCTGGAGAGCAGGAATATAAAGGTAATAAAAAGATACTCTCTCTCTGAACTTTGGCTACCTCTGTTTCAGCTATGGTGGTCGAATCCAAGAAGGTGGGCAGAGTGATTGGTCGGACAATGAGTGGATGGTTGGAGTGACTGGTCGGACCCCGAGTGGGTGGTCGAGTGACTGGTCGGGACCCGAGGGGTGGTCGGAGTGACTAGTCAGGACCCTGAGTGGGTCACAAACTCGGCTATAGCAGACTAGGCAAGCCGAGTAACTCGACGACTAAATTAGCAAAGACTCGACGCTAGAAACTAAAACACGATGACTCGACCAGCAACAAGACATCGATGATGGACTCAAACTGAACAACGTGAAAACTGAAAACAAAATTGCGAAAGGCACAAAGTGGTTTGGACAACAAAAAACTAAGATCTAAATCCTTTTTTTTGTGGGGTAATTTTTTGGACTCTGGGTAAAGGAACTCGATGAAACAGAAGGGATAACTGAGATTACCTAACGGGCAACCGAGGCTCTGATACCACTTAATGTGCATTTGCCCGATCTTCCGAAGGTAATATGATAAGTCGATTAGTGAAGTTTCGACGTTGATGATCCAAAGACTCCGATCAGAATAGATCAAGAACCCACGCAACCACTACACCACTACTCCATAGTTATCAACCGTGCTAAGACGCAGCTGAGCTCGCCAAGAAGGCTTTCCTGCAAGCGAATCAAGAACACAAGCAAGAACATGTAGATGCAATCTGAGTATTGCTAATTACCAATGAAGCACTCGAGTTGGGGTTCAAAAAACTTATAAAGGGTGAAACTGTATTAAACAGAATAATCTAATCTAAACTCAAGCCTAAACTATGATGACTACTTTGTATATATGGGGGGGGGGGCGTGAGGAGCTTGACCTAGGGTTGTGCAACCGTGGAGAGAGGCGTGCACAACCTGGACTCCGACTCCGACACGATTACAAAACCCGACAGGGTTCAAAACAGTGATGCAGCACCTTATTCCTTTGACTCTGACTAAACTATAAGGAATATGTGGTTGATCTCATATCCTTTGGAAAGGGCTCATCGTAAGCTTTCTAGAATATCCAAGATTGCCTAAAACGAACTTCGTATGAGAGAGTTATGCCTGTTTTACTGATGTGCTGTCCTGAAACTCGACTTCGACTATGACCACGACTTCGACCCCGACCACAACTAGAGCTCAGCCTTGAGTCTGAGTAGCCTTGGCCTTCGAGGAGTGACATCTGAGAAAGGTTATGGTGCTTCTCCCACGTTCCTATGCAATAAAACATCACAAAAATTTAGTAGTAATTCATCCAAGAAAACATGAACAGTAAGGAACGAGTTCACCTGATGGTCTAATTGTCGTGCACGTACTCTTGTAATTGGACCTTGTATAATTTGAGGATTATTGGTGGTATTGATCATATCTGAAGGAGCCATGGGCTCATCATCCATCAAAACTTCTACTACAGATCTTGATATATCTTTGTGCTTCCAGGATGGATGGATAGAAAAAAGTCATGAGGTTGGTCCAATATCTTCTTTCTCAACTCTTCGACCTTAGGAACTACTATCCTCTTTCCAAACCATAGAACACCTTGATCGTCCATTGAGAAACATCTGGCTTTGCCCTATTTCATCTTCTCATGAATTATGGCCATTCCTTTGTTGTCAAATTGTGATTCCTTAATTTCGTCAAGAAGGGTGGATTTGATCTCAATGTTAGCGAGATAACCTTCTTCGACCATTTGAAGTTCAAGCCTTTGGAATTCACCAAAAGTGTGACGCTTCTGGGCATGACTGTAAGACAAGTGCATCGACCCTTTTGACTCAAAGCATCAACAACTACATTTTTCTTTCTGGGATGGTAGTGAACTTCCAACTCATAGTCTTTGATCAATTCAAGCCATCTTCTCTGCCTCATGTTGAGATCATCTTGGGTGAAGATGTATTAGAGGCTTTTATGATCGGTGTAGATTTTGCAAGGATTTCCTAGGAGATAGTGGTGCCAGATCTTTAAAGCATGCACGATAGCGGTAAGCTCTAGATCACGAGTAGGGTAATTTTTCTCATGGTGCTTCAATTGACGAGAGGCATAAGCAATTGCTCAGCCTTCTTGCATAAGAACACACTCGAGACCAATCGGGAGGCATCACAAAAGATGTCGAAGTTCTTATGGATATTAGGTTGAGTTAGAATAGGAGCGGTCATAAGAAGGGATTTTAAAGTTTGGAAAGCTTCTTCACATTTACCGGACCACTCAAATTTGGTCTCTTTCTTCAATAGCTCAGCCATTGGCTTAGAAATCTTGGAGAAATCCTCGATGAAATGGCAGTAATATACTGTAAGTTCAAGAAAACTCTAGACATCAGTGACACTTCGAGGTTGCACCCACCTGAGAACATCCTGCACTTTACTTGGATCCACAGCAACACCATTCTCAGATAGTACATGACCAAGAAAAGAAACTTCTTTGAGAAAAAACTCATATTTACTGAACTTGGTATACTGGCGATGATCTCAAAGTCATCTGAGAACAATTTGAAGGTGTTTGACACGTTCTTCAGTCTTGAAATACATGAGTATGTCATCAATGAAGATCACAACGAACACATCGAGCTCTTCCATGAATACCGAGTTCATCAAATACAAGAAATAAGCTAGAGCATTGGTGAGGCCAAAGGACATGATGGTTTACTCATAAAGTCCATAATGAGTAGAGAAGGCTGTCTTAGGAATATCTTCAGCTCTAATCTTGATCTAATGGTAATCTAATCTTAGATCAACCTTGGAGAAGAATCGTGCACCAGTTAATTGGTCAAACAAGATATCAATTCTGGGAAGAGGGTACTTGTTCTTGACCGTGACTGCATTTAGTGGTTGATAGTCTACACACATTTGAAGACTGTAGGGAAAATGGCCATATTGGGCCATGTTTGTGTTTTTGGTGATTAATGAAAACCTAGTCAATGTGACTAACATGTTTGCCAAGAATATATGTTAGTAGGTCTTATGGATGCAATACATGAAGAAACCACCGAAGTCGGGACAAAGATTCGTTGAATTGAAAAAAGTCCCAGGAGAAATGAACTCACTGGATGGTCCGGTGTTCACATAGATGAACACACCAGAGAATATGTCCATAGGCATTTGACATCACCGGAAGGTCCGGTGCCAAGTGTCCGGTGCCAAGTGTTTGCTAAACACCGGAGTATTTCTTAGTGACATGTGTGACAAAATGGACACAAGTACTACGTCCGATGGTCCGATGCAATGGAAGTGCACACACCGAACAATGAATAGTGCAAAGAGGAAGAAGAAGTAGAAGACCCCACCAGATAGTCCGGTGATTGATTTGAACACACCGAAGGCAAGCACTAGAGCATTGCTAAAAAAAGGGGAGAATGCAGTGACCTCACTGAAGGTCCGGTGCTCTGAAGATCATCTCACAAGAGTAATATTTCCAGAGAAGGCTGCATTTGGCTCGGATGGCTAAGGATTGCTCACCGGATAGGGCACATTGATGAAGATTATGATCATCACATACCCAAATCTCCATCCAAAGGTAAAAGAGGTAATGAAGCTAGATGAAAAAAATCCTTTCATTTGATGTAGCTCTTTTTATCTCATATAGGATTGCATATGCTTATTCCAATTTATTGCAATGCCTAGTGTAGATTTTCATATGGTAGGTTGCTTGTGTTTCTCTCTTATCCATGAGCAGCCTACATGGTTTATTAATTGTAGGTTCTTTTTATGGCACTAGTTTTACAATTGATATCTTTTATATGTCATGATCCAATCTATAGGATAAAAATCCCCATTGTTATCAATAACAAGTGCATATATCTCACAAGTATTCAACACTTATATGCACACATTTATAGGGAGTATATCCTATAGGTTGTGATTTTGAGATTAACATGTGTTGCTAGTAACATGTTTTATAGTCTCATGGAGCAATTAACATGTCCTTGGAGGTATGCAATGCTCAAACACTTCAATTGGTATTATTGTCAAATCTTTGTTCATTTAAGTTACCTCCATGCATAATATAGCTTAAACTTCCTACATTGATATATTGTTTAGTTGTTCATATGTTTTATTCTCATCATATGTATTCACACATATAGAGGGAGTTTAGACTATATTATGTGAGTTTCATAAATTGTGATACATGTGCTTTTGTAGCTTACAATTGGTATCATACCCTACAATAGGTATCATTCATTTGTAGTGATATCCATTAAATTGGTATCCTTTCAACTGGGTCATGATTTGTGAAGCTCTCTCCCATGTGCTCTAATATTTTTCTCTTTAAGTTCAACATGTGCATATAGTCCTTTTTGGGGATTGTTGACAAAGGGGGAGAATTTGGATGACCAAAGCAAGAAGCAAGTAACAAGGGAGATTATAGCAAACAAGGAAGATGGTCTAGGAATGCTAAAGTTGACAAAGGGAGAGAAGAAGAAGATGCTAGAAGCAACATAAGGCGCCTACATCAACAAAAGAGAAGCTCTTGCATAGGTCGATAAATGGAGATAGTGGCAATGGAAAAAGGGGAAGCCACAACAAAGGGGGACTAATTGGTAAGAACATGCATCCAAGCAATATGGTAAGAATTTATGCTCATTTATGACCTTTACATTTGGTATCATTTGTTATTTACAATTTGTTTTGGTTGTGTTGTCATTAATCACCAAAACAGGGAAATTGTAGGAAAAATGGCCATATTAGACCATGTTTGTGTTTTTGTGATTAATGACAACATAATCAATGGGACTAACATGTTTGCCAATAATATATGTTAGTAGATCTCATGGATGCAATACATGAAGAAGCCACCGAAGCTAGGACAAAGTTTGGTTGAATTGGAAAAAGTCCCAGGAGAAATGAACTCACCAGATGGTCTGGTGTCCACATAAAGGAACACACCGGAGAATATGTTCAGAGGAATTTGACGTCACCAGAAGGTCTGGTGCCAAGTGTTTGCTAAACACCAGAGTATTTCTTAGTGACACGTGTGCAAAATGGACACAAGTACTACATCGGATGGTCCGATGCTATGGAAGTGCACACACTAGACAATGAATAGTGCAAAGAGGAAGAAGAGAAGACCCCACCGGATAGTCCGGTGATTGATTTGAACACACCAGAGGCAAGCACCAGAGCATTGTTGAAAAAGGGGAGAATGCATGGCCTCACCGGAAGGTTCGGTGCTCTGAAGATCATCTCATCGTAGTAATACTTCAAGAGAGGGTTGCATTTGGCTCGGATGGCAGAGGATTGCTCACCAGATAGTCTGCTGATGAATTGATAAGCACCGGAGAAGGCACCAGAGCAATTTAAACAGAGAAGATGTTGGCTCGAATGGCTATGGTATACTCATCGAAAAGTCCGGTGATGAAGATGCAGTATACACTAGAGTATCCGGTGTTCACAATGACTTGAGTGGGGTTCAAACGGCTAGTTTGTGAGAGTGTACTCACCAGATGATTCAGTGTTAGTACTATTATTCTCACCGGATCATCTAGTGTTAACAGCCTTTTAGAGTCGTTAGGTTGACAGCTAGTGCGCGGGTTTGAGGCTATAAATACCCCTCCACTCAGTCATTTGAAGTAGTGGCATGTAGCAGAGTCTAGAGAAGTTCATATACACATGAGAAGACATCCAAGCCGCCAAAGTGCTTAAAGTGATCATCCAAGGCAAATTAAGCACAAGATTAGAGAGTGATTAGTGCTTATAGGCCTATAGAGTGTGTTGTTAGGTGATTGCTGCCTAGAGAGTGGATCAAGGAGTGATCCAAGCTTGTACCTCTTGGTATGCCGGTGCCATGGAGTCTTGGTGACTCGTCGGCAACTTGGGCCGGAGTTGCTCAAGCTTGTTGAGACTCCGACTTGGTGTGGAGTGGTGACGATAAGCGTGTACGGGCCTTGGTGGCTCAAGCTCCGAAGTAATCATGGCGGTAAGGAACCAGAAGAGAGGCTAGTGGTGAGACCTTGCCTTTGTGGCTCATCCGGGTGGAGGCCTTGTTTTTGTGGCTCGGTGATTCAAGAGCCGTGACCGGGTGCCGACCGGGAGCATATCCTTTGTGGAGCTCCAATATGGACTAGGGGTGGTATTAATGCCATCGATATCACGGGAAAAAAATCCTTCGAGTTTGCTCTCTCTACCTTATTTACGTTTTCGACTTTACTTACTTGCAATTTACCTTCTTAGATAAGTTGCAAGCGCTTTGATTGGTAGAGTAGACACACTAGATAAACCTAGAGCACATTTAGATAGAAATTGATATAGGTTTATCTTGTGTTGTTTTTGGAGCTAAAATAGTTCTAAGTGTCCTAATTCACCCCCCTCTTACGATGTCACCGATCCCTACAAGTGATATCAGAGCCTCGTGCTCTTAATAGGCTTAACATCTTAGAGTTCCAGAGGCATTTTACCTCACTGAAAGGTCCGGTGCCAAGCATTTGCTAAACACCAGAGTATTTCTTAGTGACACGTGTGCAAAATGGTCACAAGTACTACGTTGGATGGTCTGATGCTATGGAAGTGTGCACACCAGACAATGAACAATGCAAGGAGGAGTAAGAAGTAGAAGACCCCACTGGTGATGAGTAATGTTGGCCTGATCTTCCGATAGGTAGCGATAAGTCGGTGGATGGAGAACTCGACGTTGATGATCCAAAGGCTTCGACCCGAACAGATCGTCTCCCTTGCAATCACTACACCACAGCTCCGTTGGTTATCAACCGTGTCGCGCGGTTGACCTCGCCAAGAAGTCTCAATCCCTGCAAGCGTACCGAGAACACAAGCAAGAATGTAGAAGATGCAATCTGAAATATTGCGAATAGAATTCAAGCACTCGAAGTTGGGGTTCCACAAACACTTGCGGCGGCCTAGTCGCAAATCTGAAATGTTAAATGTGGGACTAACCCCATAATCTGCAGGCAACTCAAGCTTATATGCATTATCATTGATCTTTTCCACAATTTTAAAAGGACCATCAGCTCGAGGCAGCAATTTAGACTTTCTCAAATCAGGAAACCTATCTTTGCGCAAATGTAACCACACAAAATCACCAATTTCAAAAGTAATATGTTTCCGACCTTGGCTACCATAAGTTCTATACTTCTCATTCATCTTTTCAATATTTTGTTTAGTCAACTCATGCATTTTCAGAATCAAATCAGCACGTGTCTTAGCATCAAAATTCAATTTCTCGGATGTTGGTAAAGGAAGTAAATCAATAGGGGCACGAGGGTTAAAACCATACACTACCAGAAACGGACTTACCTTGGTGGTGGAGTGAACTGATCTGTTGTAAGCGAACTCAATATGGGGTAGACACTCTTCCCACATTCTCAAATTTTTCTTCAAAACAGCCCGCAACATGGTGGATAATGTGCGGTTCACAACCTCCGTTTGTCCGTCGGTTTGAGGTTGACATGTCGTCGAAAACAGCAGCTTTGTCCCAAGTTTATTCCAAAGTGTCCTCCAAAAGTGGCTCAAAAATTTTGCATCACGATCCGAAACAATGGTGTTAGGCACTCCATGCAAGCGAATGATTTCCCTGAAAAACAAATCAGCTATGTTTGTAGCATCATCGCTCTTGTGACAAGGTATAAAATGTGCCATTTTTGAAAAACGATCCACAACGACAAATATACTATCCCTCCCCCTCTTGGTCCTAGGCAATCCTAAAACAAAATCCATAGAAATATCCTCCCAAGGCACACTAGGAACAGGAAGAGGCATATAAAGTCCATGTGGGTTCAAACGAGACTTAGCTTTATTGCAAGTAGTGCAGCGTGCCACGTAGCACTCGACGTCGCGCCTCATCTTAGGCCAAAAGAAGTGAGTAGCCAGTACATTCTCGGTCTTCTTCACTCCAAAATGTCCCATCAAACCACCTCCATGCGCTTCCTGCAAGAACAATAGGCGAATAGAGCTAGCTGGGATGCATAGCCTGTTAGCACGGTATAGTAATCTATCATTCAGGACATATTTATTCCAAATTCTTCCTTCTTTACAATGTTCAAAAGCATCTTTAAAGTCCAAATCAGTAGCATATAATCCTTTAATTTTTTCTAAACCAAAAATCTTATGATCGAGTTGGGACAGCATGGTATAACGTCTAGATAACGCATCTGTAATGACATTGTCTTTACCTTTCTTGTGTTTAATGATATAAGGAAATGACTCTATAAATTCAACCCATTTAGCATGACGTTTGTTCAGTTTGGCTTGGCTTCTAATATGTTTCAAAGCTTCATGATTAGAATGAATAATAAACTCCTTGGGCCAAAGATAATGTTGCCATGTTTCTAAAACTCGCACTAAAGCATACAACTCCTTATCATAAATCGAATAATTAAGAGATGGCCCATTCAATTTCTCACTAAAATAAGCAACGCGTTTACCTCCTTGTAGTAGCACTCCTCCAATTCCAATGCCGCTAGCATCACATTCTAACTCAAAAGTCTTACCAAAGTCCGGAAGTTGGAGTAGAGGTGCATGCGTAAGCTTATCTTTCAGCGTATTAAAAGCTTGTTCTTGTGCTGGCCCCCATTGGAACGGAACGCCCTTCTTTGTCAACTCATTTAGTGGGGCAGCAATGGTGCTGAAATATCTCACAAAACGCCGATAGAACCCTGCAAGGCCATGAAAGCTTCTCACCTGTGTGATAGTCCCAGGGGTCGGCCAGCTCTTGATGGCTTCAATTTTAGCTTCGTCCACTTCAATTCCTTGTGGAGTAACAACATAGCCAAGAAAAGCAACTCTATTCGTGTAAAAGGTGCACTTGTCAAGGTTAGCAAACAAACGTGCCTCTCTCAAAGCAGTAAAAACAGCACGTAGATGATCAATGTGTTCTTCATGTGACTTGCTATAGATCAAAATATCATCAAAGTACACCACCACAAATCTTCCTATGAAAGCACGTAAAACCTCATTCATCAATCTCATGAAAGTGCTAGGTGCATTAGTTAAACCAAAAGGCATCACTAACCACTCATATAGACCGAACTTAGTTTTGAAAGCAGTTTTCCATTCATCTCCCAATTTCATTCTTATTTGGTGGTAACCACTACGCAAGTCAATCTTCGTGAAAATAATAGAACCATTCAACTCATCAAGCATATCGTCTAGCCTAGGAATAGGGTGATGATACCTTATTGTGATATTATTAATGGCTCTACAATCAACACACATGCGTCATGTACCATCTTTCTTAGGAACCAAAAGAACAGGAACAGCACAAGGACTAAGGCTCTCTCGTACGTACCCATGGTCCAAAAGGTCTTGGACTTGTCGCTGAATTTCCTTAGTCTCCTCCGGATTGGTCCTATATGCAGCGCGGTTTGGCAATGTTGCTCCCAGGATCAAATCTATTTGGTGCTCTATCCCTCTCAATGGTGGCAGCCCCGGGGGTATCTCAGTTGGAAAGACATCCTTATACTCCTGCAAAAGGTTAGTGACAGCAACAGGCAAAGATCTAGGTATATCATCAATTGAAAATAAAACCTCTTTGCATACGAAAGCATAGCACAAAGTATCATTATCTTGAATTTCAGCAAGGTCAGATTTAGTAGCAAGCATAACACCACCCTGTAACTTAATGCCTTCGGACCTAGGTGTGTTCTTCTCTTTCTTAGGTGGAAAAACAGATTGAGCTACTTGCTGATTTTCAGATTTCAAAACACGTTCTTTCTTTTCTTTTTCAGCTAAAGCTTTATCACATTGCACAATTTCAGCAGGTGTCAAAGGAAGCAAAGAGATTTTCTTTCCCTTGTGCATGAGAGAGTATTTATTACTTCTACCATGGTGTGTAGCATCGGTATCAAATTCCCAAGGACGGCCTAACAAAAGTGAACATGCTTGCAAAGGCACCACATCAAAATCAACATAGTCATGGTAGGAACCAATAGAAAAATGTACTCTCACAGATTGTGTTACCTTAACCTTACCGCTGTTATTGAACCACTGAATGTAGTATGGATGAGGATGTGCACGTGTTGGCAAGGAAAGATCCTTCACAAGATCGGAGCTCAAGAGGTTGTTGCAACTCCCGCCATCAATTATGGTACGAACACGGGCATCTTTGACAATGAGGAATGTCTGGAATAGATTATGGCGTTGTAGCTGCTCTGCTTGCCCCATTTGAGAACTCAAAACTCGCTTCACAATGAAGGTGCGTGCTGCATAACTCTCCGTGGCAGCGGTACCATTAATCTCCTCCCCCTCACTATCCATGTCATGATCGGCTGCAAGATTAGCTTCAAATGCATATTCTTCCTCGACATCACTATGACTAACATATCCACCATCTGCTGTTGCGGAGTATGCTCGCTGGCTTGGGCAATCCTTCATGACATGGCCAATACCTTGGCAGCGACGGCACACAATGCCCGTTGTACGACCCGTGGTAGCTGCACCTGAAGAAGAGCGTGGCATTGGATCCTGTGACACAGTAGATTTACTCACCTCACGTGATGGTTGTGGTGCTTCTGCTGAACGCGCCCGAGTGTTGGAGGAGGGGGCAGCAGATCGTGTAGATGTAGAAGGGAATGTTGTTGCTTGTGTACTCCCAAAATTGTTCCGCAATTTCTGCACCTGTTGTCGACCCTGCAGTTCTTTTTCTGCCAAGATAGCAAAATGGAACAACCTATTGGTAGTATTGTAATCTTTATAATCAACAAGGTCCTGAATTTCACGTCTCAACCCGGAGTAAAAACGAATCATGGTATCCCCATCGTCCTCTTGTATACTACAACGAAGCATAGCAATTTGAAGCTCTTGATAGTAATCATGCACAGATTTAGAACCTTGATTTAAGCGCTGTAATTTCTTTTTCAATTCACGTGTATAATCAGGAGGAATAAATCTATTGTGCATGGCACGCTTTAGTCTAGGCCATGATTCAGGTTCTAAGCCACTAGAAACTAGACCATTCCCCCAAATAATAGCATAATTCGTGAACTCACAAGTGGCTAGTCTAACTCTATGCATTTCAGGAACCATATGAGAACTATACTTTTGATCAACTGTCATTTCCCAATTCAAATAAGCATCAGCATCATATGCACCATCAAAAGGAGGCATTGAAAACTTAATCTTAGAATAAGGATCATCGCGACCGTTGCGATTAACATTATTACCTCTATTACCTTGACGACGTTGTTGTTGGCCACGACGTAATTGTTCAGCATGAGGACGTTGCTCAGCACGCGCATCTTGCCCAACAAAAACCTCACCATCTTCTTGGTCACCATTATTAGTATCATCATCATCATCATGTGAATGGTTATCATCCTATGGTGGCTGTCGCAACTCAAGGTCGTTGACTCGCGTGACGAGGTTACCAATGCTTGTTCTAATGTCTGTCAATAGCCTAGTATGATCCTGCAAGGCTTTGTTGAGTTCTTCTTTGGACACACAATCCTTAAAATCCGGCAGAGAGCCATCACCTGACATGGTTAGTAGAAAACAAAGGACAACAAATATTATCCCTATCAACTACTAGGTTGTGGAAGGTGGAATCACACACACTCAAGCGTCTTACCACGCTCTTACAAATGTTCATACCCATGCAGCAAGGAGGAACAACCGTGGAAGCGTGGGATGATTGCAAGAGTGAACCTGTTTGGATCAAAGGAGGTGGAGCTTGGAAGGCACAATATGGTAGCAAGGATTAGCAATAACTGTAATCAGATGAGCAAAGCTAAATAAGTGTCCAAAGTATGAATCACAGTTGCTGGTCTATCACGTGTCCCTAGTCCTAGCACAACAGCTGAAACAAAGCTAAAAAGGATGATCAGAGAAAGACACAGCAAATAGCACAATGATCTGTGTGTTCTCTATGTGCTCCTCTTTTTTTGTCTTTTAGCACTAGTAGGAATCACAATTTTTTTTTTGTATTTTTCTGATATTTTTTTCTGAACTAGAAGCACACAAGCAACAACCACAGAAATTTTTAGCTCAAATGGATGCAAAATGTGGCCTATAGAAAATCAAGCACGTTCTCTGAAAAGCGTGCGGAAACTTCGCGGCTCGAATACTCAATCTTCCGAGCCGAATTTGGGAAATTTCTTTCGGAGGAACCCGGCAAGGCCGGGGAGCAACAGATGTAACTTTTTCTGTAGATATCCGTGAAATTTTTTTTTGCCTGATTCCGAGTCCGTATGAGAAAGTTATGGCTGTTTTATTAAACCCCTGTCGAGTTAGGGTTTTTTTTCAAGCAACTCTTGCAGAAATTGACCTCTTTAAGATATTGCAAGCAATAGGATCGCGAGATGAACAAGGATGGCAGCAGTGGCAGGGCAATTGATACAAAGCGGCTTGCAACCTATCTAGGGTTGGCGTGGCGGAAAGTACCACAAGGCGGCTCGCGGTGGCAAATCGAGTAATGTGGTGGCTCGACTTGTTGGTAGGGATGGTGGCGATGGGATAGCGGCGTGATCAAAACAGCACGGAGCGTTGACTAAAAACCAAGAACACGACTCTAAAACCAGCAACAAGACTCGACCACGGACACAAGCTCAACAACGCGCAACTGAAAACAAAAATTGCAAAGGCACAAAGGGTTCTAGGGCAGCGGAAATTGACGGAATTTTTTTTGGCTTTTTCTAGACTCTAGGTAATGAAAAACAGACTAATCTAAAGGGGAAAACAAAATTACCTAACGGGCAACCTGAAAATCTGATACCAGTTGATGAGTTATGTTGGCCTGATCTTCCGATAGGTAGCGATAAGTCGGTGGATGGAGAACTCAACGTTGATGACCTAAAGGCTTCGACCCGAACAGATCGTCTCCCTTGCAATCACTACACCACAGCTCCGTTGGTTATCAACCGTGTCGCGCGGTTGACCTCGCCAAGAAGGCTCAATCCCTGCAAGCGTACCGAGAACACAAGCAAGAACGTAGAAGATGCAATCTGAAATATTGCGAATAGAATTCAAGCACTCGAAGTTGGGGTTCCACAAACACTTGCGGCGGCCTAGTCGGTCCGGAACAAGAGCAAAAATCTCACAATTCGTGTGTAGATCAATATCTAAGCAAAACCCAACCCTAATTAGGGCGGTGGATACTGTATATAAAAGACTAGGGTCATCCAAGGACCCCTGGACGTGTCCCTAATGGACTCCAACATGTTACACGGCCCAACGACCCAAAAGATGGTGGCGCAGCACCCTGATAGATTCTAGATGTCGCCTTGTTTCGACGATTCCTATTGACTCAGAAAGAATTTGGACACGGGACCAGTTCTGTTGGAAAGCTTATCTCCTTAGCTTTCCAACCATGTGTAGAACGTTGAAAACGGAGTCCGTATGCGTCCTGGGCGATGATTTTAGTGCAGACTGGTCCTGGACTCCGAAACGGACTCGAACTGGATTGGACCTCCACCTTGGCTTGGGCGCCCTTGCTGTTCTTCTCCCGTGTTCCTAAGTAACAATACATCACAATTATTCAGTAGCATCCCATCCTCATCAAAATATAAAGGAACACTAAGGAACGAGCTCACCTCATGATTTAGTTGACGTGCACGAGCTCGTGTCAATGGACCTATTGTTGGAGGAATACTTGGTGTGTGTATCCGAAAGAGTGATGTCCTCATCAACTGGATAGTCCGGTGATTGATTTGAACACACCGGAGGCAAGCACTGGAGCATTGTAGAAAAAGGGGAGAATGCAGTGACCTCACCGGAAGGTTTGGTGCTCTGAAGATCATCTCACCGGAGTAATATTTCAAGAAAGGGTGCAATTTGGCTTGGAGGGCTGAGGATTGCTCACCGGATAGTCCGGTGATGAATTGATAAGCACCGGAGAAGGCACCAGAGCAATTTACATAGAAAAGATGTTGGCTCGAATAGCTAAGGTATACTCATTGGAAAGTCCGTGATGAAGATGCAGTATAGACCGGAGTGTCCGGTGTTCACAATGGCTTGAGTGGGGTTCCAACGGCTAGTTTGTGAGAGTATACTCACCGGATGATCCGGTGTTAGTACTACTATTCTCATCAGATCATTCGGTGCTAATAGCTTTTCAGAGCCATTGGGTTAACAGCTAGTGCATGGGTTTGAGGCTATAAATACCCCTCAACTTAGTCATTTGAAGTAGTGGTGTGTAGCTGGAGTCCAAAGAACTTCATATACACCTGAGAAAACATCCAAGCCACCAAAGTGCTTAAAGTGATCATCCAAGGCAAATTAAGCACAAGATTATAGAGTGATTAGTGCTTATAGGCCTAGAGAGTGTGTTGATGGTGATTGCTGCCTAGATAGTAGATCAAGGAGTGAGCCAAGCTTGTACCTCTTAGTACACCGACACCTTGGAGTCTTGGTGACTCGCCGGCAACTTGAGCCAGAGTTGCTCAAGCTTGTTTACCCTCCGACTTGGTGTGGAACGGTGACGAGAAGCTTGTACGGGGACGCAAAGACCCTTGCCTTTGTGGCTCAAGCTTTGAATTGATCACAGTGGTAAGGAACTGGAAGAGACACTAGTGGTGAGACCTTACCTTGGTGGCTTGGTGGCTCATCAGGGTGGATGCCTTATCTTTGTGACTCGGTGGCTCAAAAGCCTTGACCGGGTGCCAACCGGGAGCATATCCTTTGTGGAGCTGCAACGTGGACTAAGGGCGGCATCCATGCCATTGATACCATAGAAAAAAAATCCTTTTGCCAAGTTTGCTCTCTCTATCTTATTTACGTTTCCACATTTACTTACTTGCAATTTACCTTCTTATATAAGTTGCAAGCACTTTGATCGGTAGAGTAGACACACTAGATAAACCTAGAGCACATTTAGATAGAAATTGATATAGGTTTATATTGTGTTGTTTTTGAAGCAGAAATAGTTTTAAGTGTCCTAATTCACCCCTTCTTAGGATGTCACCGATCCCTACAAAGACTCCGATACTTATTCTTGACGAAGAGAGCCGAGCATCCATAGGGTGAGGAGCACGGTCGAATTTAGCCTTTCTCTAGTAACTCCTTAAGTTGCTTCTTCAATTATGCCAGCTCGTTTAGAGGCATTCGGTATGGCTATTTAGAGATGGGTGCTATCCCATGTTGGAGTTTGATAACAAACTCGATGTCCCGGTCTGGTGGCATTCTGAGTAATGCTTCATGGAACATGTTGGGGTACTTGCACACAACCAGAATGGAAGTGAGGTTGGATGGGGAATCAACTTCTAAGGAATAAAGGGAAGAATCATTCTCCTTAAGATGGAGAGTGACTCGGGCATTTGAAGGACTTGTGAAAGAAATTGACCTTGATGCACACTGGATGGTTGTATCATTCATAGTTAACCAATTCATACCCAAGATGACATCTAATCCCTTTGTATCGATCACAAGGAGATTAGTACTGAAACTGACCCCATTGATAAGGAGATTGGCATTGAGAACTATGTGGTTGGTGTATAGCTCACCACTAGGTGCTCTTTTGATATGCGGTATAGCCATGCGTTAGATTGGAAACCGATGAGCTTGTGCATAGCTCCTCTTCATAAATGAATAAGAAGCTCCAGAATCAAATAAACTGTGGTAGGATGAGAATCAATGAAAATCGTACCCAACAGGATGGTTGTGTCCTCACTAGCTTCTTCCGTGATTGTGTAGTTGACATGATCACACTTCTGGTCTTGGGCAATCTGCTTTCTAGGACGTTGTTGTCCAAGAGGTGGTGGGGGTTTTGGGATGTTCACTACACCACCTTTCTTGGGCAAACGACAGTCATGGACGATATGGCCTTCACGTCCGCAGTTGTAGTAGAGTGCACAGATATCAACACTTGGATTCCTTCCTTAACTCCTGGTAGACTATCGAGGTTGCCCTTGAGGAGGAGGATATGGTTGATGAATCATCCACATCGACTGCGGAGGAGCCGAAGTTGCAGTTTGTAGAGGAGGGGGTCTAGAACGGGGGTGTTGAAAGCCGCCACTTGTTGATGTCAATATGGCTCTCTTGCGCTTCTTTTCTTCTTGGTTGCACTTCACTATGTGTTCAATCGTGATTGCCATTCTCACTATCTTGTTGAAATCCTCAAACTCGAGAGCTGCAAGGTATTCTTGCATCTTGGTGTTGAGTCCACCGAAGAACCTCTCCTGCTTCTTCTCATCAGTCTTCACTTCATTAGTTGCATATTGGGCTAGGTAATTGAATTCCTATCCATTATCCATCACCTTCTTGCTTCCTTGCTTGAGATCAAGAAAGGCATGCCTCTTGATATCCAATACGCCTTTCAGGATATGATAGGCATGAAATGCCTCATGGAACTCCGCCCATGTAAAGTGATTGACAGCTGGGTGCATAGCTATCTGGTTGGTCCACCAGGCACCTGCCGCTCCTTGGAGTTTATGTGCAACATGGAGAGCCTTCTCTGGTCTCTGCACCGAATAAGATCGTGTTTCTACTGAATAGTGTGAAGACAATGATCCACATCCAAGGGATCATTGGCCTTGGTCAAGGTAGGAGGCTAGGTTTGAAGAAAGTCGGAGTAGTCGTGACCAGAGGGAGTAGTGTTCTAAACAAGCGCTTGGAGAAGGAGAGTTTGGTCTTTGTGGTTTTTCTCGATCCGCATCAAGACATTGGCCAAGGTCGGAGGAGGGGGTGCTGGAGGTGGCTTTTGCCCTTGAGAAACCTCCAAGATGTCATTCCCAGCTCTAGGGCGGGTCCTCATCCTGTTGTTAGACACAATTAGCAATGGTAAGGGCGAAAGAAAAGATGAACATAGACTTCAATTTAGAAAATCAACTAGGTTGGATCAAGGCATGAGATGCTCGTGAGTAGCCTTTCCACCACATTTCACATGCATCACACGATTTCAACGGCAAAATAAAGTGATCCCACATCCATGATCATCCTCATAGTAGGTTTAAATACATTACAATTAGGGCATAATATAGCTAATTAATTGTCACAAAGTTCACAAAACAGAAGCTATGCCATATTACATGTTTTTGCCTCAAACTAGCCCAGAACCACTCGTCATACTGAGGTCTAGCAAAGTCCTCAGAAAATTCATCTAAAAGATGAGCTTGAGGAGAGCCCATGTCATTGGGAGCACTTGGGTGCGTAAGATGCTACGATTCGTCTAACAACATTTCCATCATGACATCAGAACTATAAACTAAGACACATGCAATCCATTTGATGCTCTCGGACCATGACAACGGGGATGAGGTACCCTTGTGCCTAGCACCACCGGAAAGCAGTGAGAGTAAGGTGCTCTCCCATACGACATGATATGCCCTCTCCATGCAATACCTTGCATGTCGTAGTTGGTTGTAGCGCCTTCGTGTCTCCCACAGTTTAGTCTTAGTGCAGTAGTAAGATTGGTCCAATGAGCAAACCAATTCTACCATGCGGTGCTCACTTAGTGGGGTTGCATTCAGAACATCTTCAAAGTTGTTGACATTGTTGCCTCCTCGAAAGGGAAAATGGATAAATGGCCACCCACTTAATACCGCAAAGGGTGGCCATCGCCTTGTATGCCACAACTTGAATCACCGTCTCTTCTGAAGTTCCAGCTGCTTCAAAATAGTAGGGGTTGGCTCCACCTTCAATGATATGCACTCGGATGTCCACGCTCGCCAAATAATCCACCAAATCAGGTCCAATTCCTTGAGCATGCACTGTATACTCGACGCAAAGGTGAAATTTGTGCGCCAAAGCATCTCACGGAGGAGTGCTAGGAAACCTTCCACACCCTTAGCACAAGTAGCCATCACCATGGTAAAAGCAACCATCCTTAAGTAATGAAAGAAGAAGAAAAGTTAGAAATCTATTTAATTACTTACGGCATGAAGCAATAAGAGAAAACATAGCTCTAGGAGAAGGGAAGAAATAAATTAAACAAACGATCTTCATTTCAAACTTTTACTTCAATTAGTGGTTCTAAGTGGAGTTGCCAAATTTTATCTACCTTCTCGTTACGGAATCTAGGGTCACTCAGTTGAACCTTGCTCTGATTCCATGACTGTGAGAGCCGCCTAAATCGCATTTAGCTTAATCGAACATGTCGACATGATATTAAGATGAGAGCTAGCACATGCTCGATAACCGATATGCCATGTGCTAACACACATCTAAACCGCCCATCACACTAGAATTCAATTAAAAAGAATGCAATTCCAGTATTCTTGGTACATTCTTGCTAGGATCACATAAGTACTTTTACATATGTTCATGACGATAAGGAACAACAAGTGTAAAATTATATTACAACACAGTTCATCAAAAGTTATCAGAGTAAAACAACTAGTGTCAAGTTATCCTTACCTAACTCATAACCAAGACTAGAACTATATTACAACGAGATCTTTCTAGTACATCATCATCTAGATACACAACAAAAAAATATATACAATAAAATAACAAAAGCAGCCAATGATGCATTTTCCCTTAAGCATCACTGGGGTTAGTCTCGTGTCACTTGGCTTTACTCTTGCCTATCACTAACATGGGCAGACTAAAAGTAACCAAACATCGACTCGTCCTCACCAGCAACAAACACTCAACAAAAGCATCATGAGTACAAAGGTAGTCGCAAGACTTACACATATGGGTATATATATATATATTCTTGACTCGAATGATAATTCATTTGGTTGTGGCAAGGAAACTAAGCCATATTCTGACACATTTGCTTAAATGCAATTTTCATCATCTTAATGTGTATGTACCTAAGTATGAATACTTAGGTGACTCAACTGGCATGGCCCACTTTTTCCAAAATTCCTACCCATAGCTTAATGAATAACCTTATACAAGTGATCAACCCGAAGGAATCACATCGACCTTTCCCTCTCATGTTCATCAATGTTGAACATGATCATCAACTCAAGACATCACGTAACATCTACGACGAGCTATCAAGATACCAAGCATGCTCATGACTGAGAGCACGGCAAGTCGAATTATTCTTACAACCCTATAGAGGGTACATATTTATCCGCACGAAACGGGTCCATCCTTGGCCCTTGTGACAACCTTTCTCATATGTGTTGCATCAGACTGGCCCATGCCTACGCTGCCGAGGATACCTAGTTTACACCGAGGCTCTTTCCCATTGGACAGCCTAGGGTCCTTGCCGTCCCAGAATAAACTTCTCCATCTCATCATTTTTCTCAACACATCGCAGGGACACAGTTAGTCGAGGCACATAACATACGATATTTAGCTGATGTGTCCCTTGTATGGATATGTGGTAAGTATGGTAAGTGTTGAGCACATGCAAACATCGGTACTTAATCAACTTAAGCGGGGCTACGGCATCCGAGACTCCTTTCTCATTTGTCCAAACCACCTGTTGAAGTCTCATAACCAACACACTTACCACATTTACTTAACCAGCATCATACAGTTTGTAATACATGTCCTATAACTCACAAATGATGGTGACATCCACCGCTTGACTTGTACCAATACACTAATCATAGCTAAGCAGTTATTAAACGCTAGACTTAATTCTATTCATTACCCAAGGTTACAAGGATACGATAACATCAATCACAAGAAAGGTAATGCAACAATATAGGATCTACCCAGGTTACCTTCATAACTGAACTTAACTAATGCTACTAACGCATACAATAGTAGCACGTTAAAACACATGACCATTGTAAAGTAAGGGTGCAATATGATAGATGCTTGCCTTGGTTTCCTGCTGCTTCGTCCATGTACAACTCCGATTCGTTGTCGCTCTCTTCATGTACAACTCTGATTCGTTGTCTCTCTCGACTTCTTGAACTGTCAAAATGTCACTCTCTAATCAAAGGAATACACATCGAACAAATAAAGGAACAAGCAAAGATATATGCTTTATGATACATGATCGCCAACAATATGCAATGTGATATGTTATAAAAACATTTGCAAAATAATGCTAATTTATTGGGCCGGCAAAGGTTTAAACATCGCATGAGGTTACTTAAGCTCAATGGGTACTGAGTAGCCAGTGATCAAATTGATATAGGTGGTGGTTAGACCATGGGGGTTGAACAAAGAATAAATCAGTATTGAGTAGACCTGGCAATTAGATCGAGATAGGTAGCGGCAGAATGGCCCAGATGGCGGTTTGACTCCTGTTTGTGGAGTCTGACTGAAGTCTAACCGGCCAAGTCAGGTCCTAGTGGTTAGATCGGCCCAGGTGGCGATCAAACCGCTGGGCTTGGTCGACGGCACCTCGGTGAGGTTGCCGATGATGCCTTCAACCAAGAATAGTACCAAAACACTCTATAAAATTAGAAGAATGTTTTTAGGTGGTTTGGTTGACATGCACGTGGCCAAACTCGATGACCCCATGGATGAAGTCCATGGTTAGGGTGGAGCTTCGGTCTACACTAATAGGGATCGGTTTGAGCTCGGGGAGGATGGGGAAAATTGTGGGGAAAGTTTTACCTTGGTGCGGGGAAGCTTTCTAGTGGGTTTGCCTACTTCGGAGAAGTTTCAATTCGAAGATCGGGTTCCGGGGTGGTGGTTGGCCTTGAGGTGGAAGAGGACGTGGGCAAACATCTTCCAGCGAAGAACATGGTGGTAAGGAGCTCTTGGAAGCCTTCGGGGAGTTCGGGGAAGCCTTCTTCGTCGATCTCTGGTCGTTGTGGTGGTCGGGGTGGTCTTCGCTCCTCTCTCTTGGTTTTGGGTTGGAGGAAGAAATGAGTGAAGGAGAGAGTGTGAGAGTTGGTCGATTGGGCTTTAAGTGGGGCTCTGAGCTCTACCGGTCGGACCACGGGTTGGGTCCACATGTTGAAAGTTTTCTTTCTTTTTCCTATTTCTTCCTATTCTTTTTCTTATCCTTCATTAATGGTATTGGGGCTTCGTAACTATTTCTAAATAATTCCCACTCACATACATAATATATGTATGGTGGAAATGTGAGTCGGTTGTCAACATAACCTTTCAAAAAGTTTTTGAAAACGCTTAATACAAACCATAAGCATGATGTATGATGCATGTGCGTGCTTGATGACTAGGTTAGAGTTTTCGGGATATGACATTACTCCTCTCCTCGCTCATATATATATATCCTTGACCACGTGGTCTTCATTACCCACAACGCTCTTTATCTGCCAGCCTGTGGCTGCTTCATGTCCTCCAGGGAGGAGTTTTTTTTGTCTTGTATTCGGCCATGTGCGGCCGGGAATTGCTGCTTAGCCTAAGGATCAGTACTGTGAAGTCGCTTGTAGTTGCCATAGGAGAACTTCAAAAAGTAACCAGCAACATCACCTTTTGAAAGGGTCATGACATTAGTAATTTAACTCTCTAGGACCAGTGATGTCTAGCTAGCACTTTGCTGGAATTAATTATTGTTGGGTCTGATCATTGGATCACGTGCGCGACCACTCTAGATTCACAACAACGCAAGTGACCAGGTTTCTCGATCACCCGAGCGACCAAAGATGGGAGCACACCAACTAACAACCAGCTTGAGCGACCAATCATACATGCTCGACCACGACCAGTCGTACGTGCTGCTCTCAATCACGCCGATGGACCAACAACACTCAGCTACTCCTGAGTCATGTACTACTCGGCGAGAACGAACTCGCGTATCTCGACGAGAACGTCAAACAGCAGAAACTTCGATGAGAACAATAAAACAAGGCAAAAACTCTCTGGAGGAAATTTTAGACTCCATTCAACTCGTGACTTGCACGACTCTGTGTCTTGCTTACAAATTAGAGATTACAATTCATATTTGTAGCGACATGCTAACTCCGAATCCTAACACGAATCGTGCCATCCCACGATCCGACTCCGACTCAAACTCTGCACACATACAAATGATGCTATAGCCGTATACGAACTTCTTGCTTCTGCATTGTCATGAAACGTTTCCTCGAGGCCTACAACAAGGATTAAGTCCAACATACTCCCCCTTAATCTTGTCATGGGTCTAGATCACGAACTCCCAAAATATGTCACATGACCACCAGCTTCACCGCCGGTAATGCCTTCATTAGAGCGTTAGTTCGCTGCTCTTCCGTGCAGATGAAATCTACCTCAATCTTGCCTTCTTCAACACACTCATGGATGAAATGAAACTTGGTGTCAATATGTTTACTGCGACCATGAAACACTGGATTCTTCATCAAAGCAATTGTTGATTTGTTATCAACAATTTTTTTTTACTGCTTTGGGCTCTTCTCCTGTCAGCTCCCCCAACAGACTTCTAAGCCACAATGCTTGTTATGCCGTTGCCGTTGCCGCCATAAACTTAGCTTCACAGGAAGACAAAGCCACCGTTTTCTACTTCTGCGAGTTCCATGACACCAAGCTATTATTTATATAGAAAGCCATACCTCCAGTACTCTTTCTGTCATCCATGTCACCAGCTAGATCACTATCTGTGTAGCCAGTGATCACCTCTATTTCTCCTCTCTGGTATACACAATACCATAATGCACGGTGCCCTTCAAATACCAAAGAATTTGCTTCATTGCCTTGTTATGCATCACCGTGGGCTTCTCCATAAATCTGCTTTCCACCCCGATAGCAAATGAAAGGTCAGGTCTTGTATGGAGCAAATACCTTAGACAACCAATGATGCGTCGATACTTGGTTGCATCCATCGACTATCCATCTGGATCCTTATCCAGCTGCGCCTTTTGTTCAATGGGAAATTTTGTGGGTTTGCAATACAGCATACCGAATTGACCAAGAACCTTCTTCGCATATGCTATTTGCTTGATTGTAATTCGCCCATCTTCTTGTGTTACCTCAATCCCGAGATAGTAATTGAGTAATCCGAGATTGGTCATCTCGAACTCACTCATCATCTGCTGCTTGAATCCTATGATTTCCTCTGGACTTTCTCCTGTCACAGTGAGATCATCAACATATACTCCAACAATAATTCCACGTCCGCCTATTCCTCTTATGTATACGGCATGATCTTGAGCACACTTCACAAATCCAAGTTGCTTCAAGCTTCTATCAAGCTGGGTATTCTAGGCCCGTGGTGCTTGTCGGAGTCCATACAGCGCCTTGCTGAGTTTGAGCACAAGATGCTCTTTGTTCTTCGCTACAAATCCCTCTGGGTGGGTCACGTATACTTCCTCTTTGAGCTCACCATTTAAGAATGCCAATTTGACTTCTAGATGATGAACTTGCAACCTCGGTTGGCTGCAACAGCAAGGATGACGTGTACGGTGTCTAGCCTAGCCACCGGTGCAAATACTTCTTTGAAATCGATTCCTTGCCACTGCACGTAGCCCTTCGCGACCAACCTTGCCTTGTGCTTGATCACATCTCCATCTGAGCTCTAAACCCATTTGAGCCCAATTGGCTTGTGACCAGCTGGCAGTGCTGTGAGAGTCCATGTGTCATTCTTCTCTATGTACTCGATCTCCTTGGCCATAGCATCCTCCTAGACCTGTTGTCCAGTAGCCTCAAGGTAGCAAGATGGCTCCTCTGTCTCCACGAGCATGACCTCTGCTTCCAAGTCTTCATCGAGATCCACCCTTGGAGCATCTCTCATGATGTCGTCAATGTGCCTGTAGCACATAGGGCCCTCATCAATGTTGCTGCTCCCGCTTGATAGTGGTGTGGCTTTATCATCCACCGGCAATTCAGGTGCCGACAGCACCAATAGATTGGTGGGGGTTGTTGGAGAGTCGGCTGCCGTGCGTGCTGCAATGTGTCTCCTGGTCATTGGCCCTTCCGGTGTCACCTCGTCGGTCAGCGGAGTCGATGAAGGAGCTTGATCATCATGTGTCGTGGGTGTTGGCACCTGCCGGACCACCCACGAGTGGCATAGTACCATCCACCGGTGGCTCAGTGCTCATTGCCTCCTCAACATCGAAATCAGATTGCTCTCCGCCACCTGTTCTTGTACACCAGCTCCACTCCATGCTTTCATTGAATTTAACATCACGGCTTACATGAATTTTCCCGCACCTTGGATCAAAGAGACGATGCGCCTTGTAGCCGTCCTCGACACCAGGATATACCATCGGCTGCCTTCGGTTATCGAGCTTCTTCAAAAATGGCATTGTCACCTTTGCATGTGCAGTGCAGCCGAACGCACGGAGGTGCGGCAAATGCAGCTTCCTTCTGTTCCAAGCCTCAAACGGGTTGCGTTCGTCCAGCGCCTTCGTCAGTAAGCGGTTCCAGGCACATTAATGCTCTTGAGGAGGGACCTCGCCATCACCATCACGGTCCTATTCCTCCGCTCCACCATGGCGTTTTGTTGCGGTGTGTATGGCGCGGTGTGGTGCCGTTTGATACCGGCCTCCTCGCATAGCTGAGTGAACTCAGCAGAGTGGAATTCGCCGCCACGATCAGTCCTCAACATCTTGATGCATTGCCCCTGCTCGTGTTCTCGGCCTGTAACTTGAACTTTCTGAACACGAAGCAAGCTTGGTCCTTCGACTTGATCACGAACACCCACATTCACCGTGAGTAGTCATCAACAATTAACATGAAGTAACTGTTACCGACGAGAGTCAAATGTGTGATTGGCCTGCAAAGGTCAGCATGAGCAGCTCCAGTGGCCTCTCCGCCCTTAAATTTGCCGCTGCCGTGAACGGCCGCCTCGCCTGCTTTGCCAGTAAACACCCGTGACATAACTCATTCGAGTGTGTCATCGGCGGCACTCCTGCCGCCATCCCCTTGTCGACGAGCAGCTTCATAGCAATGAAGTTGACATGTCTGAGTCTCGCATGCCATAGTAATATGAACAAGGGTTCCCGATCTTCTGAAAGGTTCTGGTAACTCTCGATTTGGTGGAAACGAGACACAAGTCGATCCGGCTTCCGAACAACACGATCCGAAACCCCGCAATCGCAGCACCACGTCTCCTCTGGTTATCAACCGGCGTTGCACGGTTGACCTCGCCAAGAAGGCTAAAATCCTTGCCTGCGAATCGAAGAACACAAGCAAGAACAAGGAAGAATGCAACCAAATTGCAGATGAATGATTAATCTCACGAGTTGGGGTCTCACAAACCGACGAAACGGCGAAACTGTTCTTGACAGAATAATCTAAGCAAAACCCAACCCTAATTAGGGCGGCGGCTACTGTATATAAAGGATTAGAGTCAGCTAAGGACCCCTAGACGCGTCCCTAATGGACTCCAACACGATACATGGCTCAACGGACCAAAAACGGTGACGCAGCACCGGCGCAGATTCTGGATGCTGACTTGTTTCGACGTTTCCCGTTGACTCGGAAGGAATTTGGACCTCAAACCAACTCCATTGGTTTCCTTATGAAATTATCTTTCCAACCATATGTGAATCGTCGAAAACGGAGTCCGGATGCGTCCTGGGCGTCCGTTTTATTGCTCGCTGGTCCTGGAGGCCGAGGCTGATTCGGACTCGAGTTGGACTGGACCTCCTGCTGTTGTTGGACGTCCTAGCTGCTCCTCCACGCCTCCAAGCCTTCCTCTATGTGTTTCCTTGTCCTCTCCATGATTCCTAAACAACACATAATCATTAGGTAGTAATCTATTCTCAAAATTATATAAAGAGTTGCTTAGGAACGAGCTCACCTCTAAATTTAATTGTCGTGCGCGAGCTCTTGTGATTGGACCTTGAAAGTTCAATGGAGGATCATTGTATGTATCCGAGGGAGTGATGTCCTCATCATCCTCCCCCTCTTGAATTGGAGTTGTCCTCGACTCAAGCTCATCATCGGCTCCCAAGTAAGGTTTCAAATCTGCAATGTTAAAAGAAGGACTAACCCCGAACTCGGGTGGCAACTCAAGTTTATATGCATTATCATTTATTTTCTCAATTATCTTATAAGGACCAGCAGCTCTTGGCATTAATTTAGACTTACGCAGCTCTGGAAACCTATCTTTTCTTAAATGTAACCACACTAAATCACCCGGTTCAAGTTTGACTTCTTTCCTACCTTCACTACCAGCAATTCTATACTTTTCATTCATCTTTTCGATATTTATTTTAGTTGTTTCATGCAACTTACGAATAAAATCAGCACGTGCACTAGCATCACTATGTGTTCTTTCAGTGGTAGGTAAAGGCAAAAGATCAATAGGAGCGCGAGGGGTAAAACCATACACTACCTGAAAAGGACTTACCTTGGTGGTAGAATGTGTTGCCCGATTATAAGCAAACTCCACGTGGGGCAAACATTCTTCCCACATCTTCAAATTTTTCTTCAAAATAGCTCTCAACATGGTACCCAAAGTGCGGTTCACTACCTCCGTTTGGCCATCAGTTTGTGGGTGGCAAGTAGTAGAAAACAATAGTTTTGTACCCAACTTATTCCATAGAGTGCGCCAAAAGTGACTCAAAAATTTAGCGTCGCGATCTGAAACAATAGTAGAAGGCATACCATGCAAGCGAACAATCTCTTTGAAAAAGAGGTCAGCAATATAAACGGCATCATCACTTTTATGACAAGGTATAAAATGTGCCATCTTAGAAAAACGATCCACAACAACAAAAATGCTATCCCTCCCCCTCTTAGTCCTAGGCAATCCCAAAACAAAGTCCATCGAAATATCTGCCCAAGGAATAAAAGGAACAGGAAGAGGCATATACAAACCATGTGGATTCAAGCGAGACTTAGCCTTTTGACATGTGGTACAGCGTGCCACGAACCGCTCAACATCTCTCCTCATCTTTGGCCAAAAGAAATGTGTGGCCAACATATCCTCCGTCTTCTTAGCACCAAAATGTCCCATCAATCCTCCTCCATGTGCTTCCTGCAACAACAAAAGACGAACGGAACCAACTGGAATGCATAGACGGTTAGCTCTAAACACAAATCCATCATTGATCACAAACTTGTTCCATGTACGTCCCTCTTTACAGTCCAGCAATACATCTTTAAAATCAGGATCAAGCACATATTGTTCTTTTATTGAGTCAAGTCCAAAAATTCTATAATCAAGTTGGGACAACAAAGCATATCGTCTAGACAAAGCATCAGCAATTATATTATC